>NW_012267263.1:9801711-10124747 GCF_000151885.1 Dipodomys ordii
AAAGGAGGAGCATGCAATGCTTGGTAAGAAATGTACGCATTATCCTGCCCATGCAATTGTAACCCCTCTGTACAGTATGTTCACAAATAAAATTAAATTAAATTAAAAAAATAAATGAAAAATAGATGGGAAAAATGCCTGCAATATGTTTATATATTTTCACAAGTGGTCCAAATTATGGCATCTTAAGGTGAAATCTTCTATGGGATAATTTAATCCCATATATGGCCATATTTCATTCCACATGTTCCTGGTTAAACCAAGATAAAGAGTAAGAAGATCAAAATAATTCCACAACAGAGCCAGAGTGGCACATGGAGGAGAGAATCTGGGTCATCAGCCAATCATCTTAAAGGAAACTACAAATCTGGGAGAAAATGGAAGTTTCTGGTGCTTTTTTCTAACAATAAAAATATTTTTTATCAATAAATATATTTAGGTAACATTGTCTCAAGTAGTACTAAGGGATCCTCATGTCCCTACCCAGCTGTTTTTCAAAACTTTGACATATAAAAGTACAAAAATAATAACAAAAGTGTTTTAAATCTGGGCAATTGTAGCCTAGAAAGTGCTCTGAGTTGAATCAGAAAACCTTAGTTCTAATTCTAATTCTGCTGCCACTTAGTAGCTTTATCACATTGATCAAGGCCCCTCCCCTCTTCAGTCCTCAATTTCTTCTATCAAATGGATTGAATGCTTGCACAAAGAAGATCCCAAAGATATTTACTATAACAAAATAGAAAATTCCAAGTTAAAGTGGTGATTCATAAAACTACTGAAATAATCCTATGCACTTATCATTTGTCATTCTCTTTCTGGAAGGTGACTTCCAGGAGATTCCTTCTAGAAGTCTAGCAAGCTTGTCCTGAGCAAATATTTCTTAAGGTACTATAAGGAAAAACAATGATTTCATACATTGTTCGGTTATATTTTTAATTCATATTTCAATTTGACATTTTTATAAAGTCATTTGTCACATAGGATAGTTGCTGGGGCCAGTGCAGGGCACTGTGGTAGGGCACCAAGTTGCAAAGTTAGGAAACCTGGGTTTTGGTCTCTGATTTTAAGTGGCATTCTAATGTTAAATTACTTTGAATAAGGTGTTTAACATCTTTTATTTAGTTCCATAATTCCCTTGTATTTAGTAACTTAATAACGACAAGGATAATAGCAGCTACTATTTCCTAAAAAGCTTACAATGTGCCTTAAACATACATGACCTCTAATCTGCACAATTGCTCTCATGATAAGACAATATTATTTTGAGTTTTTACAAGTGGACACTAAGACCCAAAGAGTGCATCAGTGTTATCAGATCACCCACTAAGAATGTGGTTCATACTTGTGTTCTTCCACTATTTCATGTTGCCTTCCATTAGTTTATGTGCTTGAAAATCGCTAAGATCATATCCAAATCAGACATTCCAGTATTTTTTACATCAGTAGTTATGTGGCCAGGCTTACATAAAAAGTAATTAATTATAATGTACTGACAAGTCATGTCATGTTATTTTAGCATGACATTCTTAATTCTTTTTTGTATGTTTTTTATTGTAATAATGCTGTACAGAGGGGTTACAGTTATATGAGCAAGGTAATGAGTACATTTCCTTTTGAGCATTGATGCCTTCTCCTTTGTTTTCCCCCTACCATCCCTAATTCTTTTTAAAAGATCATTTACCTTGTCACTGGAAACCTTGAACAACTTATGAAAGGAGCTCAGATATCTTTCCATATTTCAAAGCCTTTAGCCCTTTCATTGAATCAAGAGGTACATAAAACACTTGTTCTGGCAAGCTGCCCATGACAGAAGACACATTCCAACCTCAAGATGAAGACACAATCATCACTAATACTTTTTTTAAATCAGTTGAAAATTGCTGGAATTCTACAAATGATCAATTAAATAGAGGACCCCAATCCATATGCACACCCTTCTATGAAATTTTACCTATAGAAACCCATCCTCTTGGACTTTTTGAAGAGTTTTAAATCTTTTAAGTGTTCTCAGTTAAAATGACAAAAAGCTATGGCAAAATCATACTTAAGCTTCACAGGAAGTAGGAAGCAAATCAGTGCCTTTCCAGGTCTGAATCAAAGCCCATGTTGATGTGAGTAGAGTAGGAACATACTCCCACTTGAATTCCTGATGGAAGTAAGGGAGAGTGAGAAGGTGTCAAAATCACCGTGACACACTTACTTCTAGTTTTGCTGAATTAGACAATTAGACAATTGCTTTGCTGAGTGTGACTCCTGCTCAGGGAAACCAATGAGACAGTGGAAAATGAAACATGAAAGTAAAGCATCATTTAAAGTGTGAAAAAGAAGGGTTAAAAATTAAGAGATTTGCTGGGATAAAGCTCAAGAACAATGTGCTTGCCTAGCAAGTGTAATGTTCTGGGTTCGATCCCCAGAACCAAAAAAAGAAATGATAAAAAATAGTTTTAAAAAAATAGAAATTAGAGACTTCTTAACTTTCCTACCTTGAAAAAGGCTAGAACAAAAAAATAGATGAATAATTTGACAAAGATTTCAAAGTGTATAGGACAATCTATCAATCTGACAATGAAGAATATGATGTCAGCCAAACCTAATTTCCTTCTATGACCGAGTGTCAAACCCAGCAGTTTGGGAAAAGTAACAAATGGAGTGTATACTTGGTAGTTCTTTATATTCTGCCCCATTGTGAGGAAACTAGAGTCCCAAATCAGCTCACTAGTAACATACAACAGAATGAAGCCAGGGCCAGAACCCAAGAACAGTGATTATAAGGGTCACCAGAAATGATATTTGTCATTTGAGTTCTGTTACTGTTGTTCAGGATTTCGGCTGTTCTTATATAGGATTTGAAGTTCTGCACAGGAATTTTACCTCAGTCTCAAGCTTGCACTGCCTTAAGTGCTATAAAGAGCCATCCATAACTGAACCACCTGTCAATCAACATACAAGTACAAAATAGAGACGTGTAAGTTGGAGAACAAATGAGAGAGAAAAAAAGCTATCTATAAGCAAAAGTATAATCATTAGTAAAGTAAGTTGGAGCTAAGAAATGCTCATTGGAACATATCCAAACTCATGAAATCTTGTATCTGGCAATAGGTTTTGCCTTGTCTTACAGTTGATTCTCAAAGACTTATTTCCATACCCTAGCCTTGCCAGGCATTGTCAGTATCAGACCTCCTGCTTCTTTGTGTCAGTCTTGATAGGCTTTTGACCAATGTTATAAAGTCAATAATGTAAGATGCTACTTGGTTTCCCTTCAACATATTTAAGATTTTTTTTTGCAATATCATCAGGGTGAAGATTGTCCTTTCAGTTCTACCTAATTGCCTGATGTGAGGGGATTGTGAGTTTCAGACCCGCCTAGGGTTTAGAGTGAAAACATATCTTACAATACCAAAACAATAGCTAGTGCTGGTGGCTCATGCCTGTAATTCTATCTACTCAGGTGGCTGAAATCTGAGGATCATGGTTTAAAGCAGCCACGGCAGGAAAGTCAGAGAGACTTTTTATCTCTAATTATAATAGCAAAAAGCAAAAAATGGAGACATGGTTCAAATTACAGAGTGGCAGCCTTGAATGAAAAAGCTCAGGTGCAGGTCTCAGGCTTTAGTTCAAACTCCATAATCACATACCCCCCCCACACACACACTCTCCCCAAAGCAATAAAAACAAAAACTCAAAAAGTGCTTGTGCAAGAGGCTTCATTTCCTTGTACTTCTGTCACACACAATGTTCCTTATGTCCAGAGGATACAGTCTTGAGGCACTACCTGATTCCATGATCTTGGAACCAGAGACTGAATCTTACTGGTTCCTTGATCTTAGGCTTCCCAGCCATCAGAACTGAGAAAAAATGAATTTCTGCTCTTTATAAATTACCCAGTCTCTGCTGTTATTTCATAGTAATACAAAACAGACTATACTAACTTCAGTGTGACTACATTTGGAAACAGGGCCTTAAAAGAGTTAATTAAAGTAAAATGAAGTCAAAATTGTGAAGTCTTAATCCAATAATACTGATACCCTTATAAGAAATGAAAAAAGAGGGAAAAAGAAATGAAAAAGGGCCAGGTGCTGGTGGCTCATGCCTGACATCTTAGCTTCTTAGGATACTGAGATCTAAGTATCCCAGTTCAAAGCCAGCCTAGGCAGGAAAGTCTATGAGACTCTTATCTCCAATTAATCACCGGAAAACTGGAAGTAGCTATGGCTCAAAGTGGTCGAACTCTAGCCTTGAGCAAAAGAACTGAGGGACAGCACCCAGGCCCTGAGTTGAAGCCACACATGACAAAAAAAGAAAGAAATGAAAAAAGTATAAGGGATACACAGTAGAAAAGCTACATGAGGAATGGGCAAGAAGTCAGTCATCTGTAAGCCAAAGCCAGAGGCCTCAAGAGAAATCAAATCTGCTGACACATTTTTTTGAACTTGTAGCCTCTGAAAGGGTGAGTAAAAGAAATATCTGTTGTTTTGAACTAGATTATGTTTTTGAAGGGCAGATAAAGGACATTTGTTATGCGGAAGCCACAGGAAGACAGCAATTCAGTACATCCTTCAGCCATCTTCAAGATATGGAAGTGAGCGTAGTGTAGGGTTCAAAGAATTACAGTTACTGGTTGAGTTTGTTTTGGTAGGGGTTGTAGAGAAGTCATTATCACTGTCATCCCTGGTCAGGATAAACAAGTCATCCTTGTTTATTTGGTGGGTAATTTGTCCAGAAGATATTCTGTTGTTCATTAGGGGTAATTTCAGTTTCCATAAATATGTTATTGATGGCAAATAAGTTCAGTCCTTTTAGGATTCCAAGGTGATTGCAAAGTGACTATACAGAGAATGGTTTAGAGCTGAGTCACATACAAAATAGAGGCAGGGATACCAAGCTTTTCTCCTGTTTTTGGTTAATTCACTGACTCCAGCAAAAGCAGCTTTGAAGCACTTCTTAAAGGTTTAGATTTAAATACTTCTCAGTCTTCAGGAAATTTAGTTTTTGTCCTCTCTGGTTTTATAGGTGTCTTGGTCACTGATAAGCATGAAAAGGTGATAGAAACCTAAAAGCACTTGTTTATGCCTGAATCTAGAAGCACCATTATAAAGCAGAATTCAGAAGAAATAAATGTCAAATGACATTCAACTAAATAAATTATATAGGACATTCTCTTTTAAATAATTACATGTACATGGACTATTAAAACATATGTTTGTGGTTCAAAGCAGGAAAACCCATGAGACTATCTCCAATAAACTACAAAAAACAGAAGTGGAAGTGTGGCTCAGGTGGTAGAGCACTAGCCTTGAGCAAAAGAAGCTCAGGGACACTGCTTAGGCCCTGAGTTCAAACCTCAGGGCAAAAAAAAGGTACATTTGGAACCAATAGAAATAGCCATCTCTGTCTACTTAAATAGAAGAGCTTGAGTCTACCTTCTGTCTGAGGTGCTTGGAAGGATTTTAAAGTCAAATAGTCATGCATATAAGATCCATCTTTAAAATCGCTTGGCTATATTTATTTTTATGGAAGGACTGGCACAAGTGATGTTGTTTTCATTTTGACAACTTCCCTTATTCTTTGAATACTTTTTTCCTTTAAACTGTCTGAACAATTTTCTCTGAAAATTTCACACTATTGTTACAGAAAGTCCCTCACTGCTGGAATTAGCTTTTTTTCTGGTCTTGTCCTGTGCTAGAGGAGAAAGAACAGTTCAGTTTGGGAGTCAGTGCCACTAAGATATTTTGGTCCGAATTTAAGTCAGCAAAGGAACTATACAGAGTGACTCTCACATTTGACTTCTCTGATATTTTATTAAGGCTATTCTGTCTGTGCTGTATATGATGTCCTAGCATCTCAAACATTCTTCTCAGGTTGCTTTTGTTCAAAGCTGACTTCTACAGAATGTCAACAGACAAAAAGTTTTAAAATTTTACAAGAAAAATCTAAAACAAAGTCAACCAAAACAATGCATTTGTATAGAATCCACCCATATGTTTTTCAAATGTTACCTAAAATATATTTAACATTTTATAATTTCACCTTAATCTAATAAACTATCATCACTTGGACACCATAATTTATAAATTAAGTAATTTTGAAATCATTCTTTCCTAAGGTTACCATTTAAATGGAGGGAGATACAATTAGACAGTTGCATCTTATATTTTGACTCAGAAATGTTTTTGTGTATATATAATGTGAGGATTTTAATAAATAAATAGTTAAAGCAGTGGCAAAACCCCAAAAGATTAAAAAAGCTAACTCAATTGACAAATAAATACTTGCTAGATTCATTTTTAGGGGTTTTATTGCAAATGTTTTAGAGAAAGACTAAAATTGAAAATGACAAAAAGTTTAGAATAGCCATGGTTAAAATTTTGAGAAACACTGAGGCAACTGACAGAAACTGTTTCTTTTGTAGCATATAACATTTTAGGACAACAGTTATGATAGACAGCATTATATCAGCACCATTAGACTCTCCTTGTTACAGGCACATAGACCTGTAAAGGCTAGCATCATTGATAATTTTAAGTGAGAGGAGAACAGCTTAGAATGTATCTCCTAAGGTTTGCATTTGACAACACCTATAATTTTTTTCTTTTGCTTGTTGCCATTTTCTTTATTATCTTTAAGAATCGTAAAAAGGAGTTGCAATTCAACAAAGCAGTTTATGAATACAACGCTTCTTGATCAATGTCACCCCTTGCAACATTCTCCCCCATCCATCTCAATCCCTCACTATTCTTAATTTTATAAGATATACATTCAATTCTTGACTGCATTCTCCCCCTCTTCTCTTTTATATATAAAATAAGCACATTTCATATACAAAGGTCTCATGGAGCCAGAAACAATTAGCATCACAGTTATACAGAAGCAATATGTACTAATTCAGATTTTACTTAAGAGTATGGTAATAGGTGTTCCACAATACAAGAATTAAAATTTTAGATTTCTTATGCCAGAGATCCCAAATGGCTTTACTTCTTAATATAAATGTGTGTATGTGTATCTCAGATACAATAATTCTCATTTAATTAAGACAGACTGTAGTATTTGTTTTGGCTACTCAAGCAGAGTACGTGATAAATTTAAGCTGAATTCGAACCTTGCCACTTGTTATTGGTTCTGTGTTGGGCAAGTCTCTGCACCTTTTTGAATTTCTGCCACTTATAAAGAGGAAATAACAATATCTTCTTCTGCAGGTGGTATGATTGACAGAAGGCTTGTACACTAACCGTCACGTAGAGACCCTCAACTGGCTATGGTCATCTTTGTAAGTTAGCAACATCACAGAAATAAGCTAATAACAGCAATGCAAACATGTTTGCCTAGACTTTGGATTATTCTTATCAACATTAATATTTTGTTGGCTGAACCAAACCATTGAAGCTTATGTTATACAAAAATGCAGTCTTTGAAGCTCAGGTATCTTCTTTTTTTTTTTTTTTTTTTTGGGTCCGGTCGTGGGGCCTGAACTTTGGGCCTGGGCGCCGTCCCTCAGCTCTTCAGCTCAAGGCTAGCGCTCTACCACTTGAGCCACAGTGCCACTTCGGGCTTTTTTCTTTTTGCTTATGTGGTGCTAAGGAATCGAACCCAGGGCCTCGAGCATGCAAGGCAAGCGCTCTACCACTGAGCCACCTTCCCAGCCCCCTCAGGTATCTTCTTGCTCTGTTTGAAGTTGCTCTATTTTTCTCCCAAGTCTCATTTAAATTGCTGTCTCTCTCAACATCAGACAGGATTTCCTCAGTTAATTCCCCATTTTAACTGTCTTGTTTTAGAACTTAGTCTCCCAAAGTGAAGATATGCATATTCAGGTTACAGTGTGCTCACTGACACATACTGTCTAATTCTCTTCACTAGCTTCATCAGAACTGCCATCTTTCTCCCAAGTCTCTTACAGCCTTCCTTTCTCATCACACATTATGCAGTGCCTTCTGTGGAAGAAATGCCTTTTAAACCAATACATTGGCACTGGGCCAATTTCACTTCACATCAAAAGTGATAGAGACATGGAACAAATGTAATTCAAATATGTATAGTAAAAATCACAGGAGATTGATTTGCTGCTGTTCTCTTTAATCACAGCAAAAACTTCCTTATTTCAGAAACTCTAGTGGGCAGCATATATGCAATAAAACCTGAAATATATAATCACAGATCATCAGAGTTAAAGCCCAAAACAGTTTATACCATGGTCATGGAAAAATTTTTTTTGCTAGTCTTGGAGCTTGAACTCAGGGCCTGAGCACTGTCCTAGAGCATCTCTGTGCTCAAGGCTAGTGCTCTACAACTTGAGCCACAGGTCCACTTCTGGGTTTTTCTGTTTATTTGGTACTGAGGAATTGAACCCAGGGCTTCAAGCATGCTAGGCAAGCATTCTACCACTAAGCCACATTCCCAGCCCCCAAAAAACATTTTATTTGCTGAATTTCAATATACACTCTGTTGCCTCAGATAATTAATCGTTAATTTCCCCCCTTGGGGGAGGAGATTTGTAGCCAATAAAAATAAAAATATTGTTATTTTTAACATCTTGCTTATTATCAGTTCACTCTCAGTCCAAATCTTATCTGGACCTGTTCAAATTGAAGACTGTAGGTGCTAAGTAAATATTAACTCTCAATACTCTTCACAATAGGAAAAAAAACATGTAAAATTTTAGTCTTATGCCCTCCAAAAAGTCATATGGTTCCACTTAATATCCTTTATAAAACTATGAATGAAACTCTCAATGGAGAATTTGCTGATTTGTCTACATTATGAATATATTGATGCTTATTATTTAACTTTATAAAACAATCATATGTTTAACACACTCTCTTAAAAGCTGGACTGTGATAGAGCTCATGAGTAACCAAATTCACATTAGTAGTTATCCTACTGCACCAATGGGTATGATGAGTCTGCGTATTTACATACCTCAGAGAGTTCAGGGTCTTTCATTAAATAGGCAATGGGGTCCTTTATTCTTCATATTTAAGCAGGTACAGCAAATAATTGTGGATGAATATAGGCTATAGGGTTGGGATCAGAAATACCAGATGACAGAGAAAGGTGCCAAGTCAAGATCAAAAATAGAATCCAGAGTCATTTGGCCAGGACAAATCAGAGAAAGAATGAGGAGAAGCTCTCAGCCCTACTGAGAAAAGTCTTATCTAAACACCTAGTATAGAATCTACATTGTCCCTTTTCATGGATGCTCTTCTATAGGTTGAATACTTTTTATCATGGATGCTCTTCAATAGGTTGGGTACTTGTTCTAGTTTATTTGAATGTTAATCATTAATTCATTTTTCTTCTGAATATTGAAATATGTTTATGATTTTTAGCTATAGACTTGAATCAAAGGGTTGAACATTTTCTTTAATCTTGAAAATAGACTATAGAAACCCTTGCTCAATATTGCAAAAAAGACACTGGTGGAGGGTATGGAGTTAGTTCACTACAATTAGAGCCATCTGAAAGCATGAATCATATTGGTTTTCTATTTTATATCCTCAAAGCACTTAGAACTGTGTATATCAAAGTAACTATGGAAATCATTATTAATAAATCATGTCAAAATACATTGCGTCCCTGTTATTTATTGTACACAGACTGCATGTTGGGGTAAAGCCAAACAAGGCTATGTCTAAAATATATGTAGCCTTTAAATGAACATTATGGAAATATTGTGGATCTTGAAGTTAATGTGAATACTTCTGATGATTAGTAATTGTCCATATGGATTGGATAACCCTTGTGCTCACCAAGAATAGTAGGATTTTTACTTGGGAAGCTATTAAAAATTGAATGTAGTGCCTTATGCATGCATTTACCCAGTGAGCTATACTTCTCAGCCCTGGAATTCTTTTGAAAATACAGGTTTTCTGATGTAATTTCTAGGGATTCTGATTCATTAAGACGAGTTCAGAGCACAGGAATACCCATTCCCACCAAGTACCTAAAATTAGTGTAAATGATGTATGGACCACAGATTGAGAAACACCTCACATATGTAACAGGTAAAAGAAAGCAAGATGGGAGATGAGAGAGAAGTAGAAGGACCAAGATAGGAAGAAGAAGGAGGGTAAAAAGAGGAAGAGGAAGAGGAAGAGAAGAAAAGGGAGGAGGACAGAGAGGGAGAGTGAGATGGAGAAGGGGAAAGAAGAGAGAAAGGAGGAAAGGGAGAGGAAGGGAAAGGAGAGGGAAGGGGAGAAGATATGAAGGGGAAAAGTAAAAAGAAGAGAAAAAGAGACATAGAGAACTAAACACAAAGACAGTAAGTTTTTCTGCTGGATGGAGATTTTTAAATAGAAAAACAGAAGTATTTCAAAACTAGATTTAGCTTACCTACTGACCAACATATGACATGGATTGTTAAACTAAGGGTGTTCACGTGTTAAACCAGGATTAAACAGGCTAAAACATCTCCATCAACACTTGGCCTTTCATTCTCTTATAGAATCTAATACCCTGAACACTTGTTGAACTATATTTGGAGTCAGAAGAAGACCAGCAAGTGAATTTTGTTGTTCTAGCATCAATATTTCACATACAGGTAGCACTGTAAGTGGCATTTGCCTCAACCTTAGTTAAATATGAAGGTCAAATATGAATTTTAACTAAAATCTCTCTTGTTTTTGAGCATCTCAACCAGTACTAGCATCTTCATTTAGCTATTTAATTTACAGTCTACTACATACAAGCTACTGATAAACAAAGAAATGACGCAATGTTTCTTCAGCATTAAGCCGCGTGTTGTGCTAAGCCTTCTAAATACATTCATTACCTTGTCTTCTATGGCCAGAAATAGTGGCACATGCCTGCAATCCCAGATATTTGCATGGTGAAAGTAAGAGTATCACAATTTGGGGTAAAAACACATTATTCTATCACAAACAAAAAAGCTCAAATGATGGAGTAGTGGTAAGCAATCATGCACCCCAACTCCATTAATTTTGCATATATTTAACATGAACTAAAAAAACTCTCCTTGCTAGCGGGAGGAACTATCATGTAAACATCTATTTATTCATTTATTCAATGTTCATGAGAACCACTTATGTGTCAAAAACCGGTGCTGCACACAAAACATACAGCAAAGGTAGATAATGACAGTCACATACAGGAAACTGCATAGCAAGTGGGTCTAGACTTTGACATGTGGTAGTAGTGCTGACCAATTCAAAAGCCATAGCTCAATACAAACAACATGCACATCAGTTCAAAATAATCAAGTAATGAAATTCTAAAAAGAGTATAGTCAGATAACCAGAACACACTGCTCTTTGTTTCATTACTGGATCATAACAAAGGTGTTCCTGGAACATGAGATTAAATCACTCCAAGACATAAATTAAGTCCTATGTTAGACAAGGGCTATCTAGAGGCAAGTGCCAAACAGCTTTTCCCAGCTCTCCCTAATGGCATAGACAAATACTATAACTGGTTTCACTTCATCAAACATTGTTTACTAAAAGGCTGACACCTGAAAAGATTTTGATTAAAAAATCCCTCAGGAAGTTTTGAATGTGAGCTTCATGAGGTCAAGATTTGGGCATTTATTCTATACCCTGATATATTGCAAATACTGAGAACTGTGCTCAGTTCATAGGAGCTCTATAAAAATATGTTATGACTTATTCTTTCCTATCCTAATTTCATATAAAATCATGTAGCTATTCTTTTCAATATAGATGATTTGTGATACTGTCAACTAAACATGATCTTAAACCTTCTTAAAGCTTTTCACATACATAAATTCTTTTAAAAAGTGGTTACATCATCTAACCAAATTTGGGATTAGGAAATATTGTCATCCTGCATATAACTAGTACTCCCAGAATCTTCACCAATATACCAAAATTTAGCTTTGGAAAAAATGAACTACTTAAAAACACATAAGCCAGATATAGTTTCTGGTTCCTCGAAAGTTGTTCCAACTGGAACAGCTCTGGTGTTTTGGCTACAAGCCAAGCAAGCTGAGAACACAGGCCTTGCCCTTCCTGGCTGGCCTCTGCAATGACCATACTGACCTAAGAAAGACTCTGGCACTTGTTTCCTTTTCCACAGCTCCTGCCATGAATACCCAAAGCTAGAATGCAATGGGCAGAACATCAGAAGCCTAAAGTCAAGGTACTAGACCCAGGCTGCTAAGGGTGCTGAAGAATGAGCAGCAGTGAGAAACAAGACTTTACCCTCAAGTGCGAGCCAGAGACAAGGCCTTTGGCAGACCTGTAGCCTGATGAAAGGTTTGGCATCCCCTTTCTAGTGCTCTGCTGTGTTGTTCCATCGTAAGCTCCTGGCAGGATCCTTCCAATGCAGAGTCCAAACATGACCTAGATGAATTCTAGTAGTTAGTCCTTTTCAAGATAAAACTAACTTGATAAAACTGAGAACATGGCAAATTAGAACACAGGCTCACATCAGAAGGCTCCTCAGCCCATTTCCCCCAAACACACACACACACACACACACACACACACACACACACACACACACTTCCTTATAAATAAGGGGAGAAGTAACTGTGCCTCTACCTTCTACATATACAAAAGAGATAACCTCAGAACAAACATAACACAGAGCAGTGATTTTCTTATTGTAATAAGTAATTAAAAGAGATAAAGAGAAGACAATACAGGGTATCAGAAACAAATCTACTGGATTTAGTGAATAAACTTCTACCAACTGCTTACCCTGCCTGGGATATTTGAAACAGGAAAAAAAAACAACTTTCTAGTTACTCAGGCCCTATTTTCCTGGCACATTGTGCAAGTGGCTGGCTCTTCAAATTGAACAGATTGCTCTGAACTGAAGGAAGGAAAAGACATAAACACAGCTGAAGAATTTTCCAAATGTAAGAGGAAATGGGCAAACAAGAGGAACATCCCCCAACCGCAAGGATAGGAGTGGAGAGCACAGAAGGGATGTTTTCTGGAGTTTGAAGTCTCCATACAGCATGTCATGGGAGGGGCAAAGGTAATCAGTTCCCTTTACAATGATTAGAAGAGGGTCATGATGGGATGGAATGCCAAAGGCAAATATAGACAAGCCAACCTACTCAAGAACATTTTGGAAGCCTTCAGCAAGTAAATAAAAGCCCAGAGCTTGCTCCTCAAGTTTGCATATATAAAAACCTAGTCTCAGCCAAGCACCTTTGGATCACACCTGTAAATCCTAACTGCTCATGAGGTTGAGAGCTGAGAATCACAATTCGAAGCTAGCAAAGGCAGGAAAGTCTGTGAGACACTTACCTCCAATTAACCACCAGAAAACCAGAAGTGGAGCTTTGGCTCAAAGTGGTAGAGCACCAGCCTTGAGCAAAAGAGTTCAGGGACAGTGCCCAGGTCCTGAGTTCCGACCCTGGGACTAGCAAACACACACACACTCACACACACACACACACACACACACACACACACACACACACACACACGTCTCATAGGTGCTTCCACATATGACCAAGATCCAAGAAGACTGGCTTATACTATGGAATTCATAAAACATTTATTCAGAGCCCCTGAATATTACTTAAGGCATATTCTTAGTAGAAGCTAAATTTTGTATGTATTGTTCAAATATCATCCTGTTATTAAGACACAAGTGATGCAAATTCCCTGTGTACTTGAACTGAGAGCACAGAAATGATGCAGCTCTTTCAGGACCATAATGAAGCTCCCTCCTAATTGATAAAAAGATAGCCTCAGGTACCTGGTATGGGGATGCCTCCTAGAATCAGTGTCTGAGTCACTCTTGCCCTAGCCATTTTAGGCTTCCTTACTAACATTTCTCCATTGACTCATTCTTTCTTTTGCATAATAAAACTGAGAATAATACTAGATATAGTCACATCTTTTCCCCATAATCCTAGCTTAACCCACAATATTCTGTCTGAAATCAATAGGTGTTGATTTTGTGAGTCAGTATCTCATCAACTGGAGGGTTTCTTACTATTGCCTCTATGTATAAAACTCAATCTAATTTAAAAACTCAGTATTTCAAGTTGTTTGTTGAGTCTCCACCCCCCCCCCACACACACTTATTAGTCTCTATGAAGAAATCATTAGGCATCACTAGTGTTTTTATTTCACCTATAGTTTTAATCACAAGTACCAGCTTTTCCTCTCTTTCTTATTCCTCCTCACCCTCTTCTTCCTCTTGCTTCTCTAAAGGTTAAGGGGTTTAAGGGTAGGCCAAGAAAATAAGAGGATATACAAACATATGAAATTGATAAGTAAGATCTGAAGCAAGTGTCCTTGCTTACCTCTTCAGTAACCACCTGGTTATTTTTTTTTGGGGGGGTCCTGTCATGGGGCCTGAATTCTGGGCCTGGGTGCTGTCCCTCAGCTCTTCAGCTCAAGGCTAGCACTCTACCACTTGAGCCACAGTGCCACTTCGGGCTTTTTTCTTTTTGCTTATGTGGTGCTGAGGAATCGAACCCAGGGCCTCAGGTATGCAAGGCAAGCGCTCTACCACTGAGCCACCTTCTCAGTCCCTCACTGGTTATTGAAATTACTCTCATCTTGTCCTTGTAATCAGAACTAAAGTTGAAATAAGAACAGCAACAGAATCTGATGTAGTCTGCATTGCTCTACATACTTTGAGTGGCTTCCCTTCTAGCAACACCCAGAGTGTTCTTCACTAATTATACTAAATCAGGCTCACCTATATTCATTCGTTCCTCCTATTTATCAGGGTGATGGGCATCTCATATCTTATGGTTGTTGCACTCTATTCTTACTATGAGATTTTGTTGAACGTGTGTGTGTCACAAGGCTATATGATTCCTAGAAAAATGTCCATAGCTATGCTATGCTTTATTGCTTTATTGTTTTCCCTACTTGGACTGGAAACCAAACAAACAAATCATTCTTTCTGAAATTGTTCTCTCTCCTAGGAACTCAGTAGAATTGCTGTACAAAGCCCAGAACTGTGCTTTCAGGATCAATCTTTCCCTCACAGTAAGAAACAGGTTATTGTCCAGCCACAAAGAAGCTTCACAAAGGTTATGTCACAGAAAGAAATCCTTTATTTTGTACCTTCCACCCCAGAAAAAAGTACAATAAGATATTCATTCACTGTCAGTCCAATGTAGGGTCTATAGGGAATAAAATAATAAAGAAAGCCCCTGTCCTCAAAAAGCCCAAAGTCAACAGAAGATACATATGTATAGAAGTTAGGAAGATAAGACATTGGTTGAAGAGTGATACAAAGTACTGGAAAAATATAGAGGAAAGAGTAATTGCAATGATTAAAAACCATTTTCTAATAATGTGTACTAGGTCAACAGACTGCTACTATTTTTTTCAGAGCTATGCTGATGCACATCCTGCCTGCTCTAATGAAACATCCTAATTTTATTTCCTCTTTGGTGGAATAAAGAAGGTTTCTGCTGGTATGAACAGAGAAACCAAAAATTCAAGATGGAAGGAGAAAGGAGACTCTAAGAAGAATCTCCTTGGCCTGATTTATCAAAATATTCACCCTTCTTTTTTACGCTAAAATTACTACTCAGAAGAGTAATTGAGTTAGAAATAACCTAAGAAGTCATCTTTTTCAACCACAACATAATCAATGAAATTCCCTTTATACAGAGTATAAGGAGATATAGAATAATTTTTGGGGGAGAAGATGATATTCCAAGTTGGTCCTTAAAACACTGAAATTTGGGGTGGAGGGTGCTGGAGAGAGAACTCAGGACCTTGCACTGCTGAAAACATTGATTCTTAATGCTTGAAAATGAAAAAGAAATAAAAATTCTAAAGACTCTTGCAGCATTATTTACCAAAGCTAAGATATGGAACCAACCCAGATGCCCCTCAGTAGATGAATGGATCAAGAAAATGTGGTACATATGCACAATGGAATTCTATGCATCCATCAGAAAGAATGGCATTGCCCCATTTGTTAGGAAATGGAAAGACTTGGAAAAATTATATTAAGTGAAGTAAGCCAGGTCCAAAGAAACGTAGGTCCCATGGTTTCCCTTATTTGCAATAACTAGTATGTGTCTGAGACAAGCAGAAATGGTCAGCTAAGTTGATGTTAGGTGAAATGAACCCCAAGATAAAGACTCAAATGTTTTTTTCTTTCTTGCTATTGTTTTTAACATTTTTATAAGATGATTTCTTTGTTGCTTTGTATGTCCCTCTCGCATGGTATAACCCCTGCTTTCACTGTATTTGATATTGGTATAATTTGTGGAGGGGAAGGGAAAAACCAAATTGTTTAAATAGGGATACAGGTGTACCCATTGCCACAATGGTTATGTCGAAAAATGAACTTTATAACTTTGGCAAGGGGGGGTGCTGGGGGAGGGGAGGAGATGGGAAGGGATGGGAAGGGAAACAAAGAAGGAGGCAACAATGCTTGATAAGAAATGTGCTCATTATGTTGCCCATGTAATTGTAACCCTCTGTATGGTATTTTCACAATAAAAAAATTCTAAAGATTCTAAGGAAACATTGAGTATTGACAGAGGATAAGTATGACAAGGTACATGGAGTATAGAAGAATACTGAGGAGTGCTAAATGGGGATAGACATCTTGGTAAGAATTAAATCATGAACACTTGAAAACAAGGCCGCGGTCTGGACTTGATTTAAAGAATAGCATGGTTATGCGAAGTGTCAGAGCAGGAGAAGATAGATGAGGTTGACTAATCTGGCAGCAGAGTGAAGAACAGATTGTAGAAGAAAGAAACATAAATGTTGATATACTGACTATTCCAGGAAAAGGTTCATGGCAGAAAATTATAGGTAAGAGAAAGAATCAGAATTACTTCAAAGGTGGGACTTGGTGATTCTGTGTGTGTATGTGTGTGTGTGTGTGTGTGTGTGTGTAAATATTTTCAAAAAGCTAGAGTATTTATCTTACTTTTGATAATGACAGTAATGTTATATCATTAAATAAGCCAGGTATTTTGTTCCCTTTTTCTAGGTAAGGAAATACAATCAGACATTCCAATTTCAGAAGTGGGTATCATAATTTATAAAAATTAGTGTCCAAAAGTCAGGCATTGATAGCTCAGGCCTGTATTCTTTTTATGGGTGCGGGTCGTGGGGCCTGAACTCTGGGCCTGGGTGCTGTCCTTCAGCTCTTCAGCTCAAGGCTAGCGCTCTACCACTTGAGCCCCAGTGCCACTTCTGGCTTTTTTTTTCTTTTTGCTTATGTGATGCTGAGGAATTGAACCCAGCTTTGTGCATGCAAGGCAAGCACTCTACCACTGAGCCACCTTCCCAACCCTCAGGGCTGTATTCTTAAAAACTCAGAAAGCTGAGGTCGGAGGATTGCAGTTAAAAGCCAGCCCAAGAAGAAAAGCCTGTGAAACTATTATCTCCAATTAACCACCAAAGAGCCAGAATTGGAAGTGCAATTCAAGCGGAGGACATAGCTGAAGGAAAACACCCTAGCCCTGAGTTCAAGACCCAGTATGAGACAACAGTTACAATATCAATATATGAATCAGTATGAGGACCAAGGCAGGTATTCATACATCCTGACAACCAGAACAGTTCTTTTCCCTTAACACTCACAGTCCTACACTGATACTTCAGGCTTTGTGCAACATTCTACCAGTAAGGCAATTTCTCTTCGCTCTTGTAAATGATCAACTTTAAAAAAAACATTTGCTCTTGTTTACTGAAAATAAATTGCTCATGACAAACTAACAAACTTTCATTAGCTTGTTTCCTTGTCGTAAACATAGCTGAAGCTCAAAGTAATCCATTCCCCGTAGCACTCTAATCTCACCTAAGCCATATTGCTCTCTGGGTGATATACACCAAGAGAAGAGCATCATTCACAACCTTAGTACCAGATGAGTGGCCACTGATACAATGTAGTGAGGGAAATGTGTATTACAATTACAATAAATATCTCTTATTTCAGATATTGATTGTAAGGATTTCTGTTAGGAATAAAATGAAAATCCAAAGGAAAAAAATCATCTGCAGCTATTGAAATTGCTTCCAAATGAAAAGCAATATGATACCTCCTCGCCAAAGCTGCTCTAACACTGAGACAGACCCAAAGGAATACAGAAAAGCCTGATAGATCTGCTTCAAGCAGAAGTGAAAAATAGTCCCTAGGCTAGAGGGGAAATAAAAGTCAGGTAAGAATTCTCAAGCATGTACTGAAATAAGAGGTATGAAGTTCTGTAAGATGTGGATAACATTTCCTGATGTTCCATTGTGTTACAGAGTTACTATAAATGGTAACAATGTATTATACAGTTCAAAATCACTAGAAGAGAGACATTTTAATACTTTACCACAATAAGAATAGATGTTTAAGATCAGCTGATCTGATCATTAGATAATCTAAATATCTAGGGCAACAGCACATTATATCCCATAACTTTGGACAATTATTGCCAAATAGCATAAGAAATAATGTAGCACCCAATCTCTAAGAAAGTTCCAAGGACCACATTGCAGGAAGGAAACTGAGGTTTAAAATTCATCTAATTCATGTTGGTTATAGGCAAGCAATTAATTCAAGAAAACCAGAAGTGGAGCTGTGGCTCAAAGTGGTAGAGCATAGCCTTGAGCAAATAGCACCCAAGCCCTGAGTTTAAGCCCCATGACTGAACAAAAAGTAAGGACTTGATAGGAATTTCTGAACATACTAAAAGATCTAGCTTTAAGTCTTGAGTCTACCACTTATTCCATGTCTCTTCTAAAGCAACTCATTTCACTCAGAACCTCAAAACTTTATCCATAAGCACAGGGTATTTTCTTTTTTAAAATTTTATTTTCTTGTAAAGATTCTGTACAGATGGGTTGCAATTACATCAGTAAGGAAATGAATACATTTCTTCTCAGGCATTGTTACCCCCTCCTTTGTTTTTCTCCCACTATTTCTTCCCTCCCTTCCCTCCCTGACTCCCCTCACCAAAGTTGTAAAGTTCATTTCCAACATAGTGTCTTGTGAGTTTCATTGTTGCAATGACTCATCTAATTTGGGATGACTCCCAAATTACCATAGGAGGAAGAACATACAAAAGAAACAAAGAAAAACACACATAGTACATTAAAAACAATAACAACAAAGAAAAACCTCTTGTGCCCATATCTTGTGGTTCATTTCATTACCATAATCTTATATAGTCATGTGTACATAGCTTTTGAGCTTTTCTGTTCATCTGATAAGATTATCCTAGACATATACTAATTATTGCAAATAAGGGAAACCATGGGACCTACATTTCTTTAGATCTGGATTACTTCATTTAATATGATTTTTCCAAGTCTTTCCATTTCCTAACAAATGGGGCAGTGTCATTATTTCTGATGTAAACATAGAATTCCACATATATATAGTCACATTTTCTTGATCCATTCATCTACTGAGGGGCATCTGGGTTGGTTCCATAAAATCCTAGCAATGGTAAATAATGCTGCGATAAACATAGTTGCGCTGGTAGCTTTAGTATGGCCTTGTTTGTGACTTGTTTGTGATCATTGGGGTAAATGCCCAAAAGTGGGATTGGTGGGTCACAGAGGCACTTTATGTGTAGTCTTTTGAGGAACCTCCTTACTGCTTTCCAGAGTGGTTGAACAAGTTTACATTCCCACCAACAGTGTAGTAGGGTTCCCCTTTGGCCACATCCCCTCCAGCATCTGTTGTTATTATATTTCTTTTTTAATTATATTTTTATTGTAAAGATACTGTACAGAGGGGTTTCAGTTACATGAGTAAGGTAAGGAGTACATTTCCTATCGAGCATTTTTACCTCTCCCTTTGTTGTTCCCCTATCATCCCTTCCCTTCCAACCTCCCCAAATCCTCCCTCTTCCACCAAAGTTGTAAAATTTGTTTTCAACATATTATTTTGTATATCTCATTGTTATAATGGGTCAACCTGTATCCTTATTTCAGCATTTTGTTATTTCCCTTCCCATCCCCAAATTATAAAAATGCATATACAAGATGATTCTAGCCATTCTAACTGGTGTAAGGTGGAATCCCAATGTTGTTTGGATTTGCATTTCTTTTATGGCCAGAGAAGTTGAGCATGTCTTCAGCACAGAATATTTTCAATCCAACTATCATATAGTGTGGTGTAGATCAATGGTTCACAAATTTTATTAGCAGTAGAATATTTCATCCTAGTTGCAATCATAACACCAGAAAAGAAGGTAGAAGAAGAGCTGCTGCAGTGAAAATAGCCTTAAATGGCTGAGGACCTCATCTTCTGGCCCTGTGGAGAGTAGTTTGAGAGTCACTTATCCCAACAAAATTAACTCCACCAGGAAGAATTCAACATGGAATATCTAGTTTCAGTTCACCAATAACTGGCTGTCATGCTACCTTTGAAAATACCTCTCATTACCTCTAAATTATTACTAATTTAGAAACCTGATGAAATCCTACCCTACTCCTCCATCCTCATGCTTCTCATGCTTCTCAGAATCGTGCCAGTGATTCACATCTCAGTAAATACTTTTCCATTTTCTTTTTTGAAAAAAAGAATATTTCTTTATTTGATTGATTCTACCACACAGATCATGCCTGTCACAAAAACATGAAGGATGATGCTGGGAATGTGGCTCAGTGGTAGAGTGCTTGCCTTCCATGCACAAGGTTCTGGGCTCAATCTCCAGCACGTCCCTCCCCCCAAAAACATAAAGAACATGGAATAATATAAAGTAGAATACAGTTCTCCTAGAATTTCCATATATACCTGCCAGCAGAATAAAGAGCTGCCAGTCTGCAGTAAATATCCTCTCAGGTGCCTGTGAGTATATATACATACATGTGTGAACAAGCATACAAAACCGTATTGCTGTAAGGTTAGCTTCCAGCATTTAAAGATATATATCTCAGAAATCTATGAAAATATATATGGATCTATTGTCTTTTCAAACAGCTGCTTATCTTCTGATAGTATATTAGTTATCTGATCCTTTACTGGTAGATTTTTATTTGTGTCTCTGTCTTTGTTTTTGCAAATACTACACAGGAAATAAAAGTCTTTTTATAATATGCCCTGATCAAGGGAGACAGTGAAGGAGATGGATACCCTAATTCCTGCTAGGGAAAATAGCCAAAAGCCACAAAGCACCAAAGCCACAGAGGACAGAGAGGCTGGGGTAGCAGAATTCAGTGTTGGCCTTATTCCCCATTTATTGGAGTCTATAAATGATTCCTTTTATGCCTGCAAATGCCGTGGGCAGTATTTGCTTCCACAGTACAGAATCCATCAATGTTTTTTCACTTTACTCAAAAGTTTGTATTGATTGTATGGACCCATCCCAGTCTTCCTGGATCTCCAAAGAAAACCAAATGACCTGCTGAGAATAATTATTCTTCCAGACTGGAGCCCATCCTATGACAGAACTGAAATTTTCAATGACGTTCACTTTCTGACCCTTCTGGCCTCCCTGTTGTCAATAGGAAGTGGTGTGTGACCAGTCTTGAAATTTCTTCAGGGTGAAAGAGTGAAACAGTCATAAACTTCACCTTAATTGGTCACTGATTACACTAACCATGCACATTCATTTTAGAGCTTCCTCGTTTATGGGTTTTCACTCCATTTATTTTTCAAAGCCCATCCTGTTGAATAGAAAATTTAGCTCAAGCCAAGACTTCTCAGTGACTGACGTCAATACCAATTTGGAAGCAAAGCTAAAGAAACACAGATCCTGTGCCAGCATTGCTGATTGAGTGAAAAACTCCTTTCTGTCTTTCCCAGAGAATCATCTGGTTGGATATTTCCTGAATTTCTACCAAGAAGTGTTATTATCCATTTTTGAAATGTGTTTTGACAAAATACTTTTTTTATTCTGCACACTTCTGTGCCTCAGTTTGGAGAAAGGATGGTTTCACTGACCAGAAAATAAGTATCTAGTAGCTAACACAAACACAGCAAATGTACTAATGTGGAGGTTGCACAGATGCACAAAACAGCATCCCTGTTTTCAATAAGCTTAGACTTCCAGCATAAATGCTTAAGTGAGACCTGAGCACAGCATTAACACAAAACTGAGCTAAGCATTGTGGTGCACACTTGTAATCCCAGCACTCAGGAGGTAGAGGAAGGAGAATCATTAGTTCAAGGCAAGACTGAATTACAGAGTGAGACATTGTTTAACACACATACAATACACACACACACACACACACACACACACACACACACACACACCTAAGGAAGAAATATATTTTTATGCACCGCAGGACCAAAATGAGAAGAAGGGGCAAGAAATTTCAGAGTACAAAAAATCGAAGATTTTCATGGAAGAGAATTCATTTGAGATGATCTTCCAATGATGAGCAATATTTAAAATAGGATGGACGTGTCTCTAACCAGGAGCCAAACAGAGAACATAATTATAAATGCGAGTAAATAGCATGTGGTGGGATTTATACTGAATGAATGATACTATGCCCTCATTTAAGCAGATAATAAAAATGTATATTCAAAATAAAACACTCAGTGGGCAGAACTTTGGCCTTCAAGACACCAGTCTATAAAAAGAGGAAAAGAGAAATTTCAGAAAGAGGCGATGATAAAATCAAAGGCATGGAATTTTAACATAGATTACATTCCAAGGAAAAAAACTTAAAAAGATTAACTATAGCACACTGGAAAAGGAGACCATGGAGTAGGAAGTGAAGAGAAAGGAGAGAAAATGAGAAAAGGAAATAAAATAATATTCATTTCAATGCTAAAAGTATTGCTTACACTGCCTCATTTAATCTCCATAACTGCCATTGAAAAGTAAATACTATCCTTTCTGCTTTAAAACTCACACAAAAAGATTGGATTATTTGTTTCACAGTTTAATATATTCTGGATATTAATCCTCTGTCACATAAATAGCTGGTGAAGGCTATCTCTTCACTCTGTTGATTGCTTCTTCCACTGTGCAGAAGCTCTTTAATTACAAAGCCCGTTTGTGAATTCTTGCTCTTATTTCCAAGAGATTGGAGTCCTATTCAGAAACTCCTTATTAATAACTATATTTGAAGTGTTTTCCTATAGTAGTTTCTAAGTTTCAGTACTTCCATTGAGGTCCTGGATTTGTTTAGAGGTACTTTTGGTATAGGGTATGAGGTATGGATCAAATTTCATTCTTCAAGTTATGGATATGTGGTTTTTCTAGCATCACTTGAAAAAGAAACACCTCTAATGAGTTTTGTTTATTTTGTGGAACTGAGGTTGAACTGGGGAACTCTATCAATTGGAACATGGTCTCTGATTATTTTTCTTTTTAGTTATTAATCAGGCAGGGTCTTCGTTATTTTGCTTTGCTTTTTATTTTTGCCCAGGCCATCTCACACTGTGATCTTCCTGCCTATGACCTCCTATAGTTTATAGAAAATAAGTTTATTTGTTTGGATGAAGTCTAATCTTTTGTGTGGGTTGACTACCAACCACAATTCTCTTGTTCTTCATTTCTCAAGTAGCTGAGATTAGAGGTATAAACCATTGTGCCTATCCCCAATGTATTTTTTATTGTTATTGTAGAGTTGATATACAGAGGGTTCAGTTACATGAATCAGGTAAATGAGTAATGAGTAAAATTCTTTATGAGCATGTCTCCCCTTCTGTTGCTCTCCCAGTTTTTTCCTCCTGTCTCTACCCACAGCATATCTAGTTCATGTTCACGTGGTGTCCAGTGAGCACCACTGCTGCATTGATCATCCTTGTTCTACCTTTTATGTACCTCCCAAACCCTCCCAAATACAAATAAATGTTTTTTATACTTTTGTTGAGAATCAAATAGCTTATTTTAGGATCCTCTATTCTATTCCATTGGCATAAATGTCTATTTCTGCATATGTATGTATGTATGTATGTATGTATGTATGTATGTATGTATGTGTGTGTGTGTGACTATGTGAAAATGTCTTGATGAAACATATTTTTCAATTAATAAAAACAAATAAAATGCTAATAAACATAGGAATAACTTTTCATTAAAAATGAGACACATGAAAAGAAAACCTCAAAATTTGAGAAGCCTCTTAGAGAGAACATGCGCTCTCTTGCTTTCTTCTTTTTTGTTGTCTGGATATAAGTGTAATAACAGGGATCCTAGCAGCTAATTTGAATTCTGGGAATGGGGCCTCCATGATGATTCCAAAATACACTGAGGTTTAACAAGCACATTTATATCTAGTGTGAACTTTCATGTTTTGGAGAAATATAAATATATTAAGAAATTTCGTAGAATGACAAATAAGGGGTCTAATCTTGACGTATTTCAAATACTTGTATGAAAATGGAACACCAAAACCCTTTTAAATCATTGTAAAAAAAAGATATGGGGAATGAGAGGAAGATAGAGGGGCTGGGCTTGATTGTATGCATTTTATTTATATATGGAAATATCAAAATGAAACCTCTGTGTAGACAGGAACTCTGGCTCAGGCATGTAATCTTAGCTACTTGAGAAGTAGAGAACAAGAGATCTCTGAGGCAAAGAAGATGGAGGACTCCATCTCAATCAATGGCTCTGTTCTATGGCACATACCTATTATCCAAGATAAGAAGAAAGCACAATGGCTGGGTGCCGTGGTGCACACCTTTGATCCTCAGAGACCTAAGGAAGTACAACTAAGATAACTGTAGTCCAGACGTTGGCCCAAGTGGGGAAAATAACTAATGCAAAAAGGGGCTGGAAATGTGGTTCAAGTGGTAGAGTGCTTGTCTAGAAAACACCTGCCTAGCAAAAGAAAAGAAACTTCTGTGTACAAGTAATATATAGTAATGAAATACCTTAATGAAACAGAAAAAGTAGAATATTCCATTTACAGTGTAAATTATTTGATTAGATCCCTTTTTCCAGGAAAAAGGCTATAACTGGTATCAGGGTACTGGCTGCATCAACCTTCTGGTTCCTGTCACTTACCGTGACCTGGAAGTATCCATTTTCTCTATTAAATGTATGTAAGGTTCATGTTACTTAATAGAAACTCATATCCTATTAAATGTGGGTCACTCACTCATTTAGTCCCTGTAACCATCCTATGAGGATATGACTATCATTTCATTTTCAGATGCAGAAATTCAGGCACAGAAAAGTTCAGGAACTTGTTTGCTTTCAAACAGCTGATCAAGTAGCAATGGCAAGATTCAAACCCAGGCAATCTGGTTGTAAGTTTGTTTCTTTGATTACTACAATATGTGGCTACTTTTTGAAAATTGAGATAATATACATATACACATATATACATACACACACATATATGTTGATATATATATATACACACATATATATATATATATACCTGTGCCCTTAGTGCTTCATCCAATTTCTGACAAAACACTCAAAGTTCAATAAAAGTATAGTGAATGAAGGAAAGAATGAGAGAAAAAAATCCAAAGAGTGGGAATTTTTACTATTCTAGATTTTACCTCATATACTTTGCAAACTGGATTCCAGGTCACATTGTTTCATAAATAATACAAAAATAAAAGAACCTACAATGCTGTGGACTTATATCCTAAAAGGAAGACTGATAGCTTTCTCTCCTGAAGAATGATGATTCAATATCCAAATGAAGTTTCCTTACTAACAAGAAATAGAATTAATAAGAACCATTTTGATTTGCACCTCAGCAATTACAGTGACCTTCTCAATCTGATTTCTGAGGCCTTTTTCAGGAGGTGAGCATAGACTCACTCACTTAACTTCATCAAGATCACAGCTTAAACCAGGAATACTAAGACATCTCCACTCCCTCTCCCTTAATCTGTATCAAATACAAAGATTGCATTTAGGGCAAGTGTAGTGACAACTACAAACTGAAGGCAGTAATAGCATCTTCAGATCCCCACAGTTGGGAAAGTGAAGCCACAGAGAGCTGCTATTGCCACAGCCCTATCTTAAACTCTGACAAATCACAAACATTTAATTCTTGGTTTGGAAAAAGACTAAGGAAATGCCCATAGAAAAAAACAAAATGAGTTTAAAAACCAATTCTACTTGTACATTCAGTTCTTAGACTATACTAGAATGTACAAAGAACCATTGTGGTTTTGAAGAGAAAATTCACACCACTGACATAAAATCCAACTGTATATTCATGTCTCATGCACTTAGGACTCTCCTAATGGTCTGATTGACCTCAGCCCTGAGGCTTAAAGAGCTCTTTCCAGAAAAATTAATGGCTTCTCCCTTAATAAAGCATTTCCTTTGGATCTACAGATAAGGAAGTTCCAATTTCTATTGGGAAATCACCATAAATTTTGACCACATTATTCTCTCTCAGTTCAAGAGGAGTTTGTAAGACTTTTAAAAGTTACATGCATCTGAAATTTTCATGCATGAGGTACAAGCATTTAACAAAATTACCAATTATACCAGCCACATGCCATGTCCTTTATGGTTTACACGATCATAATCAAGCATGACACCTTACTTTGTTATCTGCACTCAGATGCATTACTCTGACAATATACAGTTTCTGTGCCAAATGGCTAGAGTATCAAATATAGAGGACAGACAGAACTCAGAGGGACTCTGCTAGGGCTAAAACTGATCTAACATAGCCTTCAATCACAGCAATGAACAAATCAAAGATCTCAAAAGAAGAAAATAAAGTTCAATAGAAAAAAACCACATCTTTAGTCACATAGAATCAGAGCTGAATGTATTTGTTCTTCTATGAAGAATAGGATCTATACATTCTACGAGAAGTTGAACTTCAACTCTTCCATTCCATTGTCTTGTTAAGTCTACTGGAATTTGTCAGATCATATATTCTGACTTGCAATTGGAATATGGTCACCACATTGATGGAAAGTTTAAACTGTGCTAACCCGCTGGTATGCAAACTCTGAGGAAAGATGAGAGCAGAAGAAATAGATATCACTAACCTGCCAGTCAGGAGCTGGATAAAATGCTGAAGTGATTGGGGGTTGTCCCATGACTGCAAATACGAAAACTAAGTTCAGCTCAGTGAAGAATTTACATGCTACTTCTAATCAACCCACACCTGAGTTCATCTTGGCCACACATAGATTGAATCAACCCACAAGTAAAAAGATAATTCACATTACTCAGAAGAAAAGGATGATCATGACTTGCTCTCCCTAGGATAGAAATATGTCTTCTTGGTCAAGCTCCTAACTCTGCTTCAGCATGGTGCTACCATAAGGTTTGTGGCTCATATCTGTGATCCTAGCTACAATCTCAGGATAGCAGTTTAAAGCCAGTTTGGGCAGGCAAGTTGATGAAATTTTTATCTCCAATTAACCACCAAAAAGCCACTGGAGCTGTGGTTCAAATGTTAGTATGCCATTCTTGAACAAAAGAAAGCTGAAGAACAGTGCCCAGGTCTTGAGTCCAAGCTGGGGGGGAGGGGTCTTAGGGAGAAAAGGAAGGGGAGGAGGAAGATGGGGAGGGGAGGAGGCAAAGACAAGGACAATGACCAAGAAGAAGACAAAGAAGAAACCTTAGCATTGATATGAAACAGAAATTAGCTGTTTCTCCGGAGAAGATATAGAAAACATCCTTGTAACGTTTAAATAAGACTGTTTTATCAAAAGATGTAATACAACTTTATGTCAGTGAATTTTCACATTAAAACAACTAGTTAAATGGGAAGTATATAGTAGAAGGGCTGTGAACTGAAAAGGAAAACAAACAAGCTTTATCAATAATATAACAAGAGAGATGAACAAGAAAGAAAAAACACAGCAGAAACAAGGAGCATCAAGAAAAAAAGTAGGAGTCTTTGGCAGAAAGGAAATTCTGTAAATTTAATAATAAATAGGAATCAAAATTTTAGAGGATTGCTGATCTATACTCAGGAACCTCATTCTGCCTTGAAATCTAAATCAAGTAGAGATAAAAAGACAAATACCTACAGTGAAGCTTTTAATAAAATATGTCTGAAATAATTCATTGTGTTTCATGAATACATGCAACTTCCTAGATACCCTTCAGCTAACCCAGGGAATATATCTCCAACCAATCTGTGGAACCGGGTCCATGGTCCTACCCTGGCACTGTGACCCATGGATGTTGCTTCACTCTTCTCAAACATGTGATGCTCAAGTGTTTCTGGAAGGATCTGTGAGGAGGAGGCTTAAAAGATTGATATTAGCAACACATCTTATGCTTTCAAATACTCTGTATCTAGAAAAACTTGGTTATTAACCAGTCTGGATTTTACAAAACTAGTGAAAGACTACCAAGGATAACAATTTTGGTGCGATACAACAAAATAATTTCCATACACAGCCTGTACTTAAATGAAATGTTTCAGCTCAGTTATAGAGTTCCTCTTACTATATTCTGATATTTTTCAAGGTCTTTGATTTCTGCATAAGGGAGGGTTCACTGCACCACAGACTAAGTAGTGGAAATTTCAGAGTTCTCCGTTTGCAATAGAGCTAGAGCTCTTTTGCTTATTCTCATTCAAGAGGGTGTGAGCACTTCCAACGCTTTGTGGCCCAAGATGCTTTCACCAACATGGAATAAGAATAGTCTGACCTCAAAAAACAATGACTTTTCTGTATGCCAACAATGAGAAGAGCACAGCTGAAATCAGGAAAGCAACTCCACTCGTAATAGCCTCACACAAAATAAAATACCTAGGAATTAAGAAGTGAAGGACCTCTATGATGAAAACTTTAAAAACCTGAAAAAGGAAATCAAAACAGAACTTAGAAAGTGGAAACACCTCCCATGCTCTTGGATTGCAAGGATCAACATCATGAAAATGTCAATGCTTCCCAAGGCTATGTACAAATTCAATGTGATACCTATCAATATCCAACCTCATTCCTCAAGGAAATAGAAGAGGCAATCCAAAAATTCATATGGAACAATAAAAGACCCCAAGTAGCAAAAACAATCCTCAACGGAAAGAACACTGCTGGAGGAATATCAATACCAAATTTCAAACTCTACTATAAAGCCATAGTAATCAAAACAGCTTGGTACTGGCATAAGAACAGACTCAGGACCAATGGAATAGAATTGAAAACCCAGAAATGAACCCACAGACCTATAGCCATCTAATCTTAGATAAGGGAGCTAAAACAATAGAATGGAAGAAAGACAGCCTCTTCAGTAAATGGTGCTGGCACAATTGGTTAATCACTTGTAGAAAACTAAAGCTAGATCCTTATATATCACCCTGCACCAGAATCAACTCCAAATGGATCAAAGACCTCGGAGTCAAAGCAGACACCCTGAAAACATTACAGGCAGGAATAGGAGAAACCCTAGGTCTCCTTGGCGCAGGCTGAAATTTTCTTAGTAGAGACCCAGAAACACAACAAATCAAAGAAAAGTTGGACAAATTGGATTGCATGAAGCTGCAGAGCTTCTGCATGGCAAATGACATAGCTAGCAAGATCAATAGGAAGCCCACAGAATGGGAGATCTTCACTAGCCATACAACAGACAAGGGTCTCATATGTAAAACATACCTGGAACTCAAAAATTATATCCCCCAACAACAAATCTTCAAAAAAACAACTGACCAATAAATAGGTGGGCTAAGGACTTAAAGAAACTGGTGCAGGGAGGCGCTGTGCCCCACAGGGAGTCTGGGGTCTCCCTGGACTAGGCCCGATGCTTAAGAGGGCCCTTGCAAAAAAGGTGCTGCGCCATGCTGCAAGTGTCAGATGGACCCATTGCAACAATGAAATGTACACGATGCTATGTTGAAAAACGAACTTTACAACTTTGGCGGGAGTGGGGGGTAGGGAGTGGGGGGGGTGAGGGTGGGAGGGGGGAAGATGGGAGAGCAGGAATGGGAAGGGGAAACAAAGGAGGAGACAAAAATGCTTGATAAGAAATGTGCTCATTCATTACCTTGCTCATGTAATTGTAACCCCTCTGTACGGTATTTTCACAATAAAAACTTATTAATAAAAAATTTATAAAAGACTTAAAGAGAAACTTCTCTGAAGAGGAAATAAGAATGGCCCATAGACGCATGAAGAAATGCTCAACCTCGTTAGCCATAAAAGAAATGCAAATAAAAACAGCATTGAGATACTACCTCACCCCAGTTAGAATGGCTATAATCAAGAACTCTTATAACAACAGATGCTGGAGGGGATGTGGACAGAAGGGAACACTACTGCATTGTTGTGGGAGTGTAAACTTGTTCAACCACTTTGGAAAGTAGTATGGAGGTTCCTCCAAAGACTCCATATAGAGCTCCCCTATGACCCAGCAATCCCACTTTTGGGCATTTGCCCAAATGAACACAAACAAGACCATTCTAAAGCTACCAGCACAACTATGTTTATTGCAGCATTATTTACCATAGCTAAGATATGGATCAACCCAGATGCCCCTCAGTTGATGAATGAATCAAGAAAATATGGTATATATACACAATGGAGTTCTATGCCTCCATCAGAAAGAATGACATTACTTGGAAAAAATTATATTAAGTGAAGTAAGCCATGCCCAAAGAAACATAGGTCCCTCGGTTTCCCTTATTTGCAATAACTAGTATATATCTGAGACTAGCAGAAAAGCTCAGATAGGATGATGTTAAGTGAAATGAACCCCAAGATAAGGACACAAGTGGGTTTATTTTCTTGCTATTGTTTCTAACATATTTATAAGGTACCATGTGATTTTTTTTGTTGCCTTTTATGTCTCTCCCCCACGGTATAACTCTTGTTTTCACTGTATTTGATGTTGGTATAATTCAGGGAAGAGAAGAGGAAAAACAAATTGTTTAAATAGGGATACAGGTTTACCCATTGCAACAATGAAATGTACCAGATTCTATGTCAAAAAACAAACTTTGCAATTTAGGTGGGGGAGGGGGCATGGGGAAGGGGAGTAATGTAGTTGTGGAGGTGGGAGGGAAGGGATGGTAGAGGCAAAACAAAGGAGGAGGCAACAATGCTTGATTAGAAATGTACTTATTTACTTGCTCATGGGATTTTAACCCCTCTGTACAGTATTTTCACAATAAAAAACATATATACATATATATATAGAGAGAGAGAGAATAGTCTGAGAGTTAGGTGGGTCTGTGCTCAAATTTCAGTCTTATTATTACTCACATGATCTGATCAAGTGCCTCAACTAGAGACTGTTGTTCTTGTGTATAAAATGGCACTGATAATTCTAATAACTGAATATCCATTCATGGATGCAGTCTAAATATAGAGATATAAAGCACATGGCATTATCCCTGGCACATAGTCAAAACCCAATGGCCATTCCAAAAATTCAATAAAGTAGAGGTATGTCTCTGGTAAGGGAGGCTGAATGATTTGAAGCTGACATTACATGATGTTTTTCATGGATTTGAGCTTTTATTTAGCATACTTTAGGTATTATGAAAATTAAAGTTCTGTAGTGACTGGAACAACTACTTCTTCTGCCACAGGTAGAGATACAATCAAAGTAGTTCTCATCAAAACCCATACCATTGTTATCACAAATTCAGTATCTTTTTTTTGTTCTTTTGTTTTTTGGTGTCAGTACTAAGGCTTAAACTCAGGGCCAGGGTGCTGTTCCCCCGGCTTTTTTCCTCAAGGCTAGCATTCTACTGCTTGAGCCACAGCTCTGCTTTTTGCTTTTTGGTAGTTAATTGGTTATAACTGTCTCACAGACCTTCCTGCCTTGGCTAGTTTTGAATATTTGTGGCTCACGCCTATAATCCTAACTACCTGGAAGGCTGAGATGGTGAGAATCATGGTAAAAGGCCAGCCCAGTCAAAAAAAAGTTCATGAGATACTCCTTCTCAACTAATAGCTGGGCACAGTGGTGTCATCTTTCATCCCAGATAGCAGGAGGCTTAGATCAGAAGGTTCAGGGTTCCAAGCTAGCCTTAGCAGAAAACTCCATGAGACTATCTCAGTAGAAGAAACTGAGCTTAGTAGCACATTCTTATCATCCAAGCTATAGTGAGAAATTTAAAGTAGGAAGATGGTGGTCCTGGTATGGCCTCATGCAGGAAGTGAGACTCTGTCTCAAGCAAGTACTTTAAAAAGGGAGAGTGGAGGCGTAGCTCAGGGGTAGGGTACGTACCTAGCAATCATTAAACCCTGAATTCAAATCCTAAATTTTGGGAGAAGAGAATAATTAATTATTTGTTGGCAAGATAAACTCTGCTGAAAACTTGTCTTGGAATTAGGAAGTATATGAGTGAAACTAGACTTTGCTAACTTAGGAGTTGTAATTTGCTGATAAGGGAATAATAACTGCATCTTCTCCACCATGACAGACTGAAACCTCAGAAACCATGACCCAAAATAAATCTTTCCTACTTTAAGGCTACTTTGTCAGGTATTTAATCACAGCAACCCCAAACTTGAACATACTGACTATATTCTAGATACTGCACTGGGCACTGAGCTAGAAACACAGAGGAAGAAACAAGCCCTGGGTTCCATTTCATGTGTCATCCTAGAAAAACATGCAGATACAGAAACAACATGAGCATGATGCTGATCTTTGATCTCCCCTGATGCAATGACTTTGATTTAATCAGCAGGTACTGTGCTGGGTACTCAACAATTACAACATCCCTTAAAAAGTGGCATTATCATAATGATTTTGCCTAGGAAATGACTACAGTTTTGAGAGCATGGGTAACTTGCCCAAGATCACACATCCTGTATGTAGCCAAGACTGAACTCTAAACTTGTTTTTTTTTCTACTCAGCCAGATGGCATTTTTCCCCTAATCAAGTATACAAGTGACTAAACTTTTTTCTTCAATCCAGTTTCTGAAAAGGCCAACAATCCTAGCACAATCCTATAAAAAAGAAGGTTGAGAGGGAAGATGACTAAAATAGTCATAGGCAGATAAAAGGCACATCAGCCTAATCAGGGCCAGACAAGATGACACATACAGCATTTATTACCAACAGAGAAAGATTTGATGTGCACAGTCTCTGGGACTCAGTGTCAGACCAATTATACATTGAAGGAACAAATGTACTCCCATTTTTTTCCTTCAGGGATTATCACAATCATTTAGCATCACTGGTGATGGTGAAGTAGGTCATAATGTAGCATGAGCAGTTTTCTGGATCACTTGTGTTGATGCAGGTCACTGGACAAAAAGTACCCTTAAAATTCTTCCTTGAACAAGTAACAATGGCTACCCTGAGGTCTAAGTTTAAATATTAACTCTTCCTCAGTTCACATTCAGACAGCAGTAATATTGCCAGTGCAATAACTATATAGCTAAGAGAATAAGATACTATATAAATGATTAAGAAATTGTGCTCAATGACTCTTATTAATGGTAGAAGGTCAAGGTTGAAAGAGGACTCCGGAGAGACTGTGACTCAATCCTCAGAGAATCAAACTAGAGCTCAGGAAAGGGAAATGACTTCTTTTCAGTCACATTGCTCAGAAACAAGAACCAAGAGTAGACAGGATCCATTAATGAACTAAGCTGTTCACTGTTTTCAGTAAAAAAAAAAAGTAAATTGAAGACAAAAACATATAGGCAAGCTATTGTGTGCTATAGATACAATCAACAAGAGAACTGAAAATAAAATCAATTCTGACATGGCCACAAACAAGCTGTGTGAACTATTCCCTCAATCTCTAGTTATTTATAAACTTGGGTTACTAAAAGGGAGTGGAAGAAGGTTGTAAAAACAGAGTAATAAAAGGTGTGACTACGTTTAAAGTATATTATATGCATATATAGGAATATCACAATGAAACCTTCCATGTTGTAAAATTAATATGCACTAACAAAAAAATGTAGAAAAAAAGCGGAGATAGTTCTATTGGTACAGCTTATTTCTTGAGGCTCCACAAGAAACAAAGATACTGGAAAACCTTCCTTGGCTGGTATGCAAACGGTTACAGATGTATTAACTGAAGTGTAATAGACTCTATGGGCAGCTTAAATAGTATAATTCATTTAAAAGGCTATGTCAAAGTCCAACAAAATAAGTACCAGGAAATGGGTAATTGCAAGAGGGGAGGGTGGGGTCAAGAAGAATGAAAAGGAGGAAGGGAGGAGAATGCAGGCCAAAATCCATTGTATATACCAAAGAATTGAGAAATATAAGGGAAGAGATGGGTCTAAGGGGGGGGGTGAAAATTCTGGAAGGATGATACAGGTCAAAATATATTGTATACATAAACTCCTTTGTTAAATGTTAAACAAAACAATTCAATATATTATCCAAAAATTAAAAATTGAGGGAAGAAGGGGGGGTTGGTGAGGTGTAGATAATAATGTTGAAAGGGGTGCTATTGATAAGTTGCACTGTATTCATAAACTGCTTTGTTGAATGGCAATTCCTTTGTACAACTACTTTCAAATAATAAAAATATTCAAAAATATTTTTTTACAAAAAATCCTAGGTAATTTTCTCCAGTGGGTTATATACTAGGGCTTCCATTTCAGCCTCCCTTACCTACATTGGCTTCCACTTCCACCCAAGTTTTCAGCTGGTACTGTGATCTACTCTTTCTAGGCTCAAACTAAGAAAATTTAAATCCTTCAGGTATAAATATAATCAGCAAATATCAAACAAATGTTCCTCCCTTTGTCAAAAAGGTGCTGAGTAGGGTATTAACTAACCTATGAGAACAAAAGTTCTTCATTTTGTAAGATATTAATGTCAAGTTAGGAGTTTCTGAATGAAGCTGAGGCCAGAAATCATCTCAAGACTAACATGCAGTACTAAGAAATAGAAGGAAAACATCATATGTGTTCCTTTTCCAGTATGTATTATTTTTGAGTCTGAAAAAGACTGTGGTATACATTCTTATCTCTGGTGAAATGTTGCATTATACACACACAGGCAAACACATAACATAAATACACAGACACACACCCTTCCTGGCTTAGTGGGAAAATATTTTCTAGTCCCATGAGAGGTGTTTTGCATTAACAAATCACGTAGTCCCACTAAACAGAAAATCAGACAATTTTTCAGAGAAATGTGGATTTGTTCCAATTTTGCTGTCTACATTATCCACAGCCCTGCAGTCTTGATATGGTTCACTTAAAGATCATTACTCATGTTACTGAGTGGGCTACAGAGTGATCATGCCTACGCAAGTTATTCTTCTGGGTGTTAGAAAATGACAGGTGTTAGCTCTGGTACTGAATGTGCTGAAATTAACTCAAACTTGCAAAGTTCCATCAGCACCTTATAAGGGAAGATATATATCCTTCAACTGAAGTCAGAGAAAGGGAGTTGAAGGAATGGAGGGATTAAGATATTTATAATCGAAAACATTTGAATCAGTAGATAGGGTAAATGCCCCAAAAGATGTGTCTGGCAATTAGTAATTTAGCCATTCAAAGCTGTGTATTACAGAAACTATTAATGCAAAATTAGTTTACTTAAGAAAAATGCCATTAATTTCTCTTGACATCTTTATTTGGCACATAACAGACTACCTGCAATGTGTCATCTGTAAGATAGATCAAACAAGCACCATTTTTAAAGAAATTTGGAAAATGATTGCCTTAACATGGAAGACAGACTTATTTTGTAAAAGGTGAAGCAAGCCAGGCACCAGTAATCACACTGGTAATCTTAGCTACCCAGGAGGCTGAGATTTGAGGACTGCAGTTGAAGACAGTTCAGACAGGACCATAAGATTCATCTCCAATCAACTATTCAAAAAAATCTGGAAGTGGACCTGTGGCTCCCATTGTGAAAGAGCCCAGGCCCTAGGACCAGTACACAAAAAGTAAAGCAAACTATAGTAAAAAGCTTTTTTATACTTTCTAATATTTCCCAAGAAGTGTTCAGGTCTTAAATAACTTTCTCCCTAATCTCTGGTAAAACAGAACGACAAAGTTTTGTGTCATTTCCACAATGGTATTCGAGCACCTAACCAAAGGATGTTTAAGTGCATTGTCACCCTATTTGAGAATTATTGCCAGCAATTTGTCAGTGTTTGTATATTTTGATGAATAATTATGGAAAATTTTGAGATACTGTTAGTAAAATTGGTTCCATTAAATTATAAAGGTATATTCTTCCAATATTTCTGTAAGTAGAGTTCTAGCATCATTATAGCATAATTTACAGAATGAATTCCAAATCATTTTAATGGAAATTATTTTCCAAACTAGGATGATATACTCTCATTCAAAATTTGATTCTGCTCCATCATGTTCATAAAAACACAGTCAAGTCTTGGCTATGGTGAATACACTGTAATGATCCCAGTTGTGCTGATGGCCTTACTGTGACCTTGTCCGTGTTCTATTGGATAAATGCCAAGTGGGGGATTATTGGGTCATAGGGTAGAACAGTAACCAATATATGGAATCAGCCCAGATGCCCCTCAATGGATGAACTAATGAAACACACACACACACACACACACACACACACAAACACACACACCTACAGAGAGACAGAGAGACAGAGGCAGAGAATGGAATTTTACTCTTTTATTAGAAAGAATAATATTGTACCATTCATAAGAAAATGGAAAGACTTCGGAAAAATTATAGTGAAGTAAGCCAGATCCAGAGAAACAGAGGTTGCATCGTTTCTTTTTATTTCTGGCAGATAGAATGTACCTATAAATCTGTAAGTCAACACTTTGATGGTATGCAAGTGGTTACATATGAGTTAATTGAAGTATAATAGACTCTATGGAGAACATAAATGGTATAATTTTTTAGAAAGAGTAAGTCAAAGCCCAAGAATATCAACACTGCTAGTGGCTCAAGCATGGCATCCTAGCTACCTAGGAGGCTAGATCTGAGGATTATGGTTGGAAGCCAGCCTGGGAAATAAAGGTCTTGAAACTCTTTATTTATAGTAAGTATAAATAGATTTTTTTATTGTAAAGATACTGTACAAAGGGGTTACAGTTACATGAGTAAGGTAATGAGTATTGTTAACCGCTCCTTTGTTTTTCTCCCAGTATCCCTTACCTTCCTCCTTCCCACCCCCCAAGTTGTTAAGTTCATTTTCAACATAGTATCTTGTACATCTCATTGTTACAAAGGGTCAACCTGTTATCTCCAGTTAATCATCAGAAAACTGGAAGTGGGGCTGTGGCTCAAAGTGATAGAGTGAGCACTGGTCTTGAGCAAAAACGCTCAGGGACAGCACACAGGCCCTGAGTTCATACCTGCTAACTAACCCCCAAAAAAATCCAACACCAGGAAATGGGTAAATCCAAGAGGAATTTGGGGCCAAGGGGAGAGGGGTAGACAAATAAAGAGGACAAGGGGAGGAGAATGCAGTCAAGACTTCATTGCACATACAACAAAACTAAGAAAAGTAAGGGAAAGATGGTTGAAGGGGATGCCACTGATCAACATGTATCATTATGTGGTACCTCCTATGTAAACTGCTTATAGATAGTAAAAATAAAATGAAATAAATCACACAACCAGAAGTTAATTGAAATTTACTTCAAAATGATACATATCAGAGATAAATGTTTGAAGAGTGACCCTTAGTAATGGAGTTTGCAGACATCCTATGCTTCTTTTTCTTTTTTATTAGGGTTTTAATTTTTTGTCAAGATTCAGTTTTTATGTATATATTTATTAAATTTCCATCATTCTGATTCTTTAACTCCATTAACCTCAACTTTAATATTTTGGTCAACATATCTTTTGTCTAAGTCATTGTTACTACTAATGAGACCTTGCTGCCAAATTTTCTACCTTCAGGATTATCAGTTATAAAATGTACATTTTAAGTGTGAATTATTTTATTGTTCCAAAACAGCTCTTTTCATATTTTAGAACTATAATCTAAGTCTAAAGCTAAAATCCAAAACCCCTGTTGCTCTAAAAGAAAACCAAACTTCTCATGGTTACCAATTGTTCAAAATATCATGACAAAGAACACAGTTAAAATCTAACATGCATGGAATCTGACCTCAGCTCCATCTTCTAAGACATATTTGATTTTGACCAAGATATATCTCCTTCTTGTAACACAACTCCCTTGTCTTGGAAGGAGAATAATGAATTAACACATAAAAATCCTTATATCTAGTCTAAAACAATTGCTCAATCAAATAATTTTAATAATTGAAAATATACGAACAAAAGAGGAATTAGTCTCAAAGTCAGGAAATGAGCGAAGAAAATACAACTCCATGATTTACTAGACATGTGATCATGACTAGTTCACTCCTGTGAGCCTCAAAATCTTCATCTTATCCATGGAAAAGGAGACAATGGTCAACTTATGGCCCCAAGTTTTGTAAATTAAAAAATGGAAATTTGTGAAACCCAATAAATGGAAGACTATACAAGTAACAAGTAAGACATATTCTGAGAATTATACTGTCTCCAAGCACAGGATGTTGGATCTACTGATCCTTGACAAGACAAATAGCTACTGCGAGGTAATGTTTACAAATCAAAAAAGCAAATCAGGTATTCTTTAGCACAAAATCATAACTATCCTGGTTACCAAAAGCTAAGAAAATAGTTTTATCTATATTTTCTCCCTATAGTACTGGAGCAAAGATTTTGTAACTGGAAAGGGCATTTGAGTTCATCTTGTTCAATACTATCTTTCTACAAACAAGAAAACTGAAGACACAAAGGATAAGAGACTAGATATAGTCCCACAGTGATTGTGGGATGCAGAAGCAGGACCCAGGTTTCCTCCAGGGCTCTTCACTCTATTCTACCTTCTTAGCCACAATTCCACATTTTGTTGCATTTTCAAAGGGGCTCTTGTTTGCAAAATGAACATCTGAGATATTTTCTTAAATAAGATATCCATATTTCTGTCTGATGTTGCTACGTGCACATGTGAGAGGCCCATTGCAATTCTCTCATGATATTTCACGCTTGTAATTGAAATAGTACCAACAGTTGGACTACATTCAATTATACATTTATTTCTCTGGGGCTGTTTCAACAGACAGAAATAAAATTCCTCTTACCTTCATAAAATCTCATATTTGAATAAATGGGAGAAAACGAAGAGGTATCTTTGTAAATGTCAAAGATCATTAAAATCCATAAATGGGTCACATTGCTAGAAAAAATTCTAGCATGCCCAGAAGCAATAGAGAACTGTCGCTGCCAAAAGGCTGGTTGAATGTAAGCATTAATGTGGAGTCATAAGAAAATTCACCTTACAGAGAAGGAAACCTTGTCATTTCTCTTGAAGCACTAGTGTCATAGATGTAGTTTTCCCTAATGACATTACACTGTGGTCACATAAGGAGCTGAGTTTTCCCCTCACAGTCTCCAAGGAACTTGTTACATAATCCCTCATTGGGGATGATTATAATGCTTAGATTCAACCTTCTCTGAAGTTTCACTGAGGATATCTAAAAGGTTTGGTAAAGGTTAAAGGGTCAGTGGGGTGGGAGAATATCCTACAGCAAGACACTTAATGGAAACTCTCACAGAAGCAATTTCTTTTCTTTCCTAGACATTCAAGAGACTGACTGACATCCACCAACTACCTAAATTAAAGTGTTTCTCACTTAGGCAGAGTTGTTGTTGTTGCTTTTAGAGCCAAAGGAAAAACTGAGCCTAACCCAGATGGTGCTTTCTTCCTGCTCCTCCCACTCCTCATCACTGTTCAACAGGACTGTATGCTAGAAAAAGATGGTTTCCTTTCCTGAGTGTATATATATATATATATATATATATATATATATATATATATATATATATATATACACACACACATATGTATATATGTGGGGTGTGTGTATGTCCATGTGTATACATATATATGTGTATATATGAATTTGTGTGCATATATGTATATTCACAAGTTATTTCTAATGTTAATATTTAATGTGATAGGAATGCTAATCACAAAGAACATTTTGCTCTATGTAAGGTAGCTCCTAACAACTCATTTAGTCATCATAGCATCCTGACATAGATACTAGGTTGTCTGACCTTTACCAATAATGAAATAGTGGTTCAAAGAAGTGAAACAACTTACCTGAAATTACAGATTACTGACAGGTGAATGGGAATTTTGACCCAGCTGACAAGACTGCATAGCCTATCTTCTTAACTCCTAATGCCAAGTGTTAAGAGTTAAAAGCCTATTTGACCCAACAGACAAGATGATAATTCAAGCTTAGAACTAAGGACATTAAACAAAGAGTGCTAATGAAACTCCACACAATGTCTCCAGAAAAACCTCCCCTGTGATGGGTCTTAGCTCTCTTTTAATTATCTCAGTCACACTGAGAAAGACTGCCATATCCTGACTACACAAAATGCCATTGGATTGTATGCTTCAAAATGATTTAATTTGATGTTCTATAGATTTCACCTCAAAAATAGTACTGCATTTGAAAAGAGTTTTATTACTTACTAATGGGAAATTTTACATCCTTCCTCTTTCTCCCAAAAAAGACTGAAAAATTATTTTTTCCTGGCATTTGGAAAAACTAGATATATAAAAGAACAAGAAAGTAAATGACTTATCTTATTTCCTGATATGATAGAGAAGCTCCTTATTAATTCAGTAAAGCCAGCTCCAATTTTAAGAGCCAAGAATCTCAAAATTGACAGACCAGAGAGGTTGCCTGTACATAGTTCTATCCCAAAGCAGTAGTCTTCCTGATATGGTGTTGGTACAAAAGGAAACACAAAAGAGCAATAGATCAAGTGTGACACCAGAGCAAAGTGCATTTTGCCAAAAAGTGAGTTCCACCATTGTCCTGGAGTTAAAATCAGCCACAAGTGAGCAGCTATGTGGCACAGTAGCCACTGGCTCCTAGTAATAGGCCCCACCAGGGCCCATCTCAACATTAAAGATTACCCATATACTTCATACATATCTCGTTATAGTTGTGCTTTAATGAGCAGACTATCCTTCAAATTGCCATCTTTGTTCCAAAGTACATTATTAGGCAAAGTATTCTCAAGTCCCCAGTTCCTGGAAAAGCCCTCCCATTTCTCAGAACCCTCCACAATTATGTAAATACAGTCCATACATCTAATTACCTCCAGTCCATAAAGTGCCTCTAAACTGATTGCTCCAAGCACTCAGCTACTTGGTTGGGTTGCCTGTTTTAATCATATCTTAATGTGTACTATTGCTACTTAAAGGCCTGACATTCTATCCATCCAAAGATAGAGTTAGTAGCAGTCTTGCTATGCTGCATTAGATACACTGCCTTTGTGCTTCTATGCATTTTTTGTGCTTTAACCTTCTTAAATAATCATATATAGTTATTTGGGTCTAGTCATTTGTCACATGCTCTACCCCTATTCTGAGTGGTGGCTGCTGGGAACATTGTAGAGATAGAACATTCCATTATAAGGTTTTATGGGATGGTGTTGCTCATTGGCAAGAAAGAATACTACTATTTCGACATGGAAAAACTATCCAAATGTTCCTGATCAGTCATTTCTACGTACAATAAATAGTCCCCTAGTTTCTTCTACTTCCAGAATAGTATTTTAGTTTTTGTATTTGTTTATTGTTATTGCAAAGGTGATGTACAGAGGGGTTACAGTTATATAATCAGTTAATGAGTACATTTCTTTATAAATAATGTCACTTCTTCCCTCATTTTCATTTTTTCCCTTCCAAATCCCCACCCCCACAAGGTATATGGTTTATTTTCAACACAGTATCTAGATCACTGCTACATTTGTTCACCCTTTGTCCCACCATTGCTGTTTCCCTTCCCCTCTCCAAATCAGGTAAACTTATATACAAGACAAAAGGTACATAAAACATAACCCACAGGAGTCCAGAGGAAGATGGCTGAGGAGAAGGTGGGGGCTAAACAAGCTCTCACATAGAAACCAGTTTTAGTGATTCAGTGAAAAGTCCAAGGCTACAGAGCCACACCAAGTGTTCCATCATAGTACAGTGTGGCCAGAGAGGAAAAATTCAGGCAGATTGGTTAAGGAGACAGATTCAAGCACTTGCTGGTGTCTACAGCAGCAGGGGCAGCCGCCATATCAACAGAGAGAGCCCGGGACAAAGGCACCAGAGGTGGTGTGCCAGCGGATTCTACTCATTGCCAGCAAGAACTGACAAGGAGTAGAAATCTTGATCCTGCTGACCACAGACAGTTGCAGAAGTGGATGGCCCGGAAACCAAGGAAAAGGCATGAGTACCACAGAAGACATCTTCACTCCTTTTCAGCAGCAGTGGGAAGATAGCCCCTCCCCCACCACGGAGAACAACTCCATGTTTGATACAAACACTGGGTCAGAGCACCTAGCCCATGACTCAGACCTTGGAAGAAGACAATAGGAGCCATTCAACAGGTCAAAGGAACCTGACCTGCAGGGCTCAGCTTATCCCAGGGGAAAGTTGCCCTTCCCAGGCAGAGACAGTTCCATCCATGGAGGAGTGACTTCTTCACTAGGTAAACAGAGCCAGAGCCTACCCCACCCCACTGTAGCACAGGAAGCAGACCCAACTGAAGGAGGGTAAAAGAAAAACAATTGGAAGCTCAGTAAATATAAATCCTGAGAATGGCTCCAGTCTGGGCTGTGTGAGTGTCTCAGGAGTTAGCCATTCAGGGAAAAGCTACTGATTGCTAACAGGCCTCAACCCTACCCACAACCTAGCCCCATCACAACAACTCCAACCTGGAGGAAACAGCCATCTCCCTCTTTGTGATACTCAAAGCATATCTCCCTCCCACTGAACTAGCCTGGAAGGAGGGTAATAAAGTTCCTGGTAAGGCAGACCTTAGTTCTGTCTGCTCAAACTGATTTAAGAAACCAGTCAAGCCACAGGAAAACCAAACACCAAGCAAAACAGAGACTCAACCAAGACACAGGTTACCGACACAGGGGAGACACAAGAACCCTCCCCCCCCAAAAAAAAAATCGAAGAGCTCTTTTTTCTACATAATTTTTTAACTTAAAAAATTGTTTATAATTTTTTCATGATTTTATTTTAGGCTTGAGTTTTTTTGCTGTTTTTTACTCTTTTTTACAATTTTCCTTTGTTTTTTTACTTTAATTGCTGTTCTGCTCATCCCCATATATATATATATATATATATATATATATATATATATATATATCCATCTTCAAATATTGGACCTTATTCTTAATTGTGTACATACTTAATTCAGATATCAATTACTCAATTCACAAACTATCAGCCTTAACTCTCTTAATTGTAGTATGATTTCTTTATACTTATATAATTTTTAAGTGTTTCATTTTTAATTCTTTATTTTTAGTTTTTTTAATTTTTTTATTTATCTTCTCCTTTCTTCTATCCTTTTCTTCTCTCTGAATTTAGGTCTTGGCTATATTACCCTTCTCCTTTTCCCTCCCCACATTCCTCTAATCTTATTTTTTCCTCACAATTCTCCCTAAACCTATTAAGTTTCCGGTATGCTGATTCCATCTTTGATTTTCTTAGTCCATTGATCCTCAGTTGTTTGTTGTTGAGCTAAATTGTATCTGTTGAACTAGATTATACATGTACTCATTTTGACTGTGTCAAACAATCTGTGCAACTACAAGACTCTGGTTGATGCTTGCCTTAAAATAGTGTTCTAGCAAAGAATTGGTTTTGCTTTAATACCCAATGGGCAGAATACGCTGCAGAAACATAAAAAATGGTAAATCCAGGTATCTCAACTCCTGCTTATGATAATCAGGAATCACAGCAGCTAATGAATAATCCAGAGGAGAGTTCCTAAAATGCTCTACAAACACTACTGGTAAACAGGCTGAATGAAATGACTGAAAGCCTGCAAAGGACTCTGGTGAGTGTGATGGGGAAATCCATGAGTATGATAAGGCTAACCAAAGATTATTACAGGAATTTTGGAAGCCTGAGGAGGCTAATCAAAGATTAATAAAGTAATTGCATGAGTGGAATGAGAATAAACAAAGATTAATGGAGGCATTCATGGAATCTACAAACAGAAATCTGGAGGATTCCATGGAGGCCACAAAGGGAATGCTGAATGAAATCCAACAGAATGAAAGGGACTCCAATGAAACTATAACCAATCAACTACAGGATTTGAGAATGAACACTGAAAACCAAATTAAGGAGGTAAAGAAGCTTCAACAAAGAATTTGAAGCCATCAAATTTGACCAATTAGACAGAAAGGAAATAAAAAACAAAGAGAACGTATTAACAGTAGGTTAGACCATGCAGAAGATCAAATCTCTAGGATTGAAGAAGCCTAGACATTATAGAGAAAGAACAGACCAGTATACAAGATAAATATAAGAAATATGATAGATATAGCCAACATTTATAAGGCACCATCAGAAGGCCTAATTTAAGGCTAATGAGTGTAGAGGAGGGCCTAAAGACAGAAGTTAAAGGTTTAGGAAATTTACTTAACAGAATCCTAGCAGAGAATGTCTCAAGCATGCAAAAAGATAGGCCCATTCAGATACAAGAAGTCTTTAGAACCCCAAATACACCAGACTAGTACAGGACATCCACCATCACATTGTAATCCTCAAAGAATCAATTGAGACTAAGGAAAAGATCCTTAAAGTTGTCAGGAAGGAAAAATCAATCACCTATAAAGGGAAACCAATCAGAATAAATTAAGATTTCTCAGCAGAGAAATAAAAGCATGGAATGATGTATGTCACGCCATAAAAACAAACAACTATCAACCAATAATACTGTACACAGCTAAACTCTCCTTAATAATGAAAGGTCAAATTAAAACCTTCCTCACCAAAAAAACAATTGAAACAATATATCTCCACAAAACCAGCCCTACAAAAGATACTTAAAGATGTCCTACACATATAAAACCAACAAGAGCATAATAAAGGCCAAGAAAGAGCCCTCAAATAGAGAATCCAAGAATCATAGGAAAAATCCAGTCACTACAGCCCCCAAGAAGGTGGATAACATGGCAGAAACTACAAAAAAAATACCTCTCAGTCCTTTCAACATTAATGGGCTGAACTCTCAAACTAAGCAACATAGATTGTCTAGTTGGATAAAAAAGCAAGATCTTTCTATCTGCTGCCCTCAACAGGCATACCTTGCCCCCAAACAAACGTATTCTGAAAGTGAATGGTTGGAATAAAATCTATCAAGCAAACAGCCCTCATAAACAGGCTGGAGTTGCAATCCTAATATCAGACAAAAGAGACTTCAAATTGAAATTAGTGAGAAGAGATAAAGAAGTACATTACATACTAATAAAGGGATCTCTGCTTCAGGAGCATATTAAAATTCTAAATATCTACTTGCCAGATATTTATCCAAGAAACACTACTTTCCCTCAAAACCCACATAGATCCAAAGACAGTAATAGTTGGGGATTTGACGTACCACTATCCATGCTGGATAGATCAGACAAAAACTCAAAAAAGAATCCTCAGATTTAAAGAATTGCATTAATCAAACTGGACTTGAGATATCGACCAAATATGTCACCCAGTAGCATCAGAATGCATGTTCTTCTCAGCAGCACATGGAACATTTTTCAAAATATACACAATGGAAATTTGACCAAATTCAGAAACACTGATATTATTCCCTGCATTCTCTCAGATCACAAGGGAATCAAGTTAGAATTTAACACCAATAATCACTTACAGAAAAGTAAAGCTAGATTCTTATATATCACCCTGCACCAGAATCAACTCCAAATGGATCAAAGATCTCAGAGTCAAAGCAGACACCCTGAAAACCTTACAGGCAAAAATAGGAGAAACCCTAGGTCTCTTTGGCACAGACCGAAATTTTCTTAATAGAAACCAGGAAACACAACAAATCAAGGAAAAGTTGGACAAATGGGATTGCATGAAGTTGCAAAGCTTCTGCATGGCAAAGGACATAGCTATCAAGATCAATAAAAAGCCCATGGATTGAGAGAGGATTTTCACTAGCCATACAACGGAAAAGGGTCTCATATCTAAAATATACTTGGAACTCAAAAAATTAAATCCCCCAACAACAAATCCTCAAAGAAACAACTGCCATAAGTAAGTGGGCTAAAGACTCAAAGAGAAACATCTCTTAAGAGGAAAGAAGGATAGCCAATAGACACATGAAGAAATGCTCAAATTCCCTAGCCATAAAAGAAATGCGAAGCAAAAACAACATTGAGATACCACCTCATCCCAGTTATAATGGCTATAATCAAGAACTCTAATAACAACAGATGCTGGAGGGGATGTGGACAGAAGGGAACCCTACTGCATTGTTGTGGGAGTGTAAACTTGTTCAACCACTTTGGAAAGTAGTATGGAGGTTCCTCCAAAGACTCCAAATAGAGCTCCCCTATGAACCAGCAATCTCACTTTTGGGCATTTACCCAAATGTTCACAAACAAGACCATACTAAAGCTACCAGCACATCTCTGTTTATCACAGCATTATTTACCATAGCTAAGATATGGAACCAACACAGATGCCCCTCAGTAGATGAATGCATCAAGAAAATGTGTTATATCTATACAATTAAATTCTATACCTCCATCAGAAAGAATGACATTGCCCTATTTATTAGAGAATGGAAAGACTTAGAAAAAATTATATTAAGTGAAGTAAGCCAGGCCCAAAGAAACATAGGTCCCTTGGTTTCCCTTATTTGCAATAACTAGTATATATCTGAGACAAGCAGAAAAGCTCAGATAAGATGATGATAAGTGAAATGAGCCCCAAGATAAGGACACAAGTGGTTTTGTCTTTCTTGCTATTGTTTCTAACAAATTTATAAGGTACCACGTGATTTTTTGTTGCTTTGTATGTCTCTCCTCCACGGTATAACTCCTGTTTTCACTGTATTTGATGTGGGTATAATTTGGAAAGGGGGAGGGGAAAACAAATTGTTTAGGGATACAGATTGACCCATTCAACAATGAGATGTACAAGACATTATGTCAAAAAATGAACTTCACAATTTAGGAAGTGGGGGAGTATAGTTGTAGAGATGGGAGGGAAGGGATGGTAGGGGAAAAACAAAGGAGGAGGCAACAATGCTTGATAATAAATGTACTCATTACTTTGCTCCTGTAATTATAACCCCTCTGTACAGTATTTTCATAATAAAAACATTTTTTTAAAAAAGAATTGAATACCAAAAGCCACCAAAGAAAATTCTGTGACAGAAGGAGACTCAACAACACACTGTTGAACTACCAGTGATTCACAAAATAGATTAGAAAGGAAATTCAAATGTTCATGATATTTAACAAAAAACACAAATTACCAGCTCATCTGGGACACAGGAAAGGCAGTACTCAGAGGCAAGTTTATAGCTCTGAGTTCCATCATCAACAAATTGGAGAAATCTGAAACCAACAAATTTAATGAGGCACCTGAAGCTCCTTGAAAAAGATCAACATGCTAAACCCCAAGTCTGAAAATGGAAGCAAATAATTAAATTAAATCAGAAATAAATGAATTAAAGCCCTGAAAAACCATACAAAGAATCAACAAAAAAGAACTGGTTCTTTGAAAAAATTAACAAAATTGATTGACCCTTAGCAAATCTTATCAGAAAAAGAAGAGAACACACCCAAATAAGCAAACTCAGAGATGAAAATGGAAACATCACCACAGAAACAACCAAGATTCAGAACATTATAAGGGAGTAATTCTCAAACCTTTATGCTAATAAGTTTTAGAATCTGGAAGAAATGGACAGATTTCTAGCAAATATTGACATGCCAAAACTAAACCAAGATGATTTAAACCAACTTAAAAGACCCATATCAAACATTGAAATAGAAATATCAACAAGAGACTTCCCCCACAAGAAAAACCCAGTATGAGATGGATTTACAGCTGCCTCTACAAGTTCTTCAAAGCAGAACTCACACCAACACTCCTCCAACTCTTCAATGAATTGAAAGTGAAAGTTCTCTACCAAACTCTTTCTATGAAGCCATCACAACCCTCATCCCAAAACCAGGCAGGGACTCATCATATAAAGAGAACTATAGACCCATTCTTTGATGAACATAGATGCAAAACTTCCCAACAAAATTTTGGCCAATTAACTTCAATAATTCATTAAAAAAATTATACACCACGATCAAACAAGATTCATTTCAGGGATGCAAAGCTGGCTCAATACATGAAAATCAATTAATATAATTTATCACATCAACAGGAGCAAGGATAAGAATTACATGATTATCTCAATAGATGCAGGAAAAGCATTTGACAAGATCCCAACAACTCTTCATGATGAAGGCTCTGGAAAAACCTTCTATTCTCCTGGATTGGAAGCATTAACATCATGAAAATGGTACTACTGCTCAAAGTTATGTATAAATTCATTGCAATACCCATTTAAATCCCAACAACATTCTTCAATGATATAGAGAAAGAAAACCAAATATTCATATGGAATAATGAAAGACCCCAAATAGCAAAACGATCCTTAGCCAGAAGAACAGTGTTGGAGGACTCTTAATATCAAATTTCAAGCTTTATTACAAAGTCATAGTAATAAAAACAGCTTGGTACTGGCATGAGAATAGGCCTCAAGACAAATGGAACAGAATAGAATCCCCAAAATGAACCTACAGCCCTATAGCCACCTAATCTTTGATAAGATGCTGGCACAGTTGGCTATACATATGCGGAAAACTGAAGTTAGTTCCTTATATATCACAATGCACCAGAGTCATTTCCAAAAGGATGAAAGTCCTCAATGTAAGACCAGCTAACACCAAAGTATTACAAGAACAGATAGTGGAAACCCTAGGGCTCCTAGGAATGTATTAAACCTTCCCAAAATCCAGAATCACAACAAACCAAAGAAAGACTGGCTAAATGGGATTGCATCAAACTGAAGAGTTTCTCCATGGCAAAGGACATAGATAGCAAGATAAATAGAAATCCCACAGAATGGGAAGAAAGGGCCTCATATCCAAATATACTTAGAGCTCAAAAAATTAAATCCCCCAAAAATAAACCCTCAAAGAAATAACCCAATTAATAAGTGGGCTAAAGACTTAAAGAGAGACTCCTCAGAAGAAGTAAGAATGGCCAATAGACACATGAAGAAATGTTCGACATCTCTGGACATAAAAGAAATGCAAATCAAAACAACACTGAGATTCCATCTTACCCCAGTTAAGTTGGCCATTATCAAGAAAACCAACAATAACAGATGTTGGCGGGGATATGGCAAAAAAGGAAAGCTACTACACTGTAGGTAAGAATGTAACCCTGTTCAACCATTCTGAAAAGAAGTATGGAGGTTCCTCAAAAGACTAAACATAGAACTTCCCTGTGACCTAGCAATCCCACGCCTGGGCATTTATCCAGTAGACTACAGAAAAAGGCCACATTAAAAGTATATTAGTTTTCTACTGCTGTACACAAACTAGCAAATATTTAGGGGCTTAAAAAACGCAATTGTTGGGCACAGTTGGCTCACGCTAGTAATCCTAGCTACTCAGGAGGCTGAGATCTGAGAATTGTGGTTCAAAGCCGGATGGGACAGGAAAGTCTTTGAGATACTTATCCCTAATTAACTACTAGAAAAACAGACATGGAACTGTGACTAAGCATGATACAGTGGTAGCCTTGAGTGAAAGAGCTCAGAGAGAGTGCCCAAACCCTGCATTCAAGCCCCAAATCCAACAACAACAACAAAAACGTCATTATTACCTCCTGGATTTGAAGAGCAGAGGTCAGTGAGTTCCTCTGAGTTCTGTGCTGTCTGACAAAGTCAAAAATCAAGTTATTCCCCTGAGGCTCTGGGAAGTGGGATCCTTTGGATTGCTGGTAATTTTCAGGCAATGCAGCTCTAGAAGTTCTAGGTGTGAACTCTCCTTTTTCTTTCTGATTTTCACTTTCTGGAGGAGGCTCTCCACTCCTTCCAGTGGACCCTTTTTGTCTCTGTCAGTAACAGCATATCATGTCTTCACATTTGAATCCCTCTGACTTCAAGAGAAAAAGCCTTTTTCTAAAGGCTTTATTAATTAGATGACTCCCCCCTGGATTACCTTTTCTTTCTGGTGTGTGTGTGTGTGTGTGTGTGTGTGTGTGTGTGTGTGTGTGTGTAATGTGCAAGCCAGTACTGTGGTTTGAAATCAGGACCTGCCACTATCCCTTACCTTTTTCATTCAAGGTTGGAACTCTATCACTTGAGCCACAGCTCCACTTTTGGGGTTTTGCTAGTTTATTGGAGATGTCTCACCAATTTTTCTGCCCAAATTGACTTCACACCATGATTCTCAGATCTCAGCCACCTGAGTAGCTAGAATTCATTCTTTTATAAGGTAACTTGCAAACTCCCTTCTGAAAATATGTCACCATTTTCACAATATGGATATCAAGGTGAGAGAGGGTCATCTTGGAATTTAGCCTATCACCCATAATCTCCTGTGGCTACAATATTATATTTTGCAGACAATTGTTAGACCCTAGTCATTTTTTCCTTTGGAGTCTATAAAAAGAGGTGTTACATCAAGAGGAAATCATTCTAAAATTTACTTCCAAAGAAAACTTTAATAAATCTTACAAGTGTAATTTAGGCCTCCTAGAGGTAAGCAATTACCTACAGAATTAAGATCAAAATATATGAAATTCATTTCTATCACTTCACTATTGAAAAGAACTAAATAATGATTCATTTGATGATACTAACATGTGGTCAAGTACTCTATTCAACTGGAAAACCTGAATCCAGGAAAAGTTTCAATGAGATCAGCTCTTTGAGATTAAGATAGATTAAGAGGGAATGTACTCGATTTTAATTGTGATGTAATACAGAAAACAAGTAAAATTAGTAAAGACAGTGGAATTGAAAAAGTAAAGCAATACATTATACTAATATAAAATAACAATTTTTCTATTACTTTCACCACATTAGCTTAGTTAGCTCTTTCAGAATGCCAATTTTCACAAAAATATTTCCCTATTCTCCGGCTTCTTGGAGAATACAATTAGGACTTGCTATGCCTTAGAAGTAGTGGGATAATGTTCTAAAAAGTTTAAATCTAAGGGAGAAAACGTTCAGCTATTGAGTCAATGGTAACAACCCTACAGACAGAAATACCATTTGAATAAAATATTCAAAACATTACTAAGCATTATCCTTTGCAGAGTTCCTAACCCTTTCTGCACATAAACTTATTTATGGTCCATGCATGGATTAGTATTTCCAAAAGTGTCCCTTCCTCTTGTCAAAAGACAATAGACGTACATGGATTAACTCTTTCAGGGCTGGTTAAGAAGGAACAAAGCCACTATGATTTAGCCATTGTTTGAAAAGTAACAAACACTGAAGGAATACAGGTGTGATGATGGTGCTTGCTCATATTACATTTCCTAGAACAGAGGAGGAAACTACTTCGCTGAATTCCTGAATTCCTGTAACAAGCAAAGAGGCTCTATTTTGCTATAATCTCCTAATCTTGAAAATAATGAATGTATACACAATTCTAGAATAAAATAAGACATATGATCTAAATGAGGAAACTGAGCTACAAAGAGGTGAAGGCCATAGAACTCAGATCCTAACCACAATTGATCTCCTCAGAATCATCCCTCTGCCTAGACTAGGAGTCTTAGTTCTTATATATACAAAAACCTGCAAAACATGACTGGGTTGTAAGGCCAAAGAAGAAACATAAGTCAGACTGGGACCCCAAGACAAACATAGAGCCTAGTTACTATAAGGCTAGTTTCCCCCCTTCATGTTGTCCAGTAACGTATGTCTACAGATTTCAGATCATTTTTAACTTTTATTCTAAGCCTAATTTTAGACTTAGGAAACAAGGAGCAGAAATACTCCAGGGAATTCACTTCCAGTTTTCTTTAACTCTAACAACTTGCATAACCTTAATGAAATGATAAAAATCAGAAATTTACATTAGTCCAGTTTTATTAACTAAATTACAGACCTTATTAGAATTTCAGCATGCTTCTTCCACTAATGTCCCATAAGATCCCATAATATAATAGTTGTATCTGATTAGTCCCTTCCAGTCTGTGATAGTACTTTAGCCTTTGCCTTTTGTCACCTTGACACTTTCGATTAGTACTAGTGAGTTATTTTGTGGAATGTTTATTGATTATTTTAGGTTATATGGGGAATGTCAAAGTCCCATGAGTCAATAAAGTGGAGCTCTCATTTTGCATCTTTATCAAGCTCCTGTTTTACCATTCATTTCTGATTAGGTAGCCCCTGGAGGTTTTTTCCCCCCAGTATGGCCATTTTCTAGATGAAGGAAGTGAAATTTATAATCACATATTTGCTAGAGTTAGACTTGATATTTTTCAGGTGTTTGGAGAATCACTTTGTAATGCATCTTGAGTAATGAAAAGCATTGTCAGGACACCCAATGTGAAGCTTATTAATATGCTAATCATGAGTATGCATTGTTATCTTGCCTACTTCAGTTATGACAGAGTACTATGGTGAAGCTGAACCACTGGGCACAGTGGTATAGTCAGAGTCATGAAGCTATGATTCATATGCTACGTGGAAACCTTCCAGAATGCCATCCACAAGAGGATCAGGCAACATTAACTAAAGCCAGTCAGATTGCAAGGCTCCAGAACTTACCAAGTTCAAAGAAATGCAGAGCATGATGAATAGAAATAAACATTCCACATCCCACCCCCATTCTTCAATATATTATGTTCCCATAAAAAACAATAAGAGCATTCATCATAAAATAGACAGCCAAGAAGCAGCTTGCCTGGAAAAGTGATCTTGGGCAATCTCTTAATGCCTCTGAACTCGAGTTTCCTTGCCTGAAACATAGGGATAACAGGAATTCACATTTATCTCAAAAGTCTGTTGGTAGTAGGGGTGGGGAAGCGAGGACAAATGACATGAAACCAGGAGAAAAAATACTAGACACCACAAAAGAACGAGTGTTATAAAGGTACATAAGGGATGATTTGACAGCATTATTTATGGCACCAAAATGCTGCTCTTCTGACAGAACTCTGCACCAATGTAGCCCAAAGGTTTATATTTTGATAATCTTGTTGACAGTGAACTCTGCTTGTACCATGGAGCTGTTTATCCTTCCTCCTGCTTCCAAAGCCCTATACCATGATCTCTATGATATCACCTTTTTCAAGTGTGTCTTTTTTTATGACTCTAGAGGCATCTTGAGAACAATGAGCAAGGCTGCTATAGTGACATTGACTAATAAATGTTGGTTAAATTAACATCAAGTTAATAAATGAGGTCTTTTTGGATCTTATTTGATCTTTCCAGTAACACCAAGAAGCTAGTAGGATGGGTATTTTTTTTTCCATTTTAATGAGACAAATGAGAGAGACTTTAAATGACTTGCCTAAGGTCACATGACATTAATGACTTCCAATATGCAACAGCAGAGAAAGTCAAGAGAACTACCTGAATTAAATGCCAAGTTTGTTCAGTGTCTTATGCTGACCACGGAGTAACACACTCCAATTGCTTCAGGGGTCATTTGAATGTGAGCAACCAGAGGGTTTCAGACAGCATAGTGGAGACAGTGCCAAAATGGAGTGTATGTACAGTGCAAACAATCAGAGCCAAAGACCTCTGTGGATGACTTCATACACACAAGCTCATTTCCTCCTTGTCCCAGCCTCTAAGGGCACCATTCACATATTCTACACAAATAAGAGCAATAGAATTTACTGGTGTTGAGTGCTGGCCAGGACATCAGAGATAAATGGCATCAACTTTCCTCGCTGTCTTATTAGAAAACACTCAAAAAATGTGTTCTTGGTTTACAAATATTTAGCAACTATTTAAATGTGTGCTAAGGAATTATGTGCTTTGCTCAGCAAGATATGTAGAAACATTTGTTTAGTTTTAAATATGTATGCATCCTGAAATATTTAGGGAAGAAATGTCATAATGTCCATAATTTATTTTAAAATGCTTTAACGAAAAATAGATTCTGCAGAAATAGAAAATGTTTATAACCATTACATATAAATACTGAATATGCAAGTTCATTCATCACACTACTCTCTCACTTGTCAATATAGCAAAAAAGTTAATATTAAAGATAAAATGTAAAAAGTCTACATACTTTGTAAGTAATCCCCAAATTGTGAGTGTTCCCAAAATTTGTAGCATCAAATTTGAAATAAAAATACGATGCTCAGCTGTCATTTTGCTATGTTGATGTTGCTTATATTGCAACCAAATGTGAATGTGTGTATGTGCTTACTTGTGCAAGTATTGAGAATTTTTTCTACATCATGAATATATCTGAGGGTATGCACATATGTGTGTTGAAATTTGTATACATTTAAATGCACATGTGTACACATATTTAATAATCCAAAAATCAAAGAATGCTTAAAATTATGACATAGAGTGAACAATTTTCTGTTATTTCTTTATGAAATGTTTATTGCCCATTAAAATTGGGTTTTAACACCAGCTGTTCTTAAACTTTTTGATCTCAGGACCTCTTTGTACTTAATGTATTTTGAGGACATCAAGGGATCATGTGGATTGTATTTATTGTGCTAGACATGAGAAATAGAATATTTTAAAATATAAGAATTCCAAAATCATGTTCCATTATCTTACCAACCAGTATAATCATGACAGGATTCCTTAACCTCTAGAAAACTATACTGTACACTCATGGGTGATGGAGATGGCACCAGGTGAGTGAGTCAGTATTGTGATAAAAATAGTTTTAACCCCATTTGCCCTAATAGGCCTTGGGGACCTGTAGGTGCCTGGACCACACTTTGAGAACCTCTTCATTAAAATTTATGATAAAAAAAGAAAATCTGTGATCCAGACCTTTGAAAATGTTTACATAGAAAATATACAAGCTATTTATACACAAATTGAGCCAAGCAAATTCAATTAGCTAAATTTTGTTCCCTGTATGTTTCACTTTTGTTCTTAATTGAGAATATATTATGGTTAATTCTACAGCCATAACTTCATGTCAGATAATTAGTCTGAAACAATTAATGCATGATACTCCCCTAGCATCTGGTCAAGGGGCAGTCAAATCTCCTATTTTGATGTCATCAAACTGAAAATAAAGATTTAAATTCTATGCTTGGAGAAAGGGTTTTTCTTTGTCCGAATGGGAGTTAGAGATGTTACTGGCAATGCAGCATGTGGAGGCAGGAAAAAACTGGGTGTTTTAGGACACTGAGCAAATTATACCATGCTTGGGACCTCCAAGAGTTTTTTTTCCAATCTGCAAGGAAATATTTTGTTTTAATTGTTAGAGATGGGGTTTTCTGTTCATTGTAATAGAAAAGTATATTAACACAATGAGATTTTAAGAAAGCCTTATGAAATATTCCATCCTGGTCTCTACTGAATTATATAACATTTAAAATGCAGGCTATGTGCATCCCTGTCTGGCACAGAAGCAAGCAAGTTGCTACTGGCAGTAATTAGTGAGGCATTTGCAAGGTGATGTTTTATCACAGAGGACAGAAATGAGGATTTAGAAGATTGGCTGCCTTTTCCTTCTGTGTTTTATTTCCATCTTTGTGGCCATAGAAGTAGTCTATTAAGGCAGACCGTCCCATTTTTTACAACTATTTACACATTCCCATTACCAACACCTGTTCTTATGATTCTGCTGAGGTGATGTCTCTTTTCACATCCGCCATAGCCTGCAGTGTAGCACCTTATGTTGGAAGTACTGCACAACTAAATTGAGCTCACAAGAATAGAGGTTTTATATTCATTTTTGTCCTCCTAGGAATTTTCATTGACTATGATGAATTAGGTTTGCAATAAATGTTGATTGAGAGAATCAATGAATGGTAATGAAACATGCTCCTGTAAGGCAAGAGTCAGCAAACTACTGCCTGTGGGCCAGATCCTGCCTGTGGCCTATTTTCTAATGGTTCCTGAGCTAAGAATACCTTTCACTTGTTTAAATGATTGAAAAGATCAAAAGGAGTAATAGTTTGTAATACACAAAAATTATAAACTCTTCCAACTTCAGTCTGTAAGTTTTATTGGCACACATGCATGATAATTAATTTATGTTTCTGCTTTTGTACTACAACAACAGATTTGAGCAGTTGTGGTATAGACTATATGGCACACAAGGATTAGAACACTTGGCGACTCAGTACAGAAACTATTTGCCAAGCCTTGTTGTATGATTTCCTCTTTTTTTCTATAAAAGTATGTCCTTCCATTTTGCTTTATGTTTCATTTAATCTTTATTTATCTTAGTCATATCCAAATAAAATATTTAAGACAAAGAGTCATGTGACAATATTTTGATAATACAGAATTAGTGGAGACAATTGAATAGAGATGAAATATCCACTCACCATAAGATCCAAATTATATAAATATTTGTCAATGAAATAGTTTCTTTTACTAATATCACTATTATTAATCACATAGACATTTTAATTTTACTTTAAAAACTCAGCAGAAGCCCAACAAATTGCTTAATAGCAAAATCTATTCATAATAGAGTTTAGAAAATCTTATCCTAAAAATTTAATTGGTATATTCTATATGAGAAGTCTAATATGTCAGAATGTATTTTGTTTCAGAAAATGATATATTGATGTATCAGAAAATATTGTGCATGATATATACAAAATTATACTGGTTTTTAAATACTACCTGTATAAAAACAATATGCTTCATAATGATTTTATAATATAGGGGACATGACTATTTTCTTTCTTCTTATACTATTTTGGATTTTTATCATTATCAAAGTTTTTGAACACTGCATTTATGATCATTTGAACACAACATTTACTTAATCCATGAAAACTTGTCTTGCATTTATATTTCTTTCTCCTGACCCCAAAAGCTGCCTAATGTGAAAAATACTGAACCTTTTGGTTTAGAGAGGCTTAAAATTGAAAAATACATAAAGACCCAGAAGTACAACAAAGCAATAAAGGTTGGACAAATGGGATTGCATGAAATTGCAGAGCTTCTGCATGGCAAAGGACATAGCTAGAGCAAGATCAATAGAAAGCCCACAGATTAGGAGAAGATCGTCACCAACCATACAATGGACAAGGGTCTCATATCTAAAATATGCTTAGAAAAGCTGGGTGCCAGTGGCTCATGCCTGTAATCCTAGCTACTCAAGAGGCTGAGATTTGAGGATCACAGTTCAAAGCCAGCCCGGGCAGTAAAGGCCATGAGACTCATCTCCAATAAACCACTAGATAACCAGAAGTAACGCTTTGGCTCAAGTGGTAGAGTTTTCACCTTGAGCTGAAGAGCTGAGATACAGCACCCAGGCTCAGAGTTCAAGCCCCACAACCATCAAAAAATAAAAATAAAATAAAATATACTTAGAGCTCAAAAAATTAAATCCCCCAATAACAAATCCTCAAATAAACAACCACCTGATTAATAAGTGGGCTAAAGACTTAAAGAGAAATTGCTCTGAAGAGGAAATAAGAATGGCCAATAGACACATGAAGAAATGCTCAACTTCTCTAACTATAAAAGAAACACAAATCAAAACAACACTGAAATTATACCTCACCCCAGTTAGAATGGCTATAATCAAGAAGTCTAATAACAACAGATGCTGGAGGGGATGTGGACAGAAAGGAACCCTACTGCATTGCTGGTGGGAGTGTAAACTTGTTCAACCACTTTGGAAAGTAGTATGGAGGTTCCTCAAAAGACTCCACATAGAGCTCCCTTCTGACCCAGCAATCCCACTTTTGGGCATTTACCCAAAGGATCATAAACAAGGCCATACTAAAACTACCAGTACAACTATGTTTATTGCAGCATTATTTACCATAGCTAAGATATGGAACCAACCCAGATGTCCCTCAGTAGATGAATGGATCAAGAAAATATGGTACAAAAATATATGCATACACACACACACACACACACACTCACACACACACACACACACACACACATATATATATATATATATATATATATATATATATATATATATATATAATGGAATTCTATGCCTCCATCAGAAAGAATGACATTGCCCCCATTTGTTAGGAAATGGAAAGACTTGGAAAAAATCATATTAAGTGAAGTAAGCCAGGCCCAAAGAAACATAGGTCCCATGGTTTCCCTTATTTGCAATAAGTAGTATTTGTCTAGGATAAGCAGAAAATGTCCAAAGCTATGTACATATGACCAAATAAGATGATGCTAAGCAAAATGAACCCCAAGATAGGGACACAAGAGGTTTTATCTTTCTTGCTGTTGTTTTTAATGTACTTAGAATGTACTGTGTGATTTTTTTTGTTTCTTTTGTATGTTCTTCCCCCGTGGTATAACCTCTGTTTTCACTGTATTTGATTTGGTGTCCAGCATCTTGTATATACGTTTTTCTAATTTGGGGAAGAGAAGGGAAATAACAAAATGCTGAAATAAGGATACAAGTTGACCCATTGCAACAATGAGATGGACAAGACACTATGTTGAAATGAGCTTTACAGCTTCATGGGGAGGGAGGAGTTGGGGAGGTGGGGAGGGAAGGGATGCTAGGAGAAAAACAAAGGAGGGGTTAACAATGCTTGATAGGAAGTGTACTCATTACCTTACTAATGTAACTATAACCCGTTTGTACAGTATCTTTACAATAATATATATATATATATGAAAAATACATGAAGTGGCACTGAAGCCAAGAATAAACTAAAGCCAGAGCCAACTTTCCAGACAAGAATGTCTGCTTACTGTTCTTTCAAGTAAGATACACAAAAGTCCTTGAAAAGAAGAGTAACAAGTAACTAAAACAAAACACTATTTGTCCTGTGGAACACTGCACTGTGAGCTAGTACAAGGGAATTAGACTCCCCAAGAAATATTATATGCATATATATATATATATATATATATAAATTGTTAACATTAGAGATGATAATGTTTCAGATCATATTTTCACTTTTAATAGAAAATAATGGTCATCAGGTGAATGCTGCTAAATTCTTTAACCTTTAATTCTTTAAAGTAAATTCTTTAATCTTTCACATCCAAGCCTCCTTGCCCAAGGAGGGCATTCATAAACCTTTTGAGGTTTCATGGATTCTAGACATCCTTTTTAAAGTTAAATTAAAATCCTAAGAAAGAAAAATGTAAAGCATACTTATAAAGCCAACAAATGATTATCAGGTATTTTTCATAAAGAAAAATGATTAATTCACAATTAAATAAAATGTGTAATGATTTCCCAGCTGTTAGAATTGTTTAATAATAGCTTTTACAGTAAAGTGTGAAATTAATTGCATCTAAATAACATATGGCATGGATGCAGAAAAGGTAAGCTGTCAAACTAAACTGAATATGCTTTGTATTATTCCCTGTGGCAGAGTGCACACAGATTAGCAACCCTACTTCCAATTCATTCAGGGCACACAGCCGCTATTTTTCACTTCCTTTTGTGTTTAGATGTAGCCACAAGACTTGAATGTTGGCCAAGAGAATATAAGTAGAAGTGATGTATATCCCTTTCAAGCTTGCTCACTACATCACATTTGCAATACTTCATTTTTCTTCTGTTAATGGAAAAGGATTCTGTAGCTGTAAAGAGGAGAGGCCACAGGATGGCTTGGAATACAGCTACCTGACTAGAAATATCCACCTTGGACTGTTTCTGGCTTATTAGCATGCTCTATACATCTTCCATTTTCAGCCAAGTGGTAGATAGATACAAATTGTTAAATATGCTCTGCTTTATATGTAGAAAACTCAAATCACTGAAGCAGTTGTATTTGTATGTGAACATTCTTGCCCATGGAGATCTCTCTCATCCATACCAAGTTCTTCCAAAATTCAGATAGGACAGATAGGAAAGCTTTCTTTAATTCTGCTTAACTCAAGACAGAGGTGGTAATATCTATTCTGCCATTGATCCATTGGTGAAGAAATGTAATGACCCTCTATTGGTTTTGGAATAGCCCTAAATGATTGGTTCAAGTTTCAAAAATTTGCGCAGAAAGTGAGAGAGATACCTTACGGCATTGTTGGTGGGAGTGTGAACTTGTTCAACCACTTTGGAAAGTAGTATGGAGGCTCCTAAAAAGACTCCACATAGAGCTCCCCTATGACCCAGCAATCCCACTTTTGGGCATTTACCCAAATGTTCACAAATAAGACCACACTAAAGCTACCAGCACGACTATGTTTTTTGCAGCTTTATTTACCATAGCTAAGATATGGAACCAACCCAGATGCCCCTCAGTGGATGAATGGATCAAGAAAATTTGGTATATATACACAATGGAATTCTATGCCTCCATCAGAAAGAATGACATTGCCCCATTTGTTAGGGAATGGAAAGACTTGGAAAAAATTATATTAAGTGAAGTAAGCCAGGCCCAAAGAAGCATAGGTCCCATGGTTTCCCTTATTTGCAATAACTAGTATATGTCTGAGTCAAGCAGAAAAGGTCAAATAAGTTGATGTTAGGGAAATGAACCCTAAGATATGTATTCAAATATTTTTTTCTTTCATGTGATTGTTTCTAACACATTTATATGATGATTTCCTTGTTGCATTATATGTCCCTCCTCCACGGTATAACCCCTGCTTTCACAGTATTTGATGTTGTTATAATTTGTGAAGTGGAAGGGAAAAAGCAAATCATTTAAATAGGAATACAGGTGGACCCATTGCAACAATGAGACGTACAACTTTGGTGGGAGGGAGGAGGATTGGGGGGGTTTGGTGGGGGGCAGAGGGAGGATGGGTTGGGAAGGGGAAACAAATGAGGAAGCTACAATGCTTGATAAGAAATGTACTCATTATCTTGCCCATGTAATTGTAACCCCTCTGTACAGTATTTTCACACAAAAAAAAACAAAAAAGATTAAAAAAAGAAAGTGGGAGAGATCACAGGAGGATCCCAACATGAATTTCAAATAATTGTTTAGAAAAAACTTTTTTTTCCGTTAGGATCCTAGGTCAAGAACAAACCTATGAGGTCATTTTACATAATCCTTTCTCAGTAGGCAAGATGCATCATCTTAGGTATCAGGAAAACTGACCTCAGAAATGTAACTGCTCTCAATCCTAGTGAAGTGATTTATTATGTGGTTCCATATATTTGGAAGGCAGAGGCAGGAAGACTACTTGACCTTGGGGAGTTCCAGACCACTCTGGACAACATAGCATGATACCCATCTTTACAAAACAGGAAAGGATAAGAAAGGCAATTAGGGTGTTATAGTTTAGGCATGTTTGAGAGTTCTACGAGAATGCAGAGCTGACAATGAGCATCTATCATGAACTAATTCCTGAAAGACAATCAGCAGTGAATTTTCACCAGTGAAGTTAGACCCAGTTTTTCTAATCACAAATATCCATTCATCCAAGCTGTTCAGTGTTTCCCATTCTGATTAACCAAATTTTGCCAAAACAGAGATGTTTAATAAATCACACAATAATGGGATGCTTTAGATCAAAATGACATTAAATGTTTTTATTGAACAAAAGAAAATAAAACATGGAAGTTGAATTCACTGAGCAAAAGCAGCTCCCCAGGTGAAGCTGTTGTACATTGTGCTAAATAACCTCATGAACAGAGTATACAGAATACATATAATATGTAAGTTACCTCAACAGCAAAGGAGAAGAAATAGAATACAATTCTTGAAGATAAAATTTGGTCAAATGACAAATTTAGTTGCTCAAAATTTCTAGCCCTTATCCACCTAAATTGAGTATAGTTCTCAAATATACATTCAGTATTGTGCATACTGAATTCCCATTTTAATCGAAGCTGCTTTCTAGATTTTTAATTTCACATTAATTTCATGTGACATTGTTTTTAAAAATTCATATTTGATATAATTATGTGTGTACCTACACACTTTTAAAAGTATGTAGGTATACACATTAAAAAATCCAAACCTTTTTTTTTAACAAGTCAAGGGGGCATGCTTTTTAAAAGTAATATTGGTGAATTTCAGTTATTTCTCCTGTGTGTCTAAGAAACTTCGTATGTTCTCAATGCACCCACATAGTCAGGTGGGTTGACAGATATGTCAAAAATACTTTATGAAAAGAGGGAGGTAGCTCATGCGAGTTGGCAACCTTTTGTGCATTGATTCCTGTTTGAGCAGGCTGCCTCCCTTCAACATCTTATAGTCAAAGATGAAAGGAAAATTTTTTATTTTGAAGCTTAGTGAACATAGTTGTACATTTACTATAATCCACCTTCAACTTGGCTTATAATGTAAGATGACAAATACCTCACACCCAGTACACAGCAGTTAAAAAGTACTGAAGAAACATTTCATAGACAATACTTTTTTTTCATATGTTAAACATCAGCTTCTATGGGATATATTTCCAGGATGGTTTTGTTACCACTTTAAAAACATTCTAGGCCAAACTAACAGCACAAATAACATCAATGTTGTCTTTTTTCCAATATCTGCATCAATTACTGGAGGCTAATTCTAACATATATACTACTTAAGGGGGAAAAGAAGATAATTCATGACACATTGCAAATATAGGACTACAGCATCTTAGTTGTAAGGATGATTTTAAGGTGCAGAAAGAGGGGACTCTCGAGAAGGTGATGGTGTGGTTTCTTCAGGTGGAAAAACTGTAAGTGTACAAGCTCGAATACCACCAAGGGATTCAGGAAGATCAAAAACCTTATGCCATTCATCTTTATCTGGATCATATTTCTGCACTATCTCGACCATACAACGGTTATTCCAAGAATATCCACCAACCACATAGATCTTATTTTCAAACACAGCAACCCCAACATCACTCTGCCCTCTTAGCATGGCAGCAATTGGGGTCCACTGGTCAAGGATAGGTGAATAGTATTCACAGCTTAGGACATCATCATAATCACTGGTTCCTCTGAAGTGATTGCCACCAATGACATAGAGCCTTTCTCCCACTGTGCACATGCAATGCAGGCCTCGAACCGTGGTCATTGGTGCCTTTTGGATCCATTTGTCAGTATCAGGATCAAAGCACATTAGTTCCTTTTGGAAGGTGTCATGGGTAATTCCTCCTAAAGAAGGCAAACAATAGTGATAAAGTAAACAGATAATGATATTTTTATCTTCTTAAAGAATACAAAATGACTTCTACTACTTCAGAGAACTTCTCTCATGGAAACCCATGGTACTTAACAAGTTTTACTGAGTGATAATATTTTTTGGTCACTGTTAGGAGATGGACAATAAGTTTCACACAAAGGATTATTGTCTACTTACTCCTTCTAAGTGGGTATGTTCTGAGTACTGAGTATTGATTCAAAGTACTCTAAACTCCAGGTGTCCATTTCTTCCTTATTCTAGTTATCTCATTAAGATTGTGGTTGGCTATGCAGTGAGATATTGGTCAAAAAGAGTTCCTTTGAACTTGGGTACATAATGTACAAGAAAATACAGAATCTTTTCATTTTGGGTGGGTGTGGTGAAATTAAATAATGTCATCTGCTATCAGAATGAATGTTTAAAAAATTAAAGAATCAGAATGGGGAAGAAAAATGGAAGGAATGACATTGATCAAGATACACTGTACTTATAAGCTGATTTGTTGAATTGACACCTCATTGTACAACTATTTAAAGTTAATTTTTTTAAAACACAACAAAAAAGAATTGGGATGCTCTATCTGGAATTTTGTGTGTGCAGCAGTTGCTTGGTGCTCTATTAAGTCTGTATCATCTACAAAACGTAATTTTTTGATGCTGGGGATTGAACACAGGGCCTTCTACAGGAAAAATATATTCTTCAGTAGAATATGTCAGTTTGTCCAATGAAAGTATCAGACACTATCTTCAGCAGATTTTGAAGAGATATGATTTTTAGCCATAACACTCAAAGATTTACTTTCAAGTAGCCAGATGGACATCACTAATACAGCTATGCTTTCAAACATTTCTACAAATTAAAAGAGTATCCATTGGTGAGAAAACAAACTTGGTTCCTATCCACCCTTGATTGGGATGGCCATTTCTGCAGTAAAAACTCATTATGCTAAAATACCACTAAATTAGATCAGGTGTCATTTTTTTCCCAGAAAATTTGAAACCTTCATTATATTGGTACTGGAGTTACATATATAAAACAAGTAGACTGTACAAATCATTGACTACTACAGCATATGAATTCTTGGATGGCTCTTTCAGAATTAGACATCCTGCAGTTGCTCAAGAATTTAATACCAGGAATCTGCCAATCACTCACTACAGACCTTTCTCTGATCCTTCATGATTACAGATTTCATAAGGTGGTATAAAGGCAGTATTCAGAGGATCAGACCACAAACATCCCCTTTACACCTTTGTCCTCTAATAATGCAACTGTTGGCTTGGCGCGGACAGGCTTTCAATGAGGTAAAAATGGTCACAGACAGACTTCCATAAGAACCAAATGATAAGAACTCGTTCAACAAAATTAAATGTCAAGATCACATTGCATTAAGACGTCTTGATTTAAACATTAAGACTGAGAGAATGAAAGTTGTTACTAGTCACTGGAAAAATTGTAGCCATTTCAGAATTTCCTCAAAGATTTCTAAATGTGTATCAAATAGCAGCAATTAGTAGAGAATTATCCATGGAACGGGACCGTAGTAGGGCACCATGATAAAGCTAAGGAAAAAGGAAACGTACATATTATGGGTTACTGTGAGAATGAACATCATGAATTAATGGACATACTAGAGCCCGTATGTTATATAATGGCATATTTCTTCATATAATGACAATATTTTAAATAAGACAAGCACATTGTTGCTAAAATGAATAGTAAATGTGAATTACACTATTAGAATACAGCGTGGAAGGACTGAGGAACAGAATCTGAATGCTTTCTTTATTCTTCTAAGTTATACATTTATGGCAGGTTGGTTTCCTGGTACTCATAGACTTAATGAATGCTCAAAGCATTTATATGCAAATGTCCACACCAAAAACACCATAAAAAGTCAACAAACATTTTTATTTGGATTATCCATTTTCAGGGTTATTATTATTATTGCTTCCCCTACATGGAAAGAATATCTTAGTTATGATACAAATACATTTATTATAATGAATATGTATTACTATATTGTGCTCTTGTGATAACTGCTTACCTGAAATATACATCACTCCTCCATATACAGTTCCAGCATGCCCATAGTGCGGTTCACTCATTTTGGCAACATAGGTCCATTCATTTGTCCTTGGATTATAACATTCTACTGTAGCTGTTGAGAAAAAAGAATTGTTTTAATGTCAAATTCAGCAATTAATTATATCTATTTTTAGATAAAACAGAAATATCTAAGGTTTGCAAACATACATTTTGTATGTATGAGAAATGCATTGGGAGCTCATAATTATATTCATACACAAACCATGAAATAGACACTGACAATATCCTATGTGCATACTTTAAGGACAACAGATGATTGGCAGTTTATGAAACTAAGATCTTTAATTAACGGTCCTTCTACATTGTAATTTTAGTTTTGAGAGAAAGGGGAAGGATCCTTTTAATCTTTAACATAATGTATTTTGGAGAAGTGACCTCTGTTTACATAAATATCTTTCAATCAATCTGTTATAACCTCAATATCAGTACAAGGACAGTCCAAACAGATGGAAAATTCAATCCTTTATTTTTAAATTTATTTTAATCCCTCTTTAAAAGGAAAAAAATGGTGCTACCATAATGACTCTAGTCAAAAGCACCAAGTGAGACTGATTTGCAAAATTCAGATGATTTACTGCAGACCCTGCCAAATGCCAATCTAGTTTCTTGCTTTCTCAAGCCTGCATTTTTGTTTTAGCAATAGAATGCCAACAGTGCTCAATGAAACAGTGCACCAAACTCAAAATGAAATTCAATGTCCCAAGTTCCTTTAAGCTTTGCTCAACAATATGATATAATTTTAGGAAGTGATATGAAGCAAAAGTCTACTGTGTGATCGCCATGGGAAAACCGTTTAGCTACTTAAAGCCAAATGCAACCCTGAGCTATGAGTTAACCTTTTTTATTTTTTTGTGCTGGTACTGGGGCTTAAACTTACTCAGCTTTTTTGCTCATAGTTGATATTCTACTAGTCTGAGTCATACCACCAGTTCCAGCTTTTTACTAGTTCATTGGAGATTAGAGTCTTATGGACTCCTCAGATCTCAGCCTCCTGAGTAACCAGGACTAGAACCATGAGCCCTTCTATACCTGGCTTTATGATTCAACCACTGAATGAGATACCCTACATAATAATTAAACCCAAAAAGGAGAACAAGACAAGGCAGTTAGGGAGGAAGAGAGGAAGAAATTTTACTTTTCTGCTCTATTAGCAAATTTCGTTTTTCACTAAATTCACTGATACAAAGCACATTTTTCTCCTCCAGTTATAGCTATATTTTTAACACTTTCATCTCCCTACTGATTTCCTTTTCTACTAACTTTACAATTACATTTTCAAATTCATTTCAAAGGTGTTTACTATATTTAGGTTCTTTGGGCAGTACTGGAGACTGAACTCTGAGTTAATGCTTTCTAGACAAGTGCTCTACCTTTTGAGCCACGGCATTATTTTATTGTATGTTGTACCTTATGTTTAAGTAGTTGCACTAACAGTTACCATTCAACAAAGCAGTTTATGTAGTTATTTTGAGATTGCAGTTTTACATTTTTCCCTGAGGCCAGCCTATACTCTACTTCAGTCCTCTTATTTATGTCTCTGTTGTAACAGAAATTACATGTGTAAGTCACCATACTCATGAGGTGGTGCCCTGCTAACTTTTTGCCTGAAGTAACCTTGAACCACAGTTTTGCTTCCAATTTTGTGCCTCCTAAACAGCTAGTATCACAGATACATCTTGACAAACCCTACTGTTCTTTTGATCTAATCTTTTTCTGGTTTTATTACTTCAGGCCTACATTCTTACCAACTCTACTTCTTCTAAGCCTATCTATCAAGTAGCAAGATCTTATAAAATAATCTTTCACAAAATATGGAGTATTTCCACAATTAATAACAAGTGAAACTTCCATATACCCCAATATTGTTTTACACTAAGGCACTGATGCCTTTTTTAAATTTTATTTTAATTAACATATGATTCCATATATTTATAGAACATGATGTGATAGTTTGACACATGTATATTTTTCAGTATATTTAGCATGTATGCCAACTCAGATATTTATTATTTCTATTTTTGTGAGAGGTCTATTTTGTGTGTGTGTTTTGGGGCTTTTACTTAGGGCCTGAGCACTGTTCCTGAGCTTTTTTTGCTTATGCAATCTACTACTTGAGCCACAGCTCCATTTCTAGCAGTTTTTGGTGATTCATTGGAGATGAGTCTCATGAACTCTCTTGCTTAGGCTGACTTTGAACCATGATCCTCAGATCTCAACCTCATGAGTAACTAGGATTACAGCATAAGCCATTGGTGCCCAGTTAGGAGATGTCTTATTTAATGTTCATTTCTATTTGCTTTAAGCATGATTTTCACCTAACTGTTCAGCAAACCTACTGGGTGTGTATTATTCCCTCACTACATTTAAAAGCAGCCTTAGTATATTGATTTGTTTTTATAACTAGCAAATTAATGGAAGGATTTTTATATGAGAAAGGAATACAGTCATATATCCTAACAGAAAAAGAGTTTTAAAAGATTTCCATCATCAAATTCTCATGAATTTGAAGCCAAAAGCAGATTTCACTAGTTGTATGCTTTTCACAAGGCAAGACTTTGCCTTGAACATTGAAATTTCCTATGTCTAACTCAAATTATTCTGATGTAATTTCCCTTGGTTTCCTCTTTTTGTGGTAAAGTTAGAAGTTGAGTAAGTAATCATGCTTTATGGTCATTAATATTCTCTTATATAAAGACAATGCTTTGTCTATGTGAGTTAATTGCATTTTTTTCCTAATAGGAGTTATTAAAATCTGTCCATATTTTCTCATGCAAGAAGGTCTCAGTACAATACCATAGTAACTACAGAATAGCTCATCATCCCTAAACTTGCCTTCCTCCAAATAATCTCCTTTAACTTTTCTACTCCTTCATTCTTCTCCTTCCAGCCAGGCACTGGTGGCTCAAACTTACAAGCCTAGCTACCTAGGAGGCTGAGACCTGAGAATCCCAGTTCAAAGCCAATCCGAGGCAGGAAAGTCCATGAGACTCTTATCACCAATTAAGCACCTAAAACGAAGTAGAAGTGTGGCTCAAAGTGGTAGATCATGAGTTTTCAGCAAAAGCTCAGGGACAGTACCCAGACCCTGCGTTCAAGCCCCACACCACCAAAACAAATTCTATTTGCAGCTACATTGTTATTATCAGAAGACTCAGTAATATATAATTTGAAAATAGAATGCATCTAATTAAAAAGAAGATGCACCTGCTCCTGTTTATATCACAGACAGAAGTTAGTCAGACATGGATTAGTGGCAATAACTCTGATGGGAGGAGGCGTAATAAGGAAAGATGGAAGACAAGAAACTGCAGCCCCATAGTGGTGGTTCCATCATAGTCAATGAAAGAAGAGAACAGGAAAAAAGAGCTGGGAAAATCTAGGGCAGGAGTCAGCACACTTCAGCCCATAGCTATATCTAGTCCACTATCTGTTTTTGTATATCTCCACAGATAGCAATACAAATGGACTTAAATTTTTTAAGGGTTAGAAAAGAGTCAAAGGACTAGTTTGTAGCATATGAAAATCAGATGAACTTCAAATTTCAGTAGTAATAAAGAACACTTTTTGGGACACGGTCTCATTCATTTATTAATTGTCTACAGTAGCTTTTTTACTATAACAGAAGAGTTTATTAGTTGTTCTAAAGAATAAACAGTCCACAGGATTAAAAAAAAGATATACTTGCTGGTCCTTTACAGATGTGTTGTGACCCATAGTCTATAAAATTAATTTAATAATTAATAATAATCAATCTATTAAATTAATTAGAGTCACTTCTGTTTGAAAGTTAAATTAGGTTGTTTGTTCATATATACACACATATATCAGTGGTTCTCATTTTCTGTAAGATCCCACTGGGATCCAGAATCAGTCTCATGAGATAATTTTGGACTCACTCGGCCTTTGATATCTGGTCTAAAGGAAACTATTTGTACAAAGAAAGATAATGGATTTTATAATTGTAAGGTGCTGGCTTGAAATTAAGAAAACCACCAATCCATTCAATGGCAAAGACATCAAGACACATTTGATAAAACTTAGTAATTTTATTATACACTTATTTGACAAAAATATTTTCCTATATTTTAGCTGAAGCAAAAGATATATGAAGAACCCTATTCTTCAATGTAGAAAACCTCAATGGAAGGTTGAATGCTTATATGACATAGCTTTTGAAAGGTGCCAGAAGTAACTGAGTTTTTTTTTCACTTAAGTAACAACTCCTCTAAGTTTCTCCTACCTTTTCATTGTAACCAGTATCAGGGAAGATGACAAATTCAAGGAATTTATATTTCAAAAATAAGCCAAGCACACAGAAACTCTGGTAACCTTTTTGTTTTGTTTTGTTTGCTGGTCTATGGGCTTAGCTTTTCCTTAAGTCCCTAATATACTCTGTGAAAGCATTTCAAAAGACTGAATACACTAAAAAAATTTTCTTCTATCTATGTAGGCAATATTTATTGGGCATATGAATTGAAAATTATGTACTGTTGCCAACAAATCTGTAAAATTGTTAAATGACTTCCTTATCCATCTAACCTTTCCAAGCAGTTTAATCTGTCTATATAGGCATATGAAAGTGCCAACGGTCAATTAAGATGCAAATGTTGACTTGTCATGACAGATATTTGCATGTGTGTAGAGAGGAATTCCTTTTAAAAAGCAACAACAAAAACAGCCATGAAACAGAAGAAAAATTTAAAAAAAGCCTCTGGCTTGAACATTCAAAAATATAATCAAGAGTGGCTTTAGAACTAAATTTTCCAATCTTCAAAAGTAATGGAGTCAGAAAGAATGGAAAAGGCAACTGACACAAACTGATTTCTATTTATATAGAAAATTATTAACAGACAAACTTCAGAAGAACCCACTGATACTGCTCATTGGGAGAAAAGGAAATTAGGGAAGGTTATATCAAGTGTGGGCATCTCAACAACATAGAACATTATAAAATGAAGTATAATTCTTACTTCTACTTGAGTATAATATAGAAGTTCAAAGGGAGTAGGGGAGGGGGCAGAAAAAACTGATACTTCAAGTTTCTGGGTTTTCACTCATTTTGGCCTGAAGGCTATCCTGCAATCAAGACTCCCAATTGAAGTGCACTTAATAAATCAATTGCATACTTTTAAGAGTCTGATATATTTTAACATAAGATTTTTATTACAGAATGTAGCAAAATATTTTTAAATGCTGAATTTAAGTGAAGTAATCAGTTACTAAACTTTAGTTACTTGTAGATGACAGGAGATATCAAATGAAATGAAATATCAAAAACTGGTCTGCAATTAGAGTTGTTTTGTTGCCACAAAGGGTCACTGTGTATATTTCAATCAGGCATGCATTTTTCAGTTTTCTTTTTCACTATGACCATCAGTTAGTTGTACAAGAGGGCTTGATTTTGACATGGCCACATATACACATAATGATCTTGACAGATTCACCTCATCAGGCGTGCATTTTTAATGCAGTTTATGATCTGTTGAATGGCATGTCCTTTGTACAACTACTTAAAGGTAATAAAAATATTTTTTGTGTAGTTTTCCAGTTGGATGCTGATTGTTTATGCCTGTAATCTTGGCTACTCAGGAAACTGAGGCCTTGGGAATCATGGTTTGAGGTCAATCCTGGCAGTAAAGTTCTTTTTGCTTTTAATTTAATTTAATTTTATTTGTGAACATACTGTACAGAGGGGTTACAATTACATGGGCAGGATAATGCGTACATTTCTTACCAAGCATTGCAGCCTCCTCCTTTGTTTACCCTTCACATCCCTTCCCAGCCTCCCCCCTCCCCCCCAATCCCATTCCTTCTCTCCCCCCTCTTCCCCCCCCCACCGACGTTGTAAAGCTCGTTTTGGACATGACAGCTTGACTTCTCATTGTTGCAACAGGTCCACCTGTACCCTTAAACAACTGGTTTTTCCCCATCTCCTCCACAAGTTATACTGACATCAAATATAGTGAAAGCAGGGGTTATACTATGGGGGAGGGACATACAAAGCAACAAGAGATAATCTTATAAATGTGTTAGAAACACATGCATGAAAGAAAAAAAATACAATCTAAGGGTTCATTTTCCTGACATCACATTATCTGACCTTTTCCGCTTGACTCAAAAAATACTAGATATTGCAAATAAGGGAAACCATGAAGTAAAGTTCTTAAGACTCCATCTCCAATAAACAAACAAATTGATGGATTGGAGACATGTCTCAACTAGGAGAGTACAAGCTGTGAACAAGTAAGCCAACTGAGTAAGAAGCACTGAGTGAAAGTCTCAGTAAAAGCACAAAGAAAAATGTAGTACATAAGCTTGGAGCCAGTGGCCCCCCAGATCTGTAACTGTAGCTACTCAGAAGTATGAGACTAGAGGATTTCAGTTGGAAGTCACCTGGGCAGAAAAGTTTGACAGATTTATCTCCAAGATAATCTGCCAAGTGGCTGACATGGTAGAGTGCCAGCCAAGTAAGAACAAGATCCTGAGTTCAGAATTAGTACCACTAATAAAACAAGATAAAAATTACCTATATAATCTTAGGGAAAATTTTGTCATTATCTTACATCATCCAGGATAATGTGAGCTGAAATAGAATCAAATTAAAATGAATCACAGAAGGTTTTGTTTGTGTCAAGGTCTTGCTAAGGTGCCCACATGAGATCACAAGAAACTCCTTCTCAGACTCCCCAGGGCTAGAATATCTTGGAGTAACTCTCTTCTAAAAAAAAGGCTTAGTCTCAAATCCACTCAATTATTTTTACTTCTTAGGATATTAGTGAAAATATTCTGAGAAATACACAGAGTTAATTCAGAGATAATGGCAATGGATTAGACACCTCTAGCACAATAAAGCCTGGAATACTGGTCATTATGAAGATTCCCTTATAGGTGTGTTCCTCCATGCATTACAGAAGACTATTTTTGAGGATGGGGAGGAGTGGGGGAGGTCAGGAAGGAATGTGGGAGGTGAGGGAGGGAAGGGACAGTGGGACAAGGAAAGGGTAACAATGATCTACAAGCAATGTACTCATTTCCTTACTCATTTAACTGTAACCTCTCAGTACAGCATTTTTACAATAAAATAAATTTTTTTTATTGTGAAAAAATTTTTAAAGAAGACTTTAATCAGAAAGAGGGGGGTGGTTTCTGAAAGTCATACTCGATGAACATACCCAGCAGAGCAATCTATTTGTTTCCTAACTTCTCATTGGAAAACACAAAGAACATGGGAATGGATAAGAAAAAGAAAGCCTCTAGCTCCTTTGCCTAATGATTATAGCTCTCAAAAGGTAAGATCTCTACTTAAGAGTAGGAATTTTGTACTGAAAATTAAAAATCCATACTGAGGATATCATTGAGAAGCAATGACGGAAGAGGAGCCTATTCCCTTTGTAAAAGAAGCTTTAAAAATGACCACTGACTTCCATGGTTGAATATCTATAATTTGTGAATTCCTAAAGATTACCTTTATGTTTGTTTCTTTTTGAAGAAACCACAGAACCACTATTTGCACTTTTGAGATATTTCAGAAACCGTACATTTAAATAGTATAACAAGATACTAATTTGTGTGGGTTGACTGAGGAGATCTGAAATGAATATTTTACATTAAGGGTACCAATGTGTCAACTACTATTAAAAGTTGGATTAATTAAATACATTGGGAAATCTATGTAGACAATAATAACATCACCTAGTCCAATAATCTGGAAAATCTGGTTTTAGGAAAAAAATCATAACAATGATGGGTGGGAAAATGATCATATAACTAAGAAGAAAAGGCTGTATAAACAGGAAACTAGAACAGCTAAGAGTAACTCTCTTCTAAAAAAAGGCATAGTCTCAAATCTATTCAATTATTTTTTACTTCTTAGGATATTTGAGAAAATATTTTGAGAAATACACAGAGTTAATTTAGAGATAATGGCAATGGATTAGACACCTCCAGCACAATAAAGCCTGGAATACTGGGCATTATGAAGACTCTTTTTATCATAGAATAAAAGAAGAGTAAGAAAAGCCAACTAATAATGGTGATGACAGATCTAGATTACAATATAAAATGCTTTTTTGAAAAATTATGTTACCCACATTTAAACTAAAAGAATAAAATTAAAAATTTAAGATTAACCTACAACCCAGATATTTCCATATTAAATTATATTTATGACCATTCTTAGACTAGGAAAACAAAAACAACCATCAAATGACTTATTAGATCAGTTTACAATGATGTAGTAATAAAAGAACCGTAAATTTTTTAAACTAATAGTCACAGATTTTTAGCACAGTAAATAAACACTGGATAATAGACTTAATCTATAAATAATATCATCTCATTATGTGGCTCCTAATAGGTATTAAACTATGGAAAGAAGAAACAACAAAAGTGAGTCCTCTGCAAGGGAATTTTTTAACCCATTAAGTTAAATACCGTGTGGGAATTTAAAAGTGAAAAATGAGTCAAACATCTGCCAAGATTACACTGGAATTAATTTAGATTAGTTGAATATACTTCCTAGATGAACTTTCAGGATGAAAACTATATATATATTTCACAAATAAAATAGACTTCACCCAATCAGTGCATTTACAAGATATAATTTGAACCCTTGTTAATGACATAGGCCCAGATAAGATATACATGTTGTCTGTGATATTTTCTAAAAGAAAATAGTTTAAAATGAACCTATGGCTATAGTTTTGTCTTTAAGTTCACAGAACTTGTTATTTTATGATTTGAAAGAGGTTTCTGGGAAAAGAAAGAAATTGGTGTCTATGTATAATATGAATATTCATACTTACGCAGTTCACCAGCTGCATTTCGACCACCAACTGCATACAGATATCCTTTGAGGGCACTTAGGTGGAAGAAGGTGCGCTTTTCATTTAGAGATGCAACTTGCATCCATCTGTTATATCGAGGATCAAATCTGAACACGGTATCAACTGCCGTTTTTCCTTTTGTATCATAATTGCTCTGTCCACCAACGACATAGAGGAAGTTTCCAATGACAGCAATGCCATGTTGGTATCTTGGGGCATCCATGGGGGCTAGAGATTTCCACTCATGGGCTTTTTCATCATACATGCGCAATTCCTTACTGACAACCAGCTGCTGTCTCAGCACTCCTCCTAATGTAACCAAATGAGTGGTGTCAGACCGAATGGCAGTCCTGTCTGACTGCATCACGGGCTGCATATATGGCATCATTTGGTAATTGCTGGCTTCCAAAAGCAAATTCACACAGGTGTTGTCAGTTCTCATGAAATCCACTGTTTGCACATAATTAATGAGCTCTTGTGGTGTCATCAGTGGAAATCGTATGTTCTTCATTAATTTGGCAGCAAAGTCCATCCGGGGCTCTTCCAGGCGAAGCCAGCGGCAGGTAGCCTTAAAGAGCTCGAGTTCAGTGCAATGCTTAAGGCTATTACTGGAAAGCACAAAGGCAAGACGCTCAAAAGGGAGTTTCAAGAACTCCCCAGTGCTCAGCAATGCAGGAAAATTCTTTAAGACAAAACTGTTAACGTATTTATCCACTTCTGTCAGATTGTAGGTGTTGGCAATCCTTCCAACTTCAACGCAATTGTCTAGAGTGACCTGTTAAGCCAATAACAAATTCAAACATGATTACATCCTTGATACATTTTGGTCACACAAAAATGTGTTCTACGATAGAGTGAATTCTACTTCTTAATATCCATACATATATACAAATAAAGATTCTTATCTAAATGCCCCACTGATCTGCAGAGAGGAAGAAACCAATTCATTGGAAAGGTGACTAAGAAAAATGACCTGTCAATCAGAAGTTAAGCTAAGAAACAACGTCCCACCTTCACTATGGCCAAAATAATTAAGGCAACATAGCTAGTAGCCAATCAGAACAACCTCAGTATCCTCTGTGCTGCTTTGTACTTGCTCAATAACAGCCCTGGAAATAATGAAGTCAAGACTGGTTTGGTAGGAGAGAAAAAAAATGACTCACTATTAACTGTAATTATCTATATAGCCATCTCTATTGCAATAAATCTCCCCAAAAGTAAAATCTTAAAAAGCATGCATGTTTACAAATCCAATATATATGAGTAAGAAATGCAAAACACATGTAATATGCAGGAAATCCACACATCAAGATAAAATGTGTGGTTTTTTTTTAAAAAAAGGATCACTCACAATGAACAGTGGGAACTAACTCTCAAGATACAATATATCAAAAGCAATAGATGACATTCATCCCATTAATAGAATAAAGTACCAAAGGCACATGACCAAGTCAAATTTAGTATATTTTCAAATTGAAAAGTCCCAAGTTATAGAAGGAATGTGCTTCAACATATTCCTATTTCTTTCATTCCATCTATTCTTGGATTTTTTTCTGTTCTAACAAGGCGCTGTAGTATCTCTATTTCCTGGGTTCTCGGGCTTCTGTAGATGTATTTTCATCCCACAGATGGTTGTCAGAACTGGTGTTCTGGCTAGAGTATAGGGTCTGAAATTCTCTATTTTGCCATCTTACTGATGTTCCTATTGCTTAGTCATCTGTTTATTGTTATATCCATAGCAAAGAATTTTAATAAGTCAAAGCATATTTGCTTAAAAAGTTCCAAAACAAAAGCTGTCTTTTCCAATGACTTCTGATTTTTTACGTTTTTCCTTGAGAGAACCAGGTTCTCCCTTTTCTTAGACTTTTTGTCTGTCTCCAACATACATAACTTCTCTGTAATTTTTGTAATTACTTCTAGTCACAGTGATAGGGTTTATTTTGTGAGTACCCTGTTATCCTCCACAAAAATAATTGCTTGGGGCAAATGGTAGGTGCTAAAATTTTCAAATGGCAAAAAAGATAATTGAAACCCTTTACCCTAACCTGATTATAAATTGGAATGATTCTACAATACTTAGCATATAGTTATATAATGTCATAAGGACAAAAATGAATGTCATATTACAGGTAGATGGTTAAAGGCAATTTTCTCATAGTATATTCATAGTATGTACAAGTGTTTTAGTTTTACAGAAAATTTTACCTAGCCTGCTTTGTACTGTTTGCTGCCACCTTTTAATATTCATTTCATGGTCCTCTTTTTGAATAACAAGAAAATAACAAAGAACAAAAATTCCAATTCTTATAAGCTATTATAATAATCTCCCTAGGTAAAAAGGTACTACTGTAGAGATGAAGTTGGTTAAGAGATTGGTTTTTGTCCTACTAAGCCCAATGCTCTATTATAGAAAAATGGTATTTCATCTCACCACAGAAAACAAAAATAATGCTGGAAAGAGATTAAGTCCTAACTGGTACAATCACCTTTCTTTCTAAATCTCAGTTCTGACTAGGTATGAGAAAAATCCACAATAACCTTAATGCTCATTTAAAACACCTCCAGTGGAACCAGAGGAAGATGGCAGAGGAGAAGCTGGAGGCTAAACAAGCTCCCCCATAGAAAGCAGTTTTAGTGTTCCAGTGAACAGTCCTAGGCTAGAGTATCACACCAAGTGTGCCATCACAGTACAGAGAGTTTGGCCAGAGTGGGATAATCCAGGCAAGGAGACAAACCTGAGCACTTGGTGGTAGCCCTGGCTGCGGCAGCAGCAGTGTCAGCCATAGCTGCCATAACTACAGACAGAGCCTGGGACAAAGGATCCAGATGCAGCATGTGAGTGGATTCTATTCACTACCAGCAAGAACTGACAAGGAACATATATCTTCATCCTGCTGATGGCAGACCAGGGACGGCCCAGGAACCAAGAGTCTGCCGTGAGTAGAACCTTGACATCCTTCACCACCAGAGAAGATCTTCATCTTTGATACAGACAAAGGCCAGGCTGAGCAGCTAGCTGCAACCCAGGCCTTGGAAGAAAACAATTGGAGATATTAGCAGGTCACAGGAACCTGACCAGGCCTGCCAGGCTCAGCTCCACCCAGGGGAAAGTCAACCTGCCCAAGCAAAAGAAGCTCCACCCTGGAAGGAGTGAATTTCTTCAGTGGGTAAACAGAGCCAGAGGCTGCCCCTCCCTACAGCAGCCTAGAAAAACAACTGAAACTCAGTAACATAAACCCTGAGAATGGCTCCAGGCTGGGCTCTATGAGTGTCTTAGGAGCTAGCCCCTTAGGGAAAACTATTGATTGCTGAAAGGCCTCAACCCTACCCAGAACCTAGCCTCATCACAGCATCTCCAAACTAGAGGAAACAGCAATCTCCCTCTTTTGAGATACTCAAAGCAGATCTCCCTCCCACTGAACTAGCCTGGGAGGAGGATCACAAAATCCTGGTTAAGGCAGAGCATTTTTCTCCCTGTTCAAATAAACTGACTTAAGAAATCAATCAAGCCACAGGCAAACCAAACACCACAAGGAGACCAGAGACTCCACCAAGAGACTGGCTACGGACACAGGGGAGATACAGGATCTTCCCATTCCCCCCACCCCCCAAAAAAATCAAAGAACTCTTTTCACTACCTATTTTTTTATTATTTTTAATTGTTTTCTTTCATAAATTTTATTTTAGGAGTGTGTGTGTGTGTGTGTGTGTGTGTGTGTGTGTACGTGCTTTTAAAAAAATCTCTTTTGACCTTGTGATACTTTTGTTCTTTTTCTTTTCTTTTTCTTTTCTCTTTCTTTCTTTTTATGTGACTTAAATGCTGTTCTGTTCATCCCCAGATATATACCTGTCCTTGATTATTAGCCTTATCCCTCATTGTGTACATACTTAATCCAGAAACTTATTACTCAATTCACAACCTCTTAGGCTTAACTTCTTTAATAGTAGTATTGTTTCTTTATATCTATATAACTTTCAAGTATTCCAATTTTAAGAACTTTTATTTTTATTTTTTATTTTTTCCTTTTTATCTTGTCCCTCCTCTCATCCTATCCTTTTCTTCTCTCAATAACATTTCTTTATAATTTATGTAATTTTAAAGTGTTTTGTTTTTTAAATTTAAATTTATGCTTTTCCATTTTTTCTTGTTTGTTAATCTCTCTCCTATCATTTTGTCCTATCCATTTCCCTCTCTGAGATTAGAACTTGATTAAATTCACTCTCCTTTTACCTCTCCACATCTCTCTAATTCTATTTTTACCCAACATTCTCCCTAAACCTAATAAGCAGAACTTAGAAAGTGGAAAAACCTTCCATGCTCCTGGGTTGGAAGGATCAACATCGTGAAAATGGCAATATTTCCCAAGGCTATCTACAAATTCAATGTGATACCTATGAATATTCCAACCTCATTCCTCAAGGAAATAGAAGAGGCAATCCAAAAATTCATATGGAACAATAAAAGACCCCAAATAGCAAAATTGATCCTTATGAGAAAGAACAGTGCTGGAGGAATATCAATACCAAATTTCACACTCTACTACAAAGCTTTAGTAATCAAAACAGCTTGGTACTGACACAAAAACAGACCTCAGGACCAATGGAATAGAATTGAAAACCCAAAAATGAACCCACAGACCTATAGCCATCTAATCTTCAATAAGGGAGCTAAAAAAAATAGAATGGAAGAAAGACAGCCTCTTCAGTAAATGGTGCTGGCACAATTGGTTAATCACTTGTAGAAAACTAAAGCTAGATCCTTATATATCACCCTGCACCAGAATCAACTCCAAATGGATCAAAGACCTCGAAGTCAAAGCAGACACTCTGAAAACATTACAGATGGAATAGGAGAAACCCTAGGTCTCCTTGGCGCAGGCTGAAATTTTCTTAGTAGAGACCCAGAAACACAACAAATCAAAGAAAAGTTGGACAAATTGGATTGCATGAAGCTGCAGAGCTTCTGCATGGCAAAGGACATAGCTAGCAAGATCAATAGGAAGCCCACAGAATGGGAGATCTTCACTAGCCATGCAACAGACAAGGGTCTCATATGTAAAACATACCTGGAACTCAAAAAATTATATCCCCCAACAACAGATCCTCAAAAAAGCAACTGCCCAATAAATAAGTGGGCTAAAGACTTAAAGAGAAACTTCTCTGAAGAGGAAATAAGAATGGCCAATAGACACATGAAGAAATGCTCAACCTCCCTAGCCATAAAAGAAATGCAAATCAAAACAACATTGAGATACTACCTCACCCCAGTTAGAATGGCTATGATCAAGAACTCTAATAACAACAGATGCTGGAGGGGATGTGGACAGAAGGGATCCTTACTGCATTATTGGTGGGAGTGTAAACTTGTCCAACCACTTTGGAAAGTAGTATGGAGGTTCCTCCAAAGACTCCACATAGAGCTCCCCTCTGACCCAGCAATCCCACTTTTGGGCATTTACCCAAATGACCACAAACAAGACCACACTAAAGCTACCAGCACTACTATATTTATTGCAGCATTGTTTACCATAGCTAAGATATGGAACCAACCCAGATGCCCCTCAGTAGATGAATGGATCAAGAAAATGTGGTATATATACACAGTGGAATTTTATGCCTCCATCAGAAAGAATGACATTGCTCCATTTGTTAGGAAATGGAAAGACTTGGAAAAAATTATAATAAGTCAGGCCCAAAGAAAAATAGATCCCATAGTTTCCCTTATTTGCAATAACTAGTATATGTCTGAGACAAGCAGAAAAGGTCAGATAAGGTGATGTTAAGCGAAAAGGACACAAGTGATTTTTTCTTTCTTGTTATTGTTTCTAACGTATTTATAAGGTACCATGTAATTTTTTGTTGCTTTATATGTCCCTCCCCCATGGTATAACCCCTGTTTTCACTGTATTTGATATTGGTATAATTTGGGGAGGGAAAGGGGAAAATCAATTTGTTTAAATAGGGATACAGGTTGACCCATTGCAACAATGAGATGTACAAGATGCTATGTCAAAAAATGAATTGTACAATTTAGGCGGGGGCTGGGTAGGCGGGAAGTGTAGTTGTGGAGATGGGAGGGAAGGGATGGTAGGGGAAAAAAAAGGAGGAGGCAACAATGTTTGATAATAAATGTATTCATTATCTTGCTCATGTAATTCTAACCCCTCTGTACAGTATTTTCACAATAAAAAACTTATTTTAAAAAAATACCACCTATTCCCCAATTCTATGAAAAGTTATGTCAAAGTGGTTTTACACTGCTTTCGATATCACCAACTCCATCTCAAAACTGTACCACTTGCATTTGATTCTCCTATATTTCATTATTATGTATTATATCATTATTTGTCAGTAATGTATTAAGTTTCCTGTGGCTGGTATGACCATTTATCACAAACTTGATAGTTTCAAACAACAGAAATTTATTCTTTCACAGTTGTTGAGACCAGACACTCCAAATCAGAAAACTGTATTATTTTCAAATAAGCTGAAATAATTTGAAACTGTATCAATTGCAATAACTCTAGGAACCACACAGAAATCATTTACTAGATGTTAATTATTACATGTTTAAAATTACAAAGAACTTTTTAACATATAAATTATAGTAAAAGGGGACAAAGATGTGAATAAAATAATACTCCTAATAAAACATCTTATAGAATAGAGGAAAGTTAAGAGTGGCCATAATTAAAGCTCTCATCCAAAACTAATGCATAATTGCTTTCTGGATTTTGTGCGAATTCACATTTCATGTACCTCTGTTCTACATACACACAAATGATTAAGAAGAGAAAGAACAGAATTATATTAAAAAGGAATCTTTCTAAAATTTGAAACTCAAATACTTTGGTTATATGAGGTATTTAGTTTCAAATATTATTAAAAAATTATTTCCTCCAAAACATTTGAATTCAGCATAATGATTGTTACAAAATGGAGGGGGATTAGGAGAGATTAAAAAAGATCATTATGTTAAAAAATTATAACAGTACATAGGAGTAGTTTTTTAAACGACCTCCATTTTAAAATATTTATAGCATCATGAATTTTTCAGTTCCTCTAGGTAGAAAAGGCAACCAGGGCTAATGTTTTTCCTATTTTCTGAGAAAGAAAGAGAAAATACAGAGGGAAAGAGGACATATGGGTTTAGCTACAGAAATATAATGCATGAAAGAAAATTAAAGGAAAAGTCAAATTTTATGTGTTCCTGGAAAGAACAGTCTACCGATTTTTATCTTTCAAAAGATGATAATGAATTCTGACAGGGAAGGCTCCCACTATGAAAGTACATGGTTACATCCTCAACTATGAAAGTACATGGATACATCCTCAACACAACAGATAAAGGATAAATAATGTAGAATGATGCTAAAAATATTAAAAGGAGGTGTTTCCTAAATATTCATAATCAAAAAAGCCCTAAAATTGTGAGACAGGAATAAACTACAAAGTAACTAAAACACTATCTTCAGGACCTGATTATCTGCTAATTAATGCATCAAATGCTTATTAAAAAGCAAATACTGGCAGGTACCAGTGGCTCAAAACTGTAATTCTAGTTATAAAAGAGGCTGAAATCTGATTGATTGTGGTTCAAAAGCCAGCCTAGAAAAAAAAGTCCAGGAGAACTCATCTCTAAAACAACTAGCAAAAGAATAGACTAAAAGTACTAGAATGCCAGCATTGAGCAAGAAAGCTGAGCAAATTCAAGTTTCTAAATTCAAAACCCAATATAGGATACATTTTTTTAAAAAGAAAAAAAATCAGTGAGTGATTTGTTTCTAAGAAACCAAGATATATCTTTACAGATTTGTATGTAAGTTTACATCTTAAGATCTACCTCCATATTAAAGACAAAACAATAACCAAAAAATCCACCAAACTTATTTTAACAACAATAAAAAACCAAACCTATTTTAACAGACTTTTAGAGACTCAGGTTACCTTTCCATGGAATTCCCTTAAAGATATTTTTATGAAATCACTAACATGAATAAATTCCAATTAAGCTATGTAATATTATCAAGCAGGTTAAGATATATATATATATATATATATATATATCCTTAATCATATACTATTTGTATCCCATATTTTATTATACTGAAGGATCTGGTTAAATGATTCTGTTTTTCAAATGCACTTGTCTTTTAATCTCAGCTTGCTTCCAGATTCACATGACACCACTCTAATAGCAATAACTAAGTGTAGACAATATATTTTGTGAGTCCTACCCTAAGCTCTACATCAGCCCCCCATAGGAAAAAAAATCTGAAAACATCTTACCCCAGAAATGAGAAATACTTTACAGAAGTCAAGAACTGGCAGAATTTGTAGAAAGCTGGCAGCTTCCAGTGTGTCTTGAAGGTTATCCATGTTAAGAGAAAGCTTTGCGGTATAAATAAAATCAATAATTTTCCTTAAACCAACTTTGCTCACTCCATGAAGCTTAATACACATTAAATCTTGTTCTTTCATTCCACCTTAAATGAAAAGACATTCAGTTAAATGAAAGTGAATAATTAAGGTCAAACTCACTTCTGCTGCTAATGAGATGCATTAAAATCAAGGAAAAAGTTTTATTCAGTGTGAGCATTCATACCAGATTCATACTTATGCATATTTTACAGTTAAAAGCGAGTATTTAAAGAAATTTATTTCTATACTAATGGAGGTCATATACAATGCAAATACTTCCAAAATACCCTCCTGTCATTTTCTTTCTTTTGATGTATTAAAGATCTTATTACTAAGACTCACAGTCTCCAATAGGCCATTCAGATACCAAAAGAAAAGATATGAAATAAAGATAGATAGCATGAAAAGGCACATTAATTTTCCATAATGGGGCAATGCTACGCAATCACATAGGCTGATGAATATTACTTTTGAAAGTATTAGAATGGCAGAGACCAAAATATCTGCATTTCATGTTACAAAGAAAATATTTAAACACATATGATCACAATTTTTTTAAAAAAATAAGCTACCTGTGAACATAGCTTTGAAGTAATCACTGGCAGATGCCATCATAACTCTATGCACAGGGAAGGCATCGTCTGTATCACCTGGCAGCAGAGTGACATCACAAAGCAATCCTTCAAGCCGAAGCTGGTCAAAGCCCTGTAACAAGAACAGAAGTTAAGCCACTAATCAAGGTAAAATGGGGTCACAAACCCCTATGTGATAAAATTCTCTTTAAATATTATTATATGCCGTATTTGGAAAACAGAGCCAGAAAAATGATTACTCAGTAGAATAAAGTAGCACAGTAGCTTTCTTGCTACTCAACAATGTATATTGTTTTTCATTATGTGAAAAAAAGATGAAATTAAGGCCAATTTAGATTAGAAATAAATAGGTAAAGTACATAAATAATTAACTCACTTATATGGCCAAGTGCTTTCAATTTATTATGGGGAAATTTTACCAGGTACATTTCTATTTAGCAAAGGCAAAATAACTGCACAATAGGAGTTCATTCTACTAATTGGGTTGTTCCATCTCTCTAAGAATTAAGGATTGTGTTTTAAATATTCTGATACTCACCATATTGCTGCTGCATGACCAGTTATCTTTCTAGTTTCAAGTTTTAAGTTTGTGTCTTTGTTGAATGGAGCCCAGGAAGCTCCAACTGGTGACTTAATTGTCCCTACGTGCTTAAAAGGTTTAATGGAGAGTTAGCAGGCTAGCTCTAACCGGTCAAAGAACAGACAAGGGTCTAGTGAGAAGGATGCCTATTGATTAGCTCTGAACATATATCCTTGATGGTCCCAAATAATGACAAATAAGCAGTTACTCCTTGGGAGAATAAAACATTTCTGATTGTAAGATTCCACAAATGTATACATATTTTGCAATATCATGCTTTAGATGACAAATACAATTAAAATAATAAAAATAATAGCTTTTAGATGACAGATACCAATCCACAGAAAATCTAAGATCTATACATACATACATACATATATCACAGGGATACAGTTTTAAAAAACTGAATGTGTTCACTATTTAGCCTGTACATTTATTTTTTATTTTTCCAATTCTAGCATAGAGGTCCCAGCCCCTATGTGTAGGGTGTTTGTGGAATTTCTAACAGAATATTTTGAAGCCTGCATAAACTTTGGTTTAGGGGTAAAAATTATCAAGGGAGATGCAAATTTCAGCTGAAAAACTGTTGGAATTGGGACTGATCAACTAAAAAAAATAAAAATAAATAAATAAAATTGTCAACCCCCCCCCAAAAAAACTGCAATTCCCTTTGTTCTTCTACCATCTCTCCCACCCTCTGAGAGGTCCTAAGGTTTAGATAGTGAAATGATCCAATGTCAGTGTCATTTTGTACTTAAGTTCCAAAATAGGAACATTTTATATTTTTTTCTGTATTGTAATAGGTAGTTTTGTGTGAATCTTTTCTCCTCTAGCCTTGTTGCCCCATCCTTTTCAGCATTGTGCTTTCTCCTTGAGCTTATTTGAAAATTCTACTCTGTTTTATACCAACCTTGTTTAGTGCATTTTTCTATGTTACAATTTGAAAAGAAAGCTATTTTTTAACTAAAATAATAATAATAAGCCAAAGATTATAATTGGCTGATAAAGTATACTCAACTGGTGACAATATACAATTTAATTAAAGGGAAAAAAGAATTTGGCAAGACTGTAGTTTCAAAGACAGAAATTTTTGCTATTAGAAAATCAGGGAACTACAAATACAAATTGCTTTATAAGCATATAATAACTGAATACAATAAGAACCAATATACAAGATTACTTTATCCCCTATTTTAAGGACCACAAAGGAAACTATGTTAAAATAACACTTCATAGATCTAGATGTAAGAAGCATAATACACTAATATGTAAGAATAATATGTAAGAACACATAATACTTAATACATAATACACTAATATGTAAGAAGCATAATACTCTAAAATTTGCTAAATATGCACATAATATGCACTAAATGCACACACTAAAATTTTAAATGTTGATTCTACACATGTATAAACCTGTCTAAACATAAATTTTAAAAAAACTTTTTAAAATAAATGCTTAAATCTATAAAGCTAAAACCTTGAAGAGATGATCTGCTCCAGCTATTTTCTCTCTAGAGAGAAAAATATCCATACATTATAAATATACTTCACAACAGGATTATGTAGCATGTTGGTTTTTGTTCAGCATGAATGACATGTTTTTGTTCATAAGTATAAAGTCCTTTATAAATATCCCTTTTCCTTTGTAAACACAAACACTACATACTTCATCCTCACTAATTCATATTTTTTCCTTGTTACAAAAGTAGAAGTGAAAGAACAATAATAGCTCATTTTGTAAAACAAATGCCAACTTGGGGAAAACATTTTCATGCTTAAGGAAGAAGTGGTTGTTCTAAGATTAATACATGGGGTCTCATGCGCAGTAAGTGTATGAGAATCCCATTTCAACTGTAGGTGAGTGTCAGAAAGTGCTAAATGAGTACTCTGGGGTCAGGGTTAAGCACTTGAGAAGGAAACCCTCATCTGAACAGTTGAGAGACCAGTCAGTGTTTTTGGCACATCCATCATATTTAAATGTTCAATTAAGACATGAACATGACAAACCAACTGTTGCCCCAAAGGCACAAGTTAGTAGTTTAAAACCATGCAACCACATTGCGTAGAACTTTGACTTTGTTGCAAGTTAACTAGGACTCAAACACTTCTGAAGTTTCTTCCAATAATAAAAATGAAAAAGGATTGGTTTTTCTTCCTGCCTCAAACATCAAGTTCAATATATACTATATATTAAAATGAAATATTTTAAATTTGGAATTTACAACCCTGACATGTTAGTGCCTACCTATAATCCTAGCACTAGGGAGGCTGAGGTAAGAGAACTGTGAGTTGGAGACCAGCCTGGGATATATAGAGAAACCTTGTCTCAGAAAATAATATAGGAGGATATAAACTGAAAACTAAAGTTAATCTCAAGTGAGATACTATATCTACCATTGTACATCTTAAACTCCACTTGAACAACCTAGACAGCCTCCTGTCTGAGAGTACAAAGATTTAATTCTTCTTGTTGTAGGATGTATAGTATTCCACAGTGGGGATATACTATAATACCTAGGTTGTCTTTCAACTTTTGAATTATGAAGAAGGCTCCAATAAATCTCTTTGTATATATACGTACTTGGGTAAGTATGTTTGGGTGAAATATTCTCAGGAGTGTTGTTGATTAGAAAAGTAATTATTTTTAGTGCTTTGATAGCTATTGGCAAGTGGAAGGATTTTTCTTAGGGAATTATCATATGTTAGGTACTGACAAATAACAGAAAGAAATATTTCTAGATATCAATAAGAGAATGTACACTATACCATCTTCCTTCATTTTTATTTATCAAATACATTTTAATCTCTAAAAGCAATGCAGATAGTAATCTTCAAAAAAATTGGGGCTAGACCTGTAATCCAAGGTCTTTGGGTGGCAGAGTTCAGGAGACTGTGCTTCAGGGCCATCCCAAAAATAAAAGTTCATGGGATTCCATTTCTGTCAATGGCCAGGCATGTGGGTGTACCTGTCACCCAAGCTACAAAGGATGTGTCCCTGCTATCCCTAGCAACATGGAGAAGCATAGATAGGCAAATCATGTCCCAAACTGAGACCCTACCTCAAAAATGCCCAAATCCAAGAGTCCTGGAGTCATGATTCAAGTGGCAGAGGCCTACCTAACAAGCACAAAGCCCTGAGTTAAAGCTCTAATCTCACTAAGCACACACACACACACACACACACCACACACACACACACACACACACACACACACACAATTACAGCTTATTCAAAAGCAATGATTGCCTCCAAGCTGTTATTTCCTTAAGCCACAAACAAAACAGAAAACAGGGGCATTTACTTTACCTCATGGCATTAAAATATTCCTATAAAACTATTTTATATTTGGAACTGAGTAATTCAATGGGCTTCATCCCTTCATTCACTTTTCCCTTTGAAAAAAGGCATGGCTAATCCTTCCTCTGTCATCAACTGTTTCATTTTTCATTTTATCTATATTCTAGTAAAATAATTTATACAGCTGGGCACCCAGTCCTCTAAATCTGGACATCTCAGCTCACCCAAGATCAAGAGTCTTTACTCAAAAATTTGATAATTTGGTGTCTTTATACTATTATAAAAATGGCCTACCTTTTCTTTCTACAATCTGGTGTCCTAAAAGAAAAGAAACTGAGGTGTCTAAATCATTTTAATTCTGATTATATCCTGTTTTAAGTTTAATTTATCTACTTTTGACAAAGTATGTGCATTTGTGAAAGTGTGAACTTATTTTCACTGCATGCAAAGTATTTTCACTTGCATGCTTTCTATACATTTCACCTCCTATATCTTCATACATACACATGGATAATCTCACATCGAAATTTGTATTTTCCAATTTTACTCCAGATTATTGCTACTTATATCCAAATGAGACCTATCAATTCAGATTGTTTACTAAATAGATTTCAAATGTTTTATATGTTTATTTTGTTTTAGTTTTTATGGTACTGGGGTTTGTACTCAAGGGCATCAACATTTGTTAGACAAGCATTTTACCACTTGAGTCACATACACAGACCTCCAGAAAGATTTTAAATATTTTGTTTATATGCCTTTGTCTGATATTCTAGGTATGGCTAAAGAGATGTTCCTTCTATAATACATTGTTGTATAAAAGTGGTTGTTGTTCTTACTCTTAGAATCTTTCCTCTTATTTTACTCTAAAAAGACTATCAATGGTACTCTCCTCACTTAGAATCTATCCTTTTGCTGTAAAGTCATTTTATTCCACCATTGGTACTTATTCCTCTAAAATTTCTATCAACATTGTTGCCTATTTCCACATGCTTGTTCACCATACACCTAAGTAGCTCTACTTTATGCATACTGTTTATAGAGTTCAATTAGTTTTTGAAACAGTCTTTAAAACTGCTTCTATTGATTTATATATATATATATATCTATATATATATATATATATATATCTTCTTTGTGTCTCAACATGTATCAGTTCTATATTTTTCTTTTTCTTCAGGGCTTTGGGTTTTTTTTTAAGAGGAACTTGTCTGTCTTCCAGTATCTTTTTTTTTTAATTTTATTTTTTTTCATTGTGAGAATACCGTACAAAGGAGTTACAATTACATGGGCAAGATAACGAATACATTTCTTTTTTGTTATAATTTTTATTTTTTTATTGTGAAAATACTGTACAGAGGCGTTACAATTACATGGGCAAGATAATGAGTACATTTCTTATCAAGCATTGTAGTCTCCTCCTTTTTTTCCCCTTCCCATCCCTTCCCATCCTCCCCCACCCTGCCCCCCACCCAATCCTCCCTAAGGAGTACATTTCTTATCAAGCATTGTTGCTTCCTCTTTGTTTCCCCTTCCCATCCTTCCCATACTCCCCCCTCCCCCACCCGATCCTCTCCCCACCCCCCACCAAAGTTGTTAAGTTCGTGTTTTTCAACATAAGGACTTGTACATCTCATTGTTGCAATGGGTCCACCTGTATCCCTAGTTAAACGATTTGTTTTTAGTTTCTTTAGTATTTCCATTCCCCTTTTCTAGAAATCTCCCTGGATTTCCTTTTTGTTTTCTTTTTCTCCAGAATATTAAAATGTGGATTTTTTTTTACTCTCTGAATTAAATTCAATTGACACATCAGGGCTGAGTGTGGTGGTTCTCAGTCAATTTGGTAAATTGGTTCCCAATGTTCCAAAACATCAATGTTACTAAATAGAGGAAGATATTCTAAAATATGGCACCCTAAAAAATTAAAACATATTACCTGTGCTTGATAAATTTTGTAACAATCATATTAAAACAAAACAGAATGACTTGACATTCAGAAATGTTATGCAAATGAGAAAGCTACACATAATTTATTATAAAACTTGATTGGAAGTCAGTACCTTTCAAATAAAATATGCCATCGTGTAAACAGGTAACACAGAAAATGTTCCAAAGCTAGCTCAGGTAGGAAAGTCGCTGAAACTCTTACCTGCAATAAACCACTCAGAAAATTGGAAGTGGTGCTGTGGCTGAAGTGGTAGAGCCCTAGCCTTGAGTTGAAGAGCTGAGGGACAGAGCCCAGGCCCAGAGTTCAAGGCCCCATGCAAAGAAACTCCTGATTTGTTGACTATAATTTTGAAAAGGAAGTAAAGAAGGTAATACATGCATCCAAAAAATTAAAAAATAAAAATTACTGCAACAAAATATTTTTATAAACACACACTAAAGAACTAAAGAAGTTAGCCTGGCGCCAGTGGCTCACGCCTGTAATCCTAGCTACTCAGGAGGCTGAGATCTGAGGATCATGGTTCAAAGCCAGCCCAGGCAGGAAATACACCACTAAAAAACAGGAAGTGGCGCTGTGGCTCAAGTGGTAGAGCGCTTGCTTTGAGCTGAAGAGCTGAGGGACAGTGCCCAAGGCCAGAGTTCAAGTCCCAGGACCGCCAAAAATAAATAAAATAACTAAAGAAGTTAAGTAATAGGCTTATTCCTATCTTTGAGTAAATGAAATACATTTGATCAAAGGAATACCAGCTATAATTGTATGAGGTTGTTCTTCATTTTGTTCAGAAAAGACAAAAGTAAAAGATGCATTTAAGTTAAAAAATATAAAGATGGGATATAAAAGTTCATATTAATATTAAACTTTGTTTTCTTTACATAACACGGTTTGAAGTGTAAAAACTTATAATGGATTCACATTACTATTTTAACTCACAAGTCCTGGTCTTCAATGACTTCTTGAATATAGCCCTAATCTAACTTTTATTATTTCCCTATGTACTCTCACACATTTTATCAGATTGTTCTTTAGACGGGTTCATTAATTTAAAAACACTTACTCCATTTCCAGTACTTGTATTTATGCCATTGTTTTTCACATGTATGTCCTTCCTCCTACAAATGTTATTTCAAATTTGATCTGTAAAGCTATCTCCAACCAAATCTCCTCTTAAATAACTGGATGCCATCGATCTGGGTTTCACAATTTAGCATTTAATTAGAGCCTATAAATTTTTGTTCTCGGTGAAGATGAAATAACAGAGACTAGATTTATGTTAATTCCTGAAACACATTGAAACCAGATAAAATACATTAAAAATACACTTTGGAAGATCAAAGGAAGAACATCTGCAAAAGATGATAAATAAATTAGGTGAACACGATAATTATCACAGCATACTGTCTAGAGCTCCGAGACAGAGGTAGGAGTAGGAATCAGAAAAAAAAAATTCCTAGAGTTGATAGTCTGAGGTGACTCAGGCAGCTGAGATGTACAAGTCGTTATGTTGAAAAACAAACTTTACAACTTTGGCTGGGGGTGGGGGTGGGGATGAGGGGTGGAGTGGGGAAGGGAGATGGGAAGGGATGGGAAGGGGAAACAAAGGAGGAGGCTACAATGCTTGATAAGAAATGTACGCATTATCTTGCCCATGTAATTGTAACCCCTCTATACAGTATTTTCACAATAAAAATAAATAAGTAAGTAAATAAGAGATCTTTAGAGAGAAGACACTAGGGATCTATGAACCGTAAAATAATGGTAAAATATATACTAAGAAAACAACAGCTGGCATGACTATAATATTAGACAAAATAGACTTCAGATCAAAGACTTAGTGGGGATAAAGTGAGTCATTTCATAATCAAAGCCTCAATGTAATAAAATTCATAAAAGTCTTAAATGTTCATGAATCTAACAGCCAAGTTTCAAAATACATGAAGTTAAAACTGGAAAAAACTACAGAGAAATAAATTTATAATAGCTTTTGTAGATTTAAATACTGTCACCTCAATAATTGAATGGCAGACATCAATTAAGAAAAAAAGATTTTATCTTTATCAACCAATTTGATATAGTTATCATTTATAGAATTCTTCATCAAATAGTATGGTATAAAATACTTTCAGGAACATATGAGAAATTTACCAATGTAAAGCAGATTTTGAGCTATCAATAGTCTTAAAAATTTAAAGGACTCAAGTCACACAAAGTATATTCTGACTAGTTTAATTAAATGAGAAATAAGAGAAGACCGTGAAGATCTCTGGGAAGTTCTATATATTTGAAATCCAAATAGCATGCCTAGAAGCATATTCACAAATAACACATGAAACAATCAAAAGGAAAACTAGAAAGTGTTTTGAATATTTAAAAATATAAAATTATTATGTGTATACCAAAAACTAGGGGATGCAGCTAAAACTATATGTAGAAATTTATACTAGTAAATGACTACATTTGAAAAATGTCTCATATGAAATACATACATTTCCCACTCATGAGATTTAAAACAGAAGAACAAATTAACTGCAAATTATGCAGGGGAAAAGACAAAACAAAGATTAACAAAAATGGATGGAATACAAAACAAAAATAGGGTAAAGTCAGTAAAACTAAAAGCTGTTTCTTGAGCTAGATTATTTATGGAGGAAAAAATACAAATTACTAAAAGCAGGATTGATATGAAGTGATATGACTAGAATTATAAAGGATATAAGGAAAAATGAACAACAGTAGGTCAATAAGTTAGACAACTCAATTGAAATGCACAAACCCCATGAAAGATAGATACTACCAAAGTTTATTCTAGAAGAAACAGATAACCTGAATGCTATAAAATTGAATTTGAATTTAAAATTTCCTCAAGCAACACTTGAATCTGTGTGACATCTACCAAAATTCTTAATTACAAAATCAAAGACAGAAGAAAGTCAAGATTTTAAGCAATGAGGGACAGTGTTTTAGGGGAATAGAGAAATCAAGAAAAGGAAAAAAGAAAGTTAGAGGTAATAATATTGAAGTACATTGCCCCTGTAACTAGAAAGAGCAAAACTAAACTCACTGAAACTTGTTGCCTAACAGTGGGGTAGTGGGATGGAGAAAGTGAGAGTAAGAGAGGGGACTAATCTAAATAAACTGCTGAATATACATGTACAAAATACCATGGTGAAATCTCTTACAACAATTAACATGCACTTAAAAATGAAGGATAGGAGCATAGCACCATTAGCCCAGGTCTATCATCATAGCTACACAGGAGGATGAGATCTGAGGATCATGGTCTGAAACCAGCCTGGGCAGACAAATCCTGTAGATTCTTCTCTCCAGTTCATCCACAAAAAGCCAGAACTGGAGGCATAGCTCAAATGGTAGAGTGTCAGCAGTGAACAAAAAAGCTGAGAGAGATCAAAATGTCCTGGGTTCAAGCCCCAGTCCAAACACAAAAAATAAACAAGATAAAGGACAGAAATGAAAACCAGGACTTGTCCAAGATAAGAGGATAGTGGGACGGGAGGAGAACATAGAAAAGTGAAATAGGATGAATGGGATCAAAATATTCTGTACATTTGTGAAAACTGAACAATGAAGCTTGTTGAGAATGGTTTTGGAAGATGGAGGGAAGCAGGAGGAATGAGAGGGAGCAATGGACTGGGTGAGTCTGATCAAGATACACTGTATTCTATGTACATAAGGACATGTCAAAATGAAACTAACCTGTCTAATTGATGCTAAAAATGTAAAAGAGGGCTGGGAATGTGGCTTAGTGGTAGAGTGCTTGCCTAGCATGCACAAAACCCTGGGTTTGATTCCTCAGTTGCACATAAACAAAAAGCCGGAAGTGGTGCTGTGGCTCAAGTGGTAGAGTGCTAGCCTTGAGCAAAAGAAGCTCAGGGGCATTGCCCAGGCCCTGAGTTCAAGCTCCAGGACTGGCAAAAAAAGGTAAATCAATATAATTTACAATATTAGCAGACTAAAGGTAAATAAATTATAATACCATTTTATAGCTAAAGGAAGGCTTTTGACAAAATCCAGCATTCAGTCTTGATTAAGAAAAATATTGCCAGCAAACAAAGAATAGAAAAGAACTTCATAATACCTATAGCAACCTACAGATAAATTTGGACACTTTTACTCCTAACATAAAAAAACAAAGCAAGAACCTTCTCCTAGAACTAATAGTTCAGTAGTTTGCATAACTGACTCTTGAGTAAGCCTATCTATCAGGTCAATAGCTACTAAATAATCACTAGTGTTCAATTGAGATGGCAGGATAACAAACTAAAGGAAACTAAATTAAGAAAAGTCTAACTCCTGCAGTTTACATCCTGAAGATACACACTCAATTGGAAGTTCAGAAAAAATTTACTGCACTCTCTTCTGAGTGCTCCAAGAATTATTCTTTTTGCCAAAAGACTAGAGTTTTATTGGCAGAGAAAGGGAAGCAGAACTCTCCAAAGTGAGAAGTCTCAGAAAGACTGAGCCTGACTGGGCTCCTTTATTTAGAATTTTTTAATATATATATTTTAATTGTAAAGATTCTGTACAGAGGGGTTACAGTTACATGAACAAGGTAATGAGTCCATTTCCAAGAATTATTCTTAAGAAATATCTGTGGAATCATTTCCTTATATTTCAGCAACAATTAAGGGACTAAAAAGAAATTAAAATGTAATTTTCACTGAAACATTAACAATCCAAGTATTTGAGCTCTTTTATAAAATTTTAACTTCTATTCAAGCCATATGTTAAGAATACATTTTAATGGTTATCTTAGAATCAAAAAGTTTTGAAAGAGGGTACATTTTATCAACATGACATGATCAGCAACCCAAACATTTATTTTAGTATAAACACTGAATGAAAATGACCCAAGAGAAAGCAAGACACATTAATTTGAATAGTTTTCTGAAATGTCCCCCTCTTTTTTTTACTATTCTGTTAGCTAGATAATAAGTTACAGTTATGAAATGATGTCTTAGAAAATAGAGAAAGCCCGGTGCTGTTGGTTCATGCCTGTTTTCCTAGCTATATAGGAGGCTGAGATCTGAGGGTTGTGGTTCAAAGCCAGCCTGGAAAGTCCATAAGAATCTCATCTCCAATTAGCAACCCCAACCTGGAAGTGGAGCTATAGCTCAAAGTGGTAGAGCATGAGCCTTGAGCAAAAAAGTTCATGGACAGTGCCCAGGCCCTGAGTTCAAGCCCCATGGCCAACTGAAACGGAAGGGAAGGGAAGGGAATGGAAGGGAAGGGAAGGGAAAGGGAAAGGGAAAGGAAAAAGGAAAGGAAAGGTAAAAGGAAAGGAAAGGAAAGAAGGGAGGGAGGGAGGGAAAGAAGGAAGGAAGGAAAGAAAAGGAGGGAGGGAGGGAAGGAAGGAGGGGTGGAAAAAAGGGAGGGAGAGGAGGGAGAAAGGAAGAAAATAAATTAGAATAAAGCTAAAATGGAAGAAAATGTGAAAAGAGCGATCTAATTACATATCAATCTTTAAGATAGAAAATGCTCATTATAATCCTTGGTATCTGGAGCAGGGAGGCATTTTTTTCAAGTTTTTAGGTGTTTGGATAAGCATAGCCAATATTCAAGACATCACTTGTTTCCATCAATGGAAATATCCTACAACAGACATGTATGGCCACCAACTGAAGCATGGTATCTTAGTTATGTTCTCATTTTTCTAACAGGAGTGTATGCATCCATCTTTTAATTAATATTTTTGCTAGCTATGTTTGGGTTTTTTTTCTTTTTTTGGCAAGAGGAGAAGAAAAGAAGGATACATGTTATCCATAAACAGCATAATTCTGCTATTTCTATCGAAAATAAAATCGATTTCATTCATGCCAAATTATATTTGTCTGTTATGCTTTTTCACTTATAGTTAATGAATACTTAATATTTATGCACATTATAAAATAAGCCAGATGTGGTGGTTTGTGTCTATAATCTTTAGTGATCCAGGAGGTATAGATAAGAAGAAGAGGATCACAGTTGGAGGCCAGCCCAGGTAACAAATATTTACAAGAATCCTCCTCAACCAATTAAAAAACTAGGTGTGGTGGCATGTGCCTGTCATTCCAGCCACAAGGAAAACTTAAAAGTAAGATCACAGCCCAAGCTGAACTGGGCATAAATGTGAGACTCTATTTGAAAAATAAAAGCAAAAGACTAGAAATATGGATCAAATGGTAGGGTGTCTTCTTAGCAAGCATAAGGTGCTGAGTTCAAACTTCAGTGCCACTGGAAAGAAGCCAACATAGTTTAGAGCAAGATCAGAATACAGATGCAAATTCATAGTCAAAAAATCTGGGTCAAGTCCTAGTATTTGCTAGTTAATGTATATATAATCATCCTGTGAATTCAGTTTCCTTATTTATAAAATTATAAAATGGAAATAACAAATCTTGCCATTTCTTTTTCATGACATTATATTAAATATCAGTGAGTCAAGTATAGATGCAAGTGATTAATGGACTGTCATGCAAATATACTTATTTCATAAATAATGCCCATCTGAGCAATAAAAAGACATTGTGTTGGCTCCTCTACATTAGATACCAGGTTAAGATTTGTTATCTTTTATTAAGCACCAATTGTACCCTAGCACTAGATCAGAGGCTCACAGAAACAACAACCTGGATCCTAGATGTTGAGGCTCTCACTGAGAGGTGACACTATTTATATCACACTAAATGGTATGCATATTAGAAGCCACCAGCTGCTTCAGTCAAGAAATATTTTGCATAGGGAGAGGTTGATCAAGCAGTACTAAGTTATAATTAGCTAAGAATAAGAAATTCTAATGTGCTATTGAACAGGTGAATAGTTCTAGATAACAATAATGTATTGTAATTTTTTTACATATAAAGAGTTTGGAAGTTTTTACCCTAAATTAATGATAAATGTTTGAAGGGACACATGTTTAAGTTGATTTAAACATTATATAACTCATTCCAGTATCAAAACATCAAATATTACCCCATTAATATTTCTATTTTTATTTGTCAGAAAAAATTAAATGATAAAAACAAGGGACATTTCATAGAGAGATATCACTTAGAATGAATCATTATAAATGAACAAGGGCTTACTAGACAGATAAAGTAAGAGCATCCCAGGGAGAAGTGTGTACAAGAACAACTGATATGTAAAAGAATAATATGTGTGTAGAGGGCAATGAAAAATCAGAAATCTGAAAAGTAATGCCAAATATGTACCATCAAATTAGAAATAGACTGTCAAATGGAAAAGGGAATGGAACTTTGCATGGTACCTATGCAGACTAATGAAGGAACGTAATACTAAAGATGTTTGAAGAAAATGCTTGCAAATCATGTCCCATATATGTATATGTACAAACTTACTACTAAACAATAAAAATATGAAAGATTCAACTGAAGATGGCCAACGATTCTAAACAGACAATTCTCTGATAATTGCAAAACCCTGTCATTTCACAAGCATAGTGATAGCCAACGAGTAACAGAAATGAAATTATCTTTCATTTTTCTAATTGGAAGGTAAACTAATCCTGGTTAATCTTCCTGACTTAAGAAAAAATAACTTGCACTGCTAACTTCACCATGGATTCTTCTGGTATTTGTTCAAGATTCTAGGAATGTAAGCTAACCCCATATTAAATGTCTTTCTAAGCACTGTTTTTGACAGCTTAATTTGTTAAAGCCCATTTACTGAAGATGACTAATCTACTAGACCTATTTGTGCCAAGCAGATGGACACCATTTTGGAGTGTTCCAATCACTTCTGACCAGCTCCATTTCCTCACAGTTTCTCTTTACTTTGGATGGAAGGAAAAAGAAATAAATACTTACCACACGCACTACTTCTCAAGGAATTGTGACATTTAATCTTCCTATCTCTCATCTAAATTACAAATAAGGAAACTGGTCCAGAAAGGATAAGTAGCTTTCCCAAAGTCATTTAATTAGCTGGCATAATTAGGAAAGGGATAGTAGGAGAAAAACAAAGGAGAGGGTAACAATGCTCGACAAGAAATGTACTCATTACCTTATTCATGTAACTGTAACCCTTCTGTATAGCATCTTTACAATAATAAAAAAAAAGAATTTGAGTTGGGCTGAACACCATGTCATTCCCTCTAGAGTTAGGCAATAGGTACTCCTACAGAGTGACACTTTTTAGAACAGTTATTCTTTGTAGATCTGTTCCCCTGACCCTACTTTCAATGCCTTTTTCAAGCTAGAGTTTGTGTACCTACTAATTTTAAAAGAATGATAACATTTACATATTAAAGACCTCTCTGGCTTATTCCCTTGACAACCACACACCTAATATTAGATATGAAAAGATTCTCTGTGAGTGTTTGTGAGGTTTTAAAAACTTCAGTTTGGGAGAACACAAACTCTTAGATTTTTCAACAGCAAAATAAAGTTGGTAGGTCTGCATCACTACAGAAAATATTTTCAATAACATGAGAAACTGGTTGCAAAAAATTAGCTTCAAGTAATGCAATGTTTCAGGTTACTTTCACATTATATAATATAGAATGCTATATGAAAACAACCCATAAGGAAACCCACCAAAAACTGTTCAAAAGGAGAGGGGAAGAGGAAGAGGGGCTAACAAAAAATAATATAGATGGAATAAATTTCAAAGTACATTTATATATATATATATTGTATATATATATACAATATATGTATATACATACAATATGTATATATTGTATGTATATATATATTGTATATATATATATTGTATATATATATATATATATATATATATATATATATATATATATAGTATTTGTCACAATGAAGCCTCGTTTTTTTTGGACAGTCATGGGGCTTGAACTCTGGGCCTGGGCACTGTCCCTGAGCTCTTCAGCTCAAGGCTAGTGCTCTACCACTTGAGCCACAGTGCCACTTCCAGCTTTTTCTGCTTATGTGGTGCCTCATGCATGTGAGGCAAGCACTTTACCACTTAGCTACCTTCCCAGCCCAATGAAGCCTCTTTTGCAACTAATCAATGCTATTTTTTAATAAATCAGTTGAAAAGAGTTTTATTGTGAAATAACACAAACTTTTGTGTTCTGGTTGCTTTCACATTACCATTCTTACCTGGACCTGTAAGCTAAGGCATGATGCAGCTAATCTAATTCTAATTTCAACAAGTCTAATTTTAAAATAGCTGTCAACCATTCTGTTTTGTAAGTTATATACTTCATATAGAAAAAATTCATTGTAGCATTATACCCAGCAAAAAGTAACATGGCTTATGGTCATACATTCATATGCATAGGTATATATGTCTAATGCATATTTTTTACAAATAGGGTTATATAATACAAACTTCCCTATTACTTTGATTACAAACAGCTTTGTTGAGATATAATTCATATATATACTATTCACCCATTTAAAGTATCATCTGAAAACTTATTAGAAATGCAAGTCCCTGGGCTCTACCAGGAACTACTGTATTGGGGTTCAGCTGTCCTTTTGATTCTGGCATGTATTAAAATTGGGGAATTGCTGCTGTGAGTGTCTGTTACTGTACTATAATAGCTGTCATTGTTTTGATTTAAATTCTCAAAATTATTAGGGCTACATTAATCTGTTTGAAATATGATTACAGTACAGACATAAATAGGACATATTTATAATAGAAAGAGTAAGGCTATCTCTTCATTTTTTCCATTATTAACATACAAAAGCATATAAATACACCAAAACACTTCTACCTCTCCTATTTTTCTGTTTGACCCTTATTCTTTCCTCCCATAGCTTTGATAAATGAACAATTACACCATTTCTGCAGCATTAAGATACCAAAGGTTAGAAAACCTCGCCTACCTGACAGTCATACTTCTAAGTAATTACTCTACCACTGAGCTACATCTCCAGCCTCTAATTCTCACATTTCTATAACAATATCCATGAGACAATGAACCTTATAGACTAACTCTCATTAGAAATTGGGTTATTGGAAAAAATGGGATTTCATTAGATTCACAGATCAGAACTAAAGGGGACTACAGAGCTGTCCTAACCTAGACTCACATTTTAGAATTATGGGAAATGAAGCACAGAAAATTATATTAAATACTGATGCCACATGGCAAGTTATGCCTTTCTCCTGCATTTACTATATATTGTATGCTACCTCATTATAATGGCTTTTGACCAGATATACACATGAAAACCACCTTGGGAGATTTCATTTAAAGATATATTCAGAAATACACATTCCTATTTTACACTAAGCAGAAAAGTTTGATATACTTTAACTGTATCTTGAAGACATTTGTGGACATCCAGTATATTTCTCTAATTCATTAGCACTATAGAGGACAGTGAATGTTAACAAAGTCAAAAGTATTTGAAGTATTAATATACACATGAATAGCTTCACAAAGCTGTATTCTATGTTCATTTGTCTTTATATTCCCTCCATTCATGTATTTGCTACTTCTTATATCAGTGGTTTGCATCCAGTAGCTCATCCTGTACTCTAATACCAACTATTACCAATGTGAGTTAAGCCACCAAATAAATATGATCTTTAATACTATAACAAAGACAATTGTAAAACAACATCAATGAAAAACTAGAAAATTTAGTGTATGGATTCTGTGATATTTGTTTTGGCTGCTGTGTAATGGAGAATCAATGTTGACAGCTAAGATATTTTTTAAGAAAGTGGCATGTAGTAACACTCTCTTCACAAATCAAAACAATGAATAAACTCTAGAATTTTTATTAATTTAAGGAAGGCATATACTTCTATATCAAGATTTCTCCTTGGTGGATACCTCTATTTTTTAGAGAAGTTTTATGTTCATAGCAATATCTGACTACCAAAATGCAGAAATTTACCACACCACTTCTATTCTGGCCTTGTCCATATACACCTACAACTTCTCCTCTATGTACGTCCTGAACCACAAAAATTCTGGTAGGTTTTATAAGCTTTGCAAATACTGCCAAAGGCAAAGTTTAGATTACCTGTAACACTACAGAACTGTGAGTATTGCTGGTAAAGATGCGAGTGCTTCCTGCCTTGGAAGACTGCAAATGGGAAGATAGGACCATTTCGCTGTTTCCAAGGGACAGTTTCATGTGTTGGTCTTCCTCTTCCACAAGAGATCTGAAATTTTTGTAAAATCAGAAAGAAAAGCAAATCAAAACATGAATAACTCACAATCATGAAATTATTTTTAAACATAATCAGTCACTACTGCCAATCATCTGATTATAGATTATGATGTAGTTTGTTTTGTTTCACTGCATTCCAGGCTTGTATCAATCACTCTGAATCATAGAAGAAATATAAACATAAGATATTTTTCAGGATTGAAAATATACACAAGAACTGGGAGATGATTTAAAAGATGGCATTAAATGATAATCACAAAAGATTAGTCTAGCATCACTTTTGTTATTTCTCTAAGAAAGAAATGCCTTCAAATGGCATTATTTAGTTAAATTTGTAATATCTAATTTTAAAGATGAAACTAATAGTTTTCATTTATTGAGTAGTTAATATGTATCAGGTACTTTTCAATAATTTTATACATATGACCTCATTTAATCCTTAAAAAATCCCATTCAGTAGGTCCTATTTTATTATCATCTGCTTATTTAGGGTATAGCTAACAAGTGAAAGTAACAAGTGTTAAAGTAACCTATCTAGGGTCATAATGTTCTTAAAATGGTTGGATTAGGATTTAAATCAAGGTCTAATCTTATTTCAAACTCAAGGTCTCCATTAACAAAAGTCAAAGGTCAACACTAATATATTAATAAATTACTTCCATTTCTGATCATTTAATCAATTCAGGCTGAGTGAAATTTTATACATGAAATAATTTAATATTTTTAAGCTAAATAGCTATAGCCAATAGCATCTCTGACTTTTCATACAAATGAATAAAATAAATACAAGACATTCCCCATATGTATGTAACTAATTTTTCAAGGGTCATAAAAAGTATTGGAGAATCTGAAGTCAATAGGACACTTAGTTGTCCAGGTAAGAGGACGAAGTATGTGATAGTAAAAGGCTTCTTGTTATATTAAACTGAAAATTCACCATTAGGGAATGACCTCTTATTATTCTTTAGAAGAGGTACACATGGTTACAATTCTTTCTGAATCAATTGCCTAAAAGCAAGGAGGCTACAGTTCCAAATTGGTGTGTATATTCGTGATAGAAATTGCTAAATAATCATTAATTTAAAAGAAAGCAACAATGCTTGATAAGAAATGTACTCATTACCTTGCCCATGTAATTGTAACCCCTCTGTACAGTATTTTCACAATAAAAAATAAAATAAAATAAAGATAATGAATTTAAGTGTTTTCCATTTCCCCTATTTATCTGTAATTTCCTTAATGTTGACTTAATTTGCTTTTCTAACTGGATTATCAAATATTATATAGAATCCACCTATTTTCCTATATCTATAACCTGAGTTGATCACTTTTGACAAGAATTAGAGTTTTAAGATATACAATAAAGTCTGTTTTGTGAATTCAGACACCAACCAAATGGTTTTAAATCTTACAATAATTAGCAGAAACTCTGGCCTTAAGGGTGACATCAGTTCTTCTTAATGATACTAAAACTACAATCTAACTAAAAATGAATGAATAATATATAACCATGTTTTATTCATCTGTCATGGATATTTAATAAAGAAAATTTTAAATAGGATTTTAACAAGCATTAAAGGAAATGAATATAGCCTTCCACTAGAGCTTCAGAAAAGATTTAGAAATAGATTTCAAAAGAATTAAGTTACATATAATATGCATAATGTGCAATACTCAAATATACTTTTCAATCATTTTATGGACATTTAAACCTACAAAATCAATTTGAAAATTCAAGAACATATTAATGGATACTGGTATCCCCAACCAGAACATTTCTATTCATCCATAGTAATTTTAATAGGACATTCAAGTAGGCCATTTTATTAGTTTCTATATTCCCTTCACAGAGCCTGACAAGAGAAGCTTAATATATGTCCTCTAAATGAATACAGATCTCATTTCTTGTGGATCATTCGAAAGACATTTCTTTATCATTCAGTGTTTAAATGACCATCAATTATCATTTTTATAAAACTGCAGACATGAAAGAGAAAGGATTAAAGCTAATACTGCATTGCCCTATGACATATCCTGGAAATAGCTTTTTCTGAATAAGCTAAAGATAGCAACTTGTTTACTTATGATATATGTCTCTTTTACTTAAAATTAAGAAGCAAAATATGAAAATGCAGCCCTTTCTTGGAAGGATGATATGGTTGGCTTTCTAATTAATTACTTCAAATTCTGAAAAAAGCCTTCACTAAAGTCATCATCTTCATGACTTTTTATCAGTATATCTTGATTTGTCAATATTCAAAACACTCTTTATTGTTTCATTGTCACTAAGAGTACATGCTATGCCAATCTTCTTAGAAGACTGGACATTCCCTTTCTACCTCTTTTTCATTAAGTTTACTAACTGGATGTGAAGGGCATCATTCTTCAACATTGATAGGAGGTGACACCTCTCTGTAAACCCTAGGCCACAATTATTTTGGACTCTGCTTAAAGGACTAATGATCTGAGTTAGTCCAAGAACAAAAAAAAATAATGTATTTTTCTTAAGTTATGTAGTTGAGCATTATGAACGCCAATGGTTCTCAATTGATGGGGGGAGTGAAAGGCATTTTGCTGTCACCACCTCCCCCAAAACACGTTTGGCAATGTCTGCAGATATTTTTCATTGTAGCAACAAAGGGAGGGTCATGAAATTACTGTCATCTCTTGGGATGCTGCTAAACATTCTACAATACAAAGGACAGTTCTGTATGTCAAAGCTGTTCTCTGGCAAACATGTTAAGAGTGTTTAGGTTAGGAAATTCTGATACAGGGGGATTGACATCCTCATGAAATGTGTCTCAAGCAATTTTGTGTTTCAAATAATTTTCAAGTCCTCTAGCTGACTCCATTAAGTAATGTTAACAATATTAAAATACAACAGAAGTATTTATTACCAATATTTCTTCCAAGGCTACCTAATAGAATATATTTTCTCTCCGCATACCTAACAGTTTGAAAAATGAACAGTTCACAAACATATAAGTGGATAGTAGCTTTAAACTTCATAAGATAATTATGTGCAAAAAGAGAAATGGTTTTCTTAATTTAGCTAAAATAATTGTCATCTGCATTCACTTTTAGATACTGTTACAAGCTAGTAAATTCTATCCAAAAGGTCCCGTTTCACCAACACTACAAAAGTACTCAGAGGAGAGACTGTATTCAACAATTTTCTTTCAAAAAAATTAAATCTTTCTTTCTTTCTTCTACAACATTGTAGTCTATATACTGCTGCCAAGCAACCCTGCACATTGAACACATTTCATTTTCAACACAATGACCAACCACAGAGCACAAAAGCAATCTTTCACAAAGTGTGCATGAATCAGTCAACTGTTTTTGCTCAAAGGAAACAATTACTTTTTTTTGAAGAGCATTAGTTTAGAGATAGAGGCATTGCTGAATCATTTCACTGAAAGCATAGCAAATGTGGCCAAGCTGAACATAACACAGACTGCCATTTCTCTGCACTGTTGTGTGAAGGAAAAGAAGGGAGAGAAGTCCAAGCAATTGTCGTATGTTAATACAGTGATGCCAACATTGTAATCTTGCCTCTAATTTTCCATATTTTAACAATTACTTCTAAGAGAAACATATGTAAATAATATAAATATGCAATTCACAAAGATGGAAGTACAAGTGGTTAGTACTTTAAAATATTAAATGCTCAACTTCGTCAATATTCCACAATGTGCAAATTTAAACAAAAATTCTATCTTTAAATCTGTAAAATTATCAAAGAGATTAAGACATCATACTCTCAAAAAATGAAAGTGCAGAAAAACACTAAGTCCTATGCTCTATATGGAACTGTTCATCTAAATGGATATTTGAAGAGAAATATTACAAACCACTAAATGGATTTTTTTCTTTTTACAGCAACTATCATGATAATGAAGTATTGTGTAGTACATGTTGATCTTGGAAGGTGGGCTAGAGAAAATGTGCATTATTAGCCTGATTCAAATATTTTCCAAATAACAGTTATGTTGAAGTTTAATTTGGTAGAGGTTATATAAATAACAATATATTCTTATAACTTATTATATAAAAATGTTTGTCAGCATGCTACGTTGAGGAAAGAAAGAATATGTCTTAATTGTATCACTAGAGCACAAAGCCATAAAAAAATTTTCCAATACTCCATCTCCACACCAAAAAGAGACCAAATCCACTGAAATAAGTACTTTTGTTTTTAAAAAAATGAGGACTCACCTTAGCAAATTATCAAAAATGCATTCCCTTTCCTTTGGTTTTATCACTGCAAACACCAATTCATATTACAACACTAAGAAAGACAGGTGTCATTGTCAAAGAGAAGGGAACATCTTCATGCTGTTTGAAATTATTATCACAGAAGTACAATGAAACACTCGACTTTTCTTGGTAGACAGGCTATGTGTGCCAATTATTAAACTGGCACGTTTTTTCTTGCCCATACCAAATGAAAAGGATAACACTACTAGATCTATGAACAAATGACTGCTCCTTGTATTTCCCTATACTCTTTGGAATTTATGATAGGAAAAAAATGAGTCAGGCCATAAGTAAAATTCTAAAGTGGATGAAGAACACTTCTGTCCTTCTTTTACTAACTAGTTTTATAATGCTTCCTTTGCTTTTAGATATTAAATGTAACAATGAAAAGTAATAATGCAGTCTCTCAGTTAAAGGAGTCTTTTGTGTTAGTGTTTAAAGTACTATATGAATATTTTCAAGTTCTAGGTTAACAATGTAATCATAACCAAAATTTGCTGCCAAAACAGCAATAAGCACAAAACAAAAACAAGAAGCCATTAATTTTTAGACAACATGACAAGGTACAGACTCACGCTTTCCACCACCCATTTCCAAAAAAAATAAAATACATATTTCTTACACTCACAATTTTAAAAGAAAATCAAACAAAATGTTTTCTTCAAAATACTCCCCTGCCATATTTTTCCGCTGTGAAACAGAGAAGTGTCTTCTGGCAACAGCATTTGCTAAATGAAACATTGCTTGTGATAAAGTTGCATGGCAGGTGGAGGAGAAATGTTGCCACTTGCTCTCATACTCATTTGAATTTGAGTGCTAAATCTGTCAAGGTATTTCCTCCCACCCTTGAGTAATGAATTTAGCAACTTAAGATGATACAAGCCATTTCCCATTAGTTTTCACATATTCAAAGTATGCATATCTGCAATGAATTCTGAAGATATTAATAGCTTTCCTAGTCTCCCCTTCTAACCCTCCAACCAAAATTGAATATAAAATCATACAAATTTACACACACACACACAACTTCTATTATGAAAAATGAAGAATGGTGTTTTAAATAAAAATCAGAAAAAAATTTCCAACTCCTGAAACTACCATTTGTATTTCTGAATATTTTCATTGAAAAACTTAAAAAGGCAGAAAACAAAAAAAAACTTAAAACTCACAAGTATTAAAAGATTTGTCCCCCATCTAGTATGTTATTTACAGTATAATTGTATGAGGAAATTACAAAAAACACAGTAGCGTCTCTTAATAAAGCATACATTAATCTGTTTTAGAAACTTAAAAAGGAACAAATCTTTTTAATGAAGTGTTTACATGAAAAGAATCAGGAATAACAGTGCTTTGATAAGTCATCTGTATCTTAAATTACATAAATATAAGTTATTGTTTGTATGAAATGATAGTGCTAATGGAAACCTTAGAATAGTATTTACAAAATAGCTGCTATTTTTCCAGAGCTTTCTTTTCTGCTGTGATAATACCAGAGTCCATAAAAGAAAAAATTTCAAGGTGATAGGATTATACTGTAAATAATTTTCCAAAGTAGAAAGCTATTGTGTGTGTGTATATATATATATATATATATATATATATATATATATGCATCCGTAAGCACGTGTCATATTTAAAATAGAAACATTAATAAATAGCTGATGTCTGCTTTAACATAGGAATAAGATCTCTTACACAGCATCTGCTGCGTACCTGGCACTGTGCCAGTCACGTAGTATGCTATTTAATCTTCCTGACAATCCCATTTTAAAGACAATGAGGTAAAACCCAGAGATTTGAGGACTTGCTGTGAGTCTAATAATTATAATTTGAGCCCAAGTTTAAACCCAGAGCCCACACTGTTCCCATTACATGAAGACTAAAAAATTCAAATAGAAGACAGTACAAGGAGGACAGTAGAAATGAATTCTATTAGATGCAATAAATTTCCTGGTTTAATTAATTTAATGTAAAATTATCTGCTTTGGGTTTGGAAGAGAAGGAATTGTAAGAGGATGGTGAATAGATACATTAACCGTATATAGCAGGGATAACTTCCAACATTCTATACAACAGCAGGAAAAATAGTAGGAAAACTGTGGTGGACAAGAATTAAATGAGGATTTAAAAACAGCTAATAGAGTAGATTGAATGTTCTCAACCATAAGAAATGATAAATTTCTGAGATGACAGGTATGTCCATTACCCTAATCTGATCGTTACAAATATACACATGTACTAACATACAACACTATATCCCATAAATATGTACAATTATGATGTGCCATTTTAAAGTATAAAATATATTTTAGGCATAGTAGAACATATATGTAATCCTAACTACTCAGGAAGCTAAGGCAGGAGACTCCTTTGAGTTTCCTCCTTTGAGGAATTCAAGACCACCCTTGACAACATACCAAAGCCCTGTCTCAAAAATTAATATATATGATAAAAATAAATAAAAGTACCCATTTTTACCATTCTGTTTCCATTAAAGCAATGCTAGTGTTAAATTATTCCCAACACATACAGAGTAAGGATGGATGGATAGATAGATAGATAGATAGATTGATTGATTGATTGATTGATTGATTGATTTGGGGGAAATTTTACATTACTGATATCAACATTTAAAAGAACAGATTCTGAATCCCAGTGCCAACTATCACAATCACAGAAGTAGCACTATGACCAGATAAAGGAATCAGGCTAGACAAATGGAATGACCAAGGATACTTCATTTGATACACGTAACAAGAAGAAAGTTAATTATCCAAACCAAAAAACCATTTGCACTGAAAAATCTTGTCCTTAAACTTTAAGTCTCATGCATCTTGACCCAAAAACTCTTCTACTTGAGAAGCTTGGCTTATGTATTATATTGTTTTTCATTGTTCATATTTCTCATAATATTCTAGTGACAACAAAATAGATGGGAAGATGGGTAAATAAGTGAATGGAGGGATGGGTGGATGGATGGATGGATGGAAGACAGATAAGAACCTATTCTACTTCCTGAAGTAGAAATAAAACACTAAGAAAATTATTGAACTATTTAACATTTGTTCTACACCTGCTTCCCTTGCCTTTAGGAAGCCATCTAACTCGAGAGAGTACACAAGTGGATATGGTGGTAGGAAGATGGACTATGTAGTAGTGGGTTATGGAGAAGAGTATTGCTGGTAGCACAAAAACCTTCTAGCAGCAAATCCCACTCTGCAGCTAGGACAAGGCTTGCCCATTCAAAAGTCTCACTGTACCTGGAGCAGTGAGCCTGCCTTCTTCTCCAATTACAGAATGAAGAAACTGCTATGGACACTCAAATCCCTTCATCAGTACCAAGCCAAATTTCTTTCGACCAAGGTGTCATTTTACTCCTATGATCTGTAACTCCCCAACTCTGAAATGTGACCATTGTACTACAGTGCAATTTAAATATTGGATTTTACTTGACTAAAATTTCAGTTTATTAAATATGCAAAGCATCCAAGTTATCCAATTTTAAAGTTTATTTTAAAGACAAATTCCATAAACTTGAAACCAATTGGAAATCAATGAGACAAAGTCATTTGGGAACAGGAGAATCATTAATCACAAAGTTAGTAATTCATGGCCAGTCTGAGTGGAATGTTTATTTCTCTTTTTAAAAGAAAATATGAACAAAGTAAAAATAATAATTATATGTAATAATTATTTTATTCTGTGTTTAAAAGTATATAATTGACAACTCAAAGAGTTCCACTGTTTATATAAATTCAAAATCCATAAAAAATATCTCTCTTAATTTCACAATAACCCAGAGGCATCTCTATTTTAATGAATGTAAGAATATTTTAGTATCAAGTCATTAATATGTTTTTAATGTGATCATATTTTCAGTCCAGGGGTAGATAAAATAATATCTCAAAGTAGTGAGTTTTGAATTCCCAAAGCTCATCTCATACATGGAGGTAATGGAAGCAAGATATCGAATTTAAATATTATTTTTATATTAAAATTATTTTCCCTTTTTTGTTATTTGCCTTACCATGAAGTGATTTTTACCCACAAAACTGTATTATAAGAACTCATATGCTCCCTCCTTACTGTGTACCTCATACAGAAACATATTCATTATTTGCTTCAAGTTGTTAGAAAATTTAAAATACTTATTATAATTTAACTAGCTATTGCTCTACTATTCTATACATTCAAATATCATACTTCATAAGTATAAATGTAATTATTGACCTCAGAAATTGTTTCTTGAACTTTCTCCTTAAATGCCATCAAGATTAATCATTTTATTATATTCTTGCATGACTATTTCAGCTAAGATCCACTACAATGTTCCATTTTATACAATAAGATAATTTCCCATAATTAAATAAAATAATAAAATTGCTCTAGGAAGCATTTCTGTTAGTCCATGGTATAGTTACTCTAAGGAAGAAGTCTGATTGATTGATAACTTGTTGATTGATTGTAGTGCTGGGTATCCAATACAGGCCTTTTACATGTGAGGGAAATATTCCACCATTCAGGTATATCCCTAGCACTAGAAATTTCAAATGGAAGACAATTGGAATAATTTACAATTGTATGTGTATGTGTTTTGAAAAAGTGACCTCTGAATTGTGAGGTAGCAATAAAATAATACCTTCAATTATAAATGTAAATTAATGTAAAGAACATTACTTTCCTTCCTTCTATGGAGATTTTTTTGTTGGTGGTGGTGGTCGTGGGGTTTAAACTCAGGGCTTGGGGCCTGTCTCTGAGCCATTTGCTCAAGGGTAGCACTCTACCACTTTGAGCCACAGCCCCACTTCTGATTTTCTGGTGGTTAAATGGAGTTTCACAAGGACTTTCTTGCCCAGGCTGGCTTCAAATCGCGATCCTCAGATCTCAGATTCCTGAGTAGCTAGGATTACAGGCATGAGCCACCAGCACTAGCTTCTATACAGATTTTTAAACCTGTGTTTCACATCCAAATTACAATCTGGAATTCCCACAGTGCAGGCGAGATGCACACTCAGAAGAGTCATCAAGTAGGCAGGAGTAACAGGGAGTCAAGGTATTAAGTTTGCCCACTGAGATGGAAATTATTCCTCTAAAGTCTAGTACTCTTGCCAAATCTTCATGAGCTACTTCTTAAAGTAATCATCAGTTTAAAGTCTTCAAAATCCAATCTTTTCTTATGCTTAGGATACTCTACATATCTCTTAATGATTATTTCTGGAAGCTTGGTGAGGCAGAAGAAATTTCAGCAATCTCAAATGAATGAGAATGCTGATGACACACATTCAACACAGCCATAGATAGAATGTTTTAGATTCTAAAAGACAATTGCTCTCATCATAACATTTCAGTCATCCTTGACCACTGATTCTTCCACATCTCCACTATTTAATCAAATTTTAAGTACTAGTGAATCTCTCTAGCGTGTGTGTAAGTGTGTGTGTGTGTGTGTGAGTGTGTGTGTGTGTGTGTGTGTGTGTGTGTATGTTTCTGCTCATTCATGCATGCACCAGTCTGGAGGCTTGAACTGCCCCTGAGCATTTATGCTCAAAGCTAGCTCTCTATCACTTGAGCCACAGCTCCACTTCTGGCTTTTTGGTGGCTAATTGAAAATACAAGTCTCATGGATTTTCCTGTCCAGACTAGCTTCAAACCAGGTTCCTCATATCTAAGCTTCCCGAGTAGCTAGAATTACAAGTGTGGGCTGCCTGTGCTTGGCTTCAGCATGTTCTTATTCTATACTCCTCTCTACTATCACTGCATCTAGCACAGTTCTACACTATATTGCCAATTATTGGATTTAGTTATGTTTCTAAGTATCATATCCATGTGTCTAGCATTTTTCATACTGTGATAATATTTATAGCTCAGAAAAATCACTCCCTTGCTCAGAAGCTTTCAGTGACTCATTGCTTGTTAAACAAAAACTGAATCCTATACTGTAAGATTCAAGGCTTCTGAACTAGTCCTCTTTGAATAATTGTACAATCAACCAGATTACTCATAATAAATATATCTTAAATGATTAGAGGATAGACAAAAATTCAAATTGATATTCCACACACAATTGTTTTGCTTTTTTATATTGTCTTTACATATTCAAAATCATGCTTTTTTTTTTACTACAACCCAAGTCATTTGGAAAATCCATTTTATTTAAATATTTGGAATGCAAATTTAAGTCATTTATTTTAAACATAAAACCTGCTAAACTTCTGTAATTACCCTAAAGTTTATAACATAAGGATAATTTGAGCAATAATTTACATTTATTTACATTAAACCCTAGTAGTTTCTTCTCCTAGCCATTCATTTCTCTTATTAAACTATACACATAAAACACATTATCATTTAAGTACAAGTATACTAACTACAAATTTAGCACAGCTTCCTTGATGTGCCATGACTATATAGTATTTTGGCCACTGATAAATTGTTTGTGGTAAAACTCTTTTCATCAAAGTGCCAGTGGTTCATACCTATAATCCCAGCTACTCAGGAGGCTGAGATCTGAAGAGCACAGTTTGAAGCTACCTCATGCAAGAAAATTTGTAAAATTGGTAGAAATGCTTGGGTTAATGGAACAATTTCTTACAATGCTTGTACAAATCTAGAAAGGTTGTGTTCATACAGAGCATGCTAAAACCATGACCTCCCAAAGATATCACCACCTAAGCCAAGCAAGTTATCACAAGTAGTTATATGGAGGACAAAAAGGACTTTGCAAATGTGAGTGAAGTTAAAGACCTTGAAGACGTTGATATATATACAGTCTTGCCCAAATGGCCCAACTTATCCACACTGGTCTTTAAAATTGGAAAAGTAGGTCAGAGAGCAATGTGTAAGTGATTCAACCTGCCTCCATTGAAGAAAAAAGGGAGCAAAAGTCAAGAAATGCAGGTAGCCCTTAGATGTGGAGATTGTCCTTCTGCTTATAGCCAGTAAGAGAGAAGCATTTGTAGTCAATGATGAAAATGAGCAGAATTTAGATTTTCACCTAGAACCTCAGCCCTGATGATACTCTGATTTTTAAATATATTTTTATTGTAAAGATACTGTACAGAGGGGTTACAGTTACATGAGTAAGGTAATGAGTCCATTTGCTATTGAGCATTTTTACCCCCTCCCTTGTTTTTCCCCTACCATCCCTTTCCTCCCCACTTCCCCAACTTATCCCCCCAAAGTTGTAAAGTTCCTTTTCAACATAGTGTCTTGTACATCTCATTGTTACAATGGGTGAACATGTATCCTTACTTCAGCATTTTGTTATTTCCCTTCTCCTCCCCAAATTAGAAAAATGTATATACAAGATGCAGGACAGCCAGAATCAAATACAGTGACAACAGGGGTTGTGCCATGGGATAAGAACATGCAAAGAGACAAAAAAAATCACATAGTACATTATAAGTACATTAAAAAGAACAAGAAAGATAAAATCTCTTGTGTCCCTATCTTGGGGTTTATGTCACTTAGCATCAGATTATATGGTCATATGTACATAGCTTTTGACCTCTTCTGATTTTTAGCTTCCTGAGACAAGTAACAAATTTCTGACTTCAAAAGACTGCCACATCACGTTACATATATGATGTTTCAGACCATTAGTTTGCAGTAATTTGCTATGGCCACAATAGAAACCTAATAAATGGAGAGGTTTTTTTCCCCTATTAAGTGCTTGAACATGGTTAAGCAATGGGATAATTGTGTCAAGAGCATATTGAACATACTCAGGTAGTATCTGTGGAACATGCTAAAAACAACACACCAGTTACAACCATGGTCAATGGAAGTTAGATACCATGTAGGAGAATGATTGAATAATGCTTCAAGAAGCTACAAGAGTACCAAGAAATAATGAAGTTAATCCCAATATTATTTCAGCAAATAAAATTATCCTGGTATTTTCCTATAACTTCACACTTGGTGGTTTACAATCATATTCCCTTATTATTAATCCTAGTAAAATATAATTCAATTGATAGTTGGCATAAAAGCAGCAAAAGTCTAGGTTGGGCAGGGACAGCTAGTAGTGCACAGCTTGCTTAGCCCCAGCAAAGTCCTGGGTTCAATATCCATTACCACAAAATAAAATAAAATAAACCATACAAAACAATATGAAATAAGAATTAACAAAGATCTATATAAATTAAAGGGCATTATAAAATGAAGAGCCGAGAGCTGGTAGTTCATGCCTATAAACCCAACTACTCAAGAGGCTAAGATCTGAGGACTGAAGTATGAAGCCAACCCAAGTAGGAAAGGTCATAAAACTCTTATCTCCAATTAACCAGCAAAAAGTAGCGGTGTGGCTCAAGTAGTAGAGCATCAGCCTGGAAGAAAATCTAAGGGACAGTGCTCAGGCCCTGAATTCAAGTCCCAGTACTGGCACCAAAAAAATGAAGAGCTTTGAAATCAGATGATGAAGACTTTGGATTCTGACTTCATTTTTCACTGGTATATAATATATGGAACAAGCAAATGAACTTCTCTGAACCAATGTTTATGTAAATGTAAATAAAAAAGAGAAGACACATTTCAGAGTTTGCTTATACTTTTATATTAGTCCTCAATACATTATATTTACCTATGCTACACAAGGACTTTTTTAAATTGGCTCATGAAAATTTAAAGTGATATATGTGTTTTTTTGTTTTTTTTTAATTTAATTTTATTTTTTGTGAACATACTGTACAGAGGGGTTACAATTACATGGGCAGGATAATGCGTACATTTCTTATCAAGCATTGCAGCCTCCTCCTTTGTTACCCTTCACATCCCTTCCCACCCCTCCCCCCCCCCCAACCCCCCCTTGCCCCCCCCAACTTTGTAAAGCTCGTTTTGGACATGACCACTTGTATTTCTCATTGTTGCATCAGATCCACCTGTATCCTTAAACAACTGGTTTTTCCCCATCTCCTCCACAAGTTATACTGACATCAAATATAGTGAAAGCAGGGGTTATACTGTGGGGGAGGGATATACAAAGCAACAAAGAGATAATCTTATAAATGCATTAGAAACAAAGTGATATAAGTGATAAATCAAAGTTTTAGGCTGTTTTATTTTTCAAATAGATGTTATTTCCCTTCTCCATCAAACCATATTATAAGAAATACTCTGATTCTCTGAGCCTCAGCATTTTAGTGACTATGTTGCTGGCGATGATGATGATCAAGAAAAAAAAAGAAAATATGGTATATATACACAATGGAATTCTATGCCTCCATCAAAAAGAATGACATTGCCCCATTTGTTAGGAAATGGAAAGACTTGGAAAGAAATTATATTAAGTGAAGTAAGCAGGCCCAAAGAAACATAGGTCCCATGGTTCCCTTATTTGCAATAACTAGCATACGTCTGAGTCAAGCAGAAAAGGTCAGATAAGTTGATGTTAGGGAAATGGATCCTAGGATATGTATTCAAATGTTTTTTTTCTTTCATGCGATTGTTTCTAACACATTTATAAGATTATTTCTTTGTTGCTTTGTATGTCCCTACCCCATGGTTTAGCCCCTGCTTTCACTGTATTTGATGTTGTTACAATTTGTGGAGGGGAAGGAGAAAAACAAATCATTTAAATAGGGATACAGGTGGACCCATTGTAACAATGAGACATACAAGTTGTATGTTGAAAACGAACTTTACAACTTTGGGGGGGGAGGGTTGGGGGAGCGGGGGAGGATGAGCAGCGATGGGAAGGGGAAACAAAGGAGGAGGCTACAATGCTTGATAAGAAATGTACTCGTTATCTTGCCCATGTAACTGTAACCCCTCCGTACAGTATTTTCACAATAAAAAAATGAAAAAAAAGAAGTACTCTGAAACAAGTTAGGCATAGTCTTTCCCTTTATAACATAAATTTGAATAAAAGCAATAGATACCTTCATCATCACAAGTCATATCAGTAAAAGTATTTCAGTATAATTGAAAACAATACGATTTTACTTTAAACAATATTCCGTCTTATATGCTGGGATCATATTATTGTTGCTTAGAAGGTGATATGTGTATGCTTATGTGACAGAGAGCATCTACTAAATAATGAATTATTTCTTCTTTAATATAAAGGGTGCATTCCATTCTTATTATTCAAAGTGAAATATGCAGTTTAAAATCTGGTAACTATCTCCAATTCATTTCTCTTTGTTTAGCTTAGATACATTTTTCATCTATAATATTCTCGTTATCTTTAAATCTATTATCAATACTGAAAGTACAGTAAGTTTATATAACCTGTTTGTCTTGGTTCAGAATCTACACAGCAATAATGTACATTAAGCAATTTGCTTATGGATAAAGATAGTATGGAAAATAAGGAATAGCCATTTTCAAATACAGACAAGAAAGGGAGAGAATGCAATAACAAATTCAACATATATCCTACAAAATTTAAGAAAAGTGAGGGAATGAGTGGGTAGGAGATGGATTGGTGAGAATGATGAAAGGGTGACATTGATGTAGATGCATAGTATTCATAAACTGCTTTGTTGAATGGCAACGCCTTTGCACAACAACCTTAAGATAATAAAAATATTAAAATAAAAAGATTAGTCATTTTGAATGACTACAAAGACTCTATTCCTGGTACCCAGAAGAATTGTGCCTTGAATATAATAGCAACTGCTGAATATCATGAACTTAGTGTATGGGTGATCCCCAATGTATGATAGTTTGCTTTACAACTTTTTAAACTTTATGGTGCATATTTAGTAAACATATTTTGGATTCTGAATTTGACCTTTCTGAAATATGGTCATTTCTCATGATACTGGGAAGAGTCAGCAAGCGAAGCTCCCAGTTAGCTACACCAATACAAGGGAGAATCACTGACAGTCTATAGTATACTGTATTAGTAACCTGGGATCCTGAGTATCTCAGGAATCATAAGTGAGTTTTGGACATACAACATTTCAACTACAAGATGATTGAGAGCCAAGCTCTTGCAGAAGTGAATTACTTAGGAACTTCTTTATGTATGGATTCTCCTGAGAAAATAATGTGTATAACACTCCTTTCTCATAGACCCAAAGAAATAAAACAACATATTATGGCTGCATATCGTGTATAGTACTTATAATTCTTAACTCTTTAAGTTCAATAATGCTATTGGTACAAATATTTGCTTGTCTCTTACTTTTTTTCTTATCCTTCACTCTCCTCTGAATGTGGATCTACAGATATCTTATCTAAATGTTCTAGATGTCCATTTTCATGTATGAAATTCTTAGTATTTCTGAACCTTCCATGTAGTACACAGATTTTCAATTCTGCCTCTTGTCTCTCAGTTAATTGGCTTTGGGAAAGTGGTATTTGAATGCAATGCTCATTTAAGGGGCTGGGAATGTGGCTTAGTGGTTGAGTGCTTGCCTACATCCATAAAACCCTGGGTTCGTTTCCCCAGTACCACATAAACAGGAAAAGCCAGAAGTGGCGTTGTGGCTCAAGTTGTAAAGTGCTAGCCTTGACCAAAAAGAAGCTGAGGGACAGTGCTAGCACCCTGAATTCAAGCCTCGGGACTGGCAAAAAAAATAATGAATTAGTTAAAGTCTAGATAAATTATTGGCAAGAAAAAATATTTGAGATACTTAAACCAATAGACACATCCACTTTTTGTTTTGCAGTATTTTAGTTACATTAAATGGTTTAAGAGGTCTCTAAGAATTATACAATACGTTTGAATAGAACATTTTAATTTTACTTGCACCTGCCAGGTTTCCTCAGATTGACTAAGAGAACTAAGTAGCTAAAAGAATAAATGCTGATGATAAGGAACAAGCAAGCCAATCAGAAACCTCTTTAAAGGAAGTTTACAAAGTCTAAATTCACAAGAATGCAGTGCAAATCCTATGATTTAAAACTAATCCCATGCTCTTTTAGATATGTAGAACATCTAGAAGATTGTGTCTTCTTCTAGTAGGACCATAATACAGAGGATCAGATGCAGTATCCCATATGAAGAGTAACATGGGAATACTCTACAGGTAAGGACAACTGAGAGAGTGAAGTGAAAATATTTTTATTGCATATCCCGGTCAGATGGAACTTGGTTGAGAAGAAAAAAGATAAGATGGACTGCTTTTACTCAACGAAAGAAAATTTGTCTGTGTATGGAAGATGCTGCCTTTGTAAGGTAGTGAGCTCTTTGCCATTGATATTGTTCATGGAGAACATGGACTGTAATCTTTAAGAGGTATCACAGAATGAAATTGTGCATTCATTAAGAGGGGGCAGTACATGCTCTCCAAATGACCTCCAAAGTCACTTCTATAATTTTTCCATCAATAAATAGCAGGCCAACATTCCTGCGAGCCCCAGATAATAAAATCTCCTAAGGTATCATGTCACAGAATTTACAGATTAACACAAAATTGCTCTTAGGATCTATGCTGCTTATTGACAATTTTGTTTGATTATGCCCATGTAACAAAAACAAATTAAGCAGATGCACAAGTCAAAGTTCATGTATCTGGTAATTATGAAAAGCAACAGAATGCATATTCTAAGTTGAGATTAATAATTTAAGAAGGAATGATTTCACAAGCCACAAATTTTAATTTATCCAATTAATTGACAGTCAGGAAATGAAAATGACAAAAATTAGAATACATATTTTTATCATGTTTGCTTTTTGGATTATCCACAAACAGGGGGAATTTATACACTATGAATAATCTACTCAAAAAAATCTAGGAACTGAATTTTATTGATGAAATAGTAGCTCCCAACCCATATAAAATACTGAACTACTGACATTTATTATAAAATATATTTGACCTATTACAAAAATTATAGACAAGAAGATAGTTCAAGGATTAATGAAGGACAAGTTCTAGTACACTAACATTCATTATTTTATAGCTTGAAAAAGGTAAAATTCTAAGAACACCACTCCATAGTGTCTGTCTTGCTAGAATTGACTGTGACACTGCAATTGCTAATTTTCATCTTGTTGTTTTCCTTCTTTTTGCCATACTATTGCTGTCAACACTTGCTGTTTGTAAAGAAAAGATAAACAGAGTTCTAATGCTAATCCTGTTTATTTCAGCATATCCTTAATTCTAAAGATACGTTATATCCACTTTACAACTTTGGGGGGGTGGGGATGGGGGAAGGTGGGGGAAGTATAGGAAGGGATGGGAAGGGGAAACAAAGAGGAGGCAACAATGTTTGATAAGAAATGTACTTGTTTTCTTGCCCATATAATTGTAACTCCTTTGTATGGTATTCTCACAATTAAAAAAAAAAGATACATTAACCCTCAACATTGGCCTGAAGAAGCCATTTGTTATTTTAAAACAATGAATACCAAAACAGCAGAAATACACTTAAGTGTGATTGCCCTTTCAGCTTTATTAATTTGGGAAAAATAACAGGGTAATTTATTTGGTTTGCACTTGTCAAGAGTACCAGCTTTACTAATGCAATTTACACTAACCAGGAGAACCTCCCTCAGGCTAAGGTTGAACTTCAACCTACTGTTGAACGTACTGAAACAAACACAAGTCACTAAGAATTTTATTTCTTTTTTAAAATAATTTTTATTATTATCTTTAAGTATTAGCTCCCATTTAACAACACAGTTTATGAATACAATATATTTTGATCAATGTCACTTCTTTCAACATTGTCACCCATCCTTCCCCTACTCATGCCATCCCTCCATCTTCTGAATTTTATAGGACATACATTGGATTCTTATCTGCATTTACCCCCTCTTCTCCTCTTCATTGTTTGCCCCCTTTCCCCTTCATACATCAACAGAAAAAACTAAGGCCAAGGACCTGCTATCTTTTAAGAAAATCCCTTCTGAAATCCACATAGATGGCCTACCACACTACAAAAGCTCCAAGCTGAAACCAAAGAAAGACTAATAAATAACACTATATATTTGATCATCATCAGTCTGATTAAGGACCCAAGTATTATTATCTCAAATATTTTGTCTTTAAGATAATCTACTTTTCCCATATCACATCATAACAAAATTTTACTCTCTATACTGCATAAAAACCTTAATATTTGTGAAAAACCAGTCACAAACAAGTGTTGAAACATTTTGACTGTCACTGAGGCTCTAAGAAAAAAGAAAAAAAAACAAACTTGGACTTTAAATCCACATGGAAAAAAAAACAGCTTCGTTGCTTACTGTTTGCAGTCAATAAAATGCTTTGAAGTTAACTGCTTTCTGTCTATAGCATCATTGAGAAATTACAATTAAGCTGAACCTACACTGGGTTTAGAAAGGACTATAAGAAGCTTTTAGACTTTTTCCATACTTGCACAGTTCCTACAATGCATTTTACTGCATTGATCATTTTAAAATTTTCATTTTAAAATTTCATTTAAAAATTTTCATTTTTTGAGAAAGTACTTATCTTCAATAAAAATCATGTAATCTATATTTGAAAAGTCACAATGCATACTGATAAAATATTACAAACCAATACTTAAGCTATGCAAGCATATAGAAAGATTTTATACCAAATAAAAAGAATTCTATATTCAAAATATTACTACAACGTTTTAAATGTTTTATAGGTAAAGTTCTCTAATAGACCACAATTTATTCAGGGGTCAGAATTTCTTCTATTTCAAAGTAAAGAGTTTAAACAAACATTTGTGTAAGCCAATTGTGAGAACAACTATGGTACTTGACCCAATAATTGAACCAAGTCTTTATCATTTTTGAAATTCTATGCTAAATTGTTATTTTGTGTGTAGATGGTTTGTGGAGCATAAGACAGTACCTGTAAGAATATATGCTAAATATGACATTTTTATTTCTGGCCATGTAAAACAGTGAACTGCATTTTAAAACAGGCTAAAAAGGTAATTTATTGAAAACTCTCATTTGAACTACCAAAGAGTCTTTTTCCTCCATTTAACATTTTCCTCTGTACAATTTATAAACATGAAATACTAGCATATTTATAAAGTTAAGGGCAATTAAATAATATAGACTGTTGCCAGTCAAAATAGCCCAGCTTATTCTTAGATTTACAAACATTATTTTTTCCATTCTACTTATGTGTACTATTGACAATCAATATTCAACACCACAAGAAAGATCTGTGTTGTTTTCTAGATTCTCACTTCTAAATCAGTTCACTCCATCATTAGGTCAAGGAAATGAGTATTGAAAAGGAAGTAAGTGATCCATTATAAATATATCAAATTATATTTTGATCTGTGGCTAGTATGAATTTTATTAATATATAGGCATATTTTAACCATGTAAAAACTAGCAAATAAGCTATAATAGCAGTTGTAATTTGGATTGTCTGGACAGCAAAATCGAGTAAGAATACTCTAAGTACTAATAATCATTATTTACTATAACCCACTGATCTCAATAGGTTTTGTTCATGGTAAAGTTGTTCATCGTAATGATAATTTTGGGTAAATCTTTGGCCATTTCTCATGAGCTAAGATTCATAAAATCAGCAATTCACACAACTTTGTCAACTAATTTGAATCTCTAATAACATGACTACCCCATGAACTTGTCACCTCCATTCATTTGTGCTTTTTACAAATAGAGCTTTTGAAAAGTAAATACAGATGATTTTTCAAACATATCTTAAATTATTTTACTTCATGAACAAAAGACCTTAATACCTAAACAGATACAGTAACCTAGTTCATAAAAATGGATATTAAAAATAATCGAAAATGATTCTAAAATATTGTCATTTTTAAGTGCTTTCCAGGGAATCACTTTTGTTGGAAAGAAAGCATAACTGCACTTTCTCAACCACTGAAAGCTAGCCTTTCAGAAAACCCAACTCAGCACTGTGCATATGGATCCCACAATAAAACAAAAACTAAATTAAAAATGGCAATGAACCAGAGTTCTAAACACAAAATTAAGAAGAACCTTCTACATCTCTGCTAATGTAAACTGTTTTACAGGAAATGCTCACAGTTAAAAACATTTTTCTTACTCAAAAGCTTTTCTTTTACTACAGTTTTTTTTAAAGGTCCAGCTTTCTTCCAAAAGAAAAAGAATTGTAAATAACACTTTCAAAGACCATTTGTATTATATTTCCTGGATTTTTGTTTTAAGAGCATTACAAATTGTAAAAAAATACTTTGATTTTTCTTCAAAAATTTTAAAGACTTCCCAACACATTTCAGCACACATTTGCTTAAAATATATTAGAAATATATTAAAATATATTAGAAATATATATATAGAATATTCTTTTCAATCCCATATATAAATAACTGCTCACAAAAATACCAGCTACACAAATTTGAATTTTTACTTAGAACTTGAATGATAAGAGTGAGAGAGATGTAAAGTCAAGTTCATTAATGTTTACTCACAAGCCTAAAAGCTTTGATTGAAAGATTCATTTTTCTTATTAATGTGTTAACTCGGAATGTTTCAAACTCACTAAAAATAGTATAAAAAGCATTTCTATTACAATACACTAACATCAATTATCATCAGACTTAAAATCATTAAACAAAATAAATCATAAGTGTTTTATACATTAAAAAAATTCCAAAAGTAAGTCCATGCTAAAATAAAAGTTTCTCTATGGCATCCTTTACCTATACCTTCACATCAGTAAGTAAATTAGCATCAAGCACTCACTGTAAGAGAATATAAACAAAAACTCTAGGAAAACAAAACAAAGGTGAACTGTAAGCATACTAATTATCCTTAAATAGGCAATCTGAGGGATATTTTAAATCTTGTGAGTTCAGAGATGTTGTTGTTTGGGGTTTCCCCCACCCGTTTTACCACACCTTAGATTCATGAATGAAATCCCACGTTAATATCCTATTTTCTCTCACTTACATGTATGCTGGAGAAAGTGGAGTTGACCTGGATGTTTTAAGCACAGGAACAGGGAATTTCCAGATAGCAGGAGAGCTCGTTTTCCATTTCAATGGCATGTTGTCACCAGGGTACTACAATAACAGTAAACAGCGTTTCCATAACAGACTACCAACTAGGACTTCCATTCCACACTGTACTGACACAGCAGTGGCTGCCGCGGAGAACAAGCAAATGATTCAGCCAGTGCCCTTAAACCGATGCTTCTAATCTGGAAAATAAGACTGCAAGGTTCTTCTAAATCCTCCTGTCCCCTAAAGCAATATGATGATTCTATCCTTCCAACTCCACAATAGTGCCACCTCGTTAGGAAAGCATTGACTGCAGTATGTGTGTACGTACATTGTATGTATATGTGTGTGTGTACACACACACTAAATCTGCACCGTGCATACTACACAATGCACACTAAATCTGCACCGTGCATACTACACAATGCAGTTTTATTTAATAAAAGCAGCTGTTTTTTTTTTACAACTTGCAATTTCATTGTTCTTTTTTAACAGGGATACTGCAGCACTACACTATGTCTATTAATTAACCTCATTTCTGACCAATAGTAGCAGGAAAAAAAATACAGGAGTTTCATATGAAAATGAAACAACATACCTACTCAGAATACACTTGTCATCCTCTGAACATTCTTCTTTTGAGCTGCAACAATACAAATGGGATATAAACCTCAGCATAGCCTTAGGCCACAGCTAATAGAGATCAGTGACTAAATTCAGCAGTCTCCTTTCCTCTTGTGTAAGCTCTGGCCACACAATACAAGAATGCCATTATGGGAAAAGCCCGTTTAAAAAAAAAATGCCAGTCCCTCTGTTTTCCAGTTAGAAGAAAGGAAAATATAAGAGCAAATATAAACTGCTGCAGAACTCTGCTGGCTCTTCTAGTAGCTTCTGATTCAAGTTGCTCTCCTTTCCCTATTTTTATTCCCAAGCCGGGATGAGCAAAATCTCATAAATTTACAACATGCTGTGGTAACACGAATATCACTCTGTCTTCTGCAGCAGAGAAGTACAGAATACCATGCTCTTAATAGCAGTCCTCAGAGGGGCGCTATCAACAATCTAATTCAATATTGCCCTCCCCTTCTCTCCCCTCTTCCCTCTAGTTCACCTCCCTCCCTCCCTCCTCCCTTCACAGCCCAGAACAGCTCACAAACTGCCTAGAGGAAAGACCAACACTGCTAGCCAAGCAGGTGTCCAACAGAGACCACTCTACAGCTCAGCAGCAGTCCAGTAACCTGAGATTAGCAATTGTCAAAGAGGTTCAAAAATTAAAGCTGCTGTCAAAGGCAGCTTGAGGTATTTCACGAAAGCAATGGCAAACAAAGGGTTCATGTATATGATTTTAAACAATTGTCAGAAAATGCCATTGTTAATGCTCCCAAAAAGACAGCAGGCTTTTAAGTTTCTGTTTAACACACCAAAAGAAGCTCACAAATTTACTAGATCATTCTAAACAGGGGAAAATAGGTTAAAATTAGTATGACAATTTTTACTTCTGATATGGGCAAGTCACCATCACTAAATAGCTACATTTCCATTTAACTTCTATTTCTTCATAAAAACAGAATTATCTGCCTCCATCTATGCAAGTTTAGTAAAAGTAAATCACCACTGACACAAAACTCACTATCTTAAAAAAATTACAGCTATGACAAAGAGCTCATATTTACTACCACACCTGTATTCAAGCAATAAGCTTATGTTTCCAACTGAAACGGATGGTTTTCAGGTACACGTTTATAAGTTATTGGAAAATAATGTTTTAATAAGTAAATGTCTAATTAATAAATGTTTTATAGAGAAAAGCTACTTTCAAGCATTTAAATTCCAAAATACTCAATATATTAGAAATATAGCATGAAACGGCCTATGATAATCACAAATATATTGCTGTCAAAATGCAGATCAATATGGAAACAAAAAAGAATTTGCTATGAAACATAAATATAGATATATAGATATGTAGCACACATACATGATATATGAAGAGAAGATATTTGTTTTGAAGGACTGACTTGAAATACAGAAACTTCATAAATCCTGTTGATAGCAATCTTCACTATCTCACATACACATTTTATTCAATCTATCATTACAAATAAACCCCTGAAATGTAGTGAAGCAATCTAAATTGTTTTTCCAACTCCTCCCATATTTCTAACCCCACACAAAACTACCTCCTTTAAAGGAATCACAAAAAAGAATATTCGCCAATTCCTTCGTGACCCATGTATATTTAAAAAATTAATCCCTGACACTAATACAAATAAACTAAAGCAAATATTTTATATTAGAAGATAAATGACATAGAACTAAAAGATCCCAGGCACAATCATTAATGGTCAAAATATACACCACACACACACATTCACACACACACACACACACACACACACACACACGAAAGAGAGAGAGAGAGATGAAAGAGAAAGATAGAATAAAAAATGCTTAGAATGCCTCATTCCAGAATGTTTCAAGCAAATTTTCAAAATCTTAAGTATTTGCAAATATTTACAATATAAAACAATATTAGAAATATATTGCAAGGAAATGGTTTTCGGAAGAAAATTGAATTTTCAAGCTCATGAAAATTTTACAAGGCATTACTTGCCAATGTGATCTCATCATTTGAGAACAAAGTCACCCAGCCCTGTGTAAAATCATAGTGCTGAAGTCTTTGTGGCAATTTATCTGCTATGCGAATTGTTGAAAATTTCTCACAAGAAAACAAGGCTACAGTTTCCAAATTTCTAAGACACACTGTGAAAATCATTTGATTTTTATAAAAATTCAAAGATAATTCTTCATTGAAAATAAATTGATTTTTTAAAATAAACATATTCTTGCCTAATTTCATTAGGCTCCAAAAATGATTAATCTATATCCTTTACAGTCTCCAAAAAGTTTAATATTTGTTCAAAGTGAAAACAAAATACTTTCCTCCACCTTAGCTTCAATGTCCTTAAAGGCTCAAAAACCCCCAAAGAATTATATCTGATGTTGAACATTTACTTATATTCAGTTTTTAATTTTGCTTTAATAAGTTACTAATTCATTGGTAATTATCTCTCACTTGAAAACAACTATTATGCCAAAGGCTTTAAAGATGCCTTTAAGGTAGAAATATGGCCAATAAACTATAGTTCACACTATTTTCATTTCCTTAATAACATCTCTTATACTTTCAGAAATAAACTTCAACTAGATAAAATCACTCCAGTTACAAATTAGCAATATCCAAATTAATCAGATTTTAATCCCCTGGCAGAGATTCTAGTAGCAACCAAGGAGTATAATTATAATTGCCAGTATATTCTATAACTAAAAATGTTTTTATGTACATTAAAAAGGAAGGGCATGATTAAATATGTATCTTAAATACAATCAGCATCCCAAAACTTTAATTTTATAACTGGTAAATGCCATAACAATGACATATCATAGGAAACTGATTTCATTTATAGAATACTTGGTCTCTATTTCAGGTCACTGTATTAGACAGGACAGAAGGACAATATACCCAAAAGATATCCAAAGTAGTTTATAAACATCAATCACTTAAAAATACCTGTAAATGAGTATTTCAGAGATAAAATAATTGAAGGACAATGATGATATTTGGCGAAGGCCATGGAAAGAATAATTCTCAGCCAAATTGTACAATTCAGAGTTCTCTGACTCCAAACATAGGAAGAAAAGATTTTCAGAACTCTTAGAAATCATCTCACTGAGAACTCTCATTGTATAGATGAAAAGCACTGAAACCTAGAGATGTTCATTTATCCAGTGTCGTAGTGCTTGTTAGCAGTAGAACTAGTTTCCAACTCCTAGTCCAGGACTCTCTAGTATCAGTAAAGTCTCTCTTTAATCTGAACATTCCATAAGATAAATGTTCCTATATGAAGTGAACTGTGCTCTATACATATCTCAATGTATTCTAAAGAAACAAGGATATCTAAAACATATTACTCCTCCTACTAGATATACACTAACAAAAATACAAGATAGAAACACCAAAATGCAAAAATGAATGTATATACTACTTTCAAACCCTAATTTCAGAAAGTACAGAATGATTGTAAGAGAAGTAAGCAAAACTTAAACCATTAAGTATGGGAGAAAGTATAATCTGATTTTCTCTCAATGAAAATGCCCCTAAATAATCTTCTAGTAAAATTTAATTTCCTTACTGACTTCTATAGCCTGTTACTAGTATTATATCATTAAATGAATTGAGTAATCAGTTATACACATAATTTCTGTCTTCATTTTTTTCCTCATATGCCTGATGAACAGACCTTTGTTTTCGTTGTAAATTTTGGCTTATCCTGTTCAAGATTATTAGCATTAGCCCAGTTTGTATGAATGGGCACAATGTAATCTCCAGGTCTAAAAATGTCTCTTAAACTAATCTAGAATATAAACATCATTCATGTTGCACAGAAAAGGTGGCCAATCATGAGAAACTATAAGCGCTATTCTTCCAATTCTGATTCTTCCAATACTGATTCTTCCAGTCAGTAAAATTACTTGGATGGTAACCAAGTAGGACGATTAAATCTTTAACACACACAAAAAAATTCTAAGACACAGATACAATTGCTTAAAATATTAAGGGTTCCTTCTTCCAGGAAACCAAAACATTCACCTTTATGGCTACATACATTTTGTTTACCATTTATATATATTATGATTATATATATATGTGTGTGTGTGTGTGCCCTCTGTTTATGCAAAATCAAATGTAAAGTAAAGCATAAATTTCTTACTACATAACAACATAAAGCCCTGCTAACTTTAGAATGGAAAATCCCAAATGTTTCTCACAAAGAACCCCTTGGAAAGTTCTATACTGGAAATTTTCTTAACAGGTCTACATGTATCCTTTGTGTCCTACAAAGGATCCATAAAAACATACTCTATTGTTGTTATGACTATGACCTGAAAGAGTTTCTAGCTCTTCCATAATGCAAATGAACATAATGCTACAACTGTGATTATCAATAGAGAATTCTTCATTCCATGAATTATAAGTAATGTGAAGGGCAGGACTTCTCCCATTTTTACAAACTAAAATGACCAGGAAGGGTACTAAATTGGGAAGGGACAGAACAGCAATATAACAGTGAGTAAAGAGGCAGAAACGTAAGTAAGGAATCAAAGAAGACAGGTAGTGAGTGAGGAGGAAGAAAAATTATTGGCTGAAAGGGAATGGAAAACCAGAATGGTAGTATTTCCTGCTATTTACAAAACATTTTAAAGTTGGCAGTCAAATGAAAGAAATTAACAGGAATATGGTAGAAGTTGGGATGAGTGTCAAAAATACAAAGATTAGATATAAAGCACAGTACAGGATCTAGTTGATGGGGATTCAAGGACTGGTAGACTCTGACTACTCATTCTCTTGTTGAAGCTGAAAATTGGGAGTAAATCTCAATAAGAAATTCAGAAGTTCTTGCCATTCTTTCTTTGTTCTGTTTTTGGGCAATATCTTTGTCCTTTTTGGTTTTTCTTTTCTCTTACCCTTGAATATCTTAAAAAATTCCCATATATTTAGTAATACTTTAAAGTCAAAACCAGAGCGTTTGTAAGGAAGGGATGATGGTACTTGAAGTCAATGGTTTTTAAATATATAATATTTACATACCTGCTTTGTACTACCATTTGAACATCTTTGGAATAAAAGCAGTCTAAACAGACCATTTAGAAGCATCAAATTGAGAAATTATATTCCATGCTCCAAAAATAAGCCATGCTAATGCCATACTTTGAGCTAAAACCATGTTAAATCAGATGCCTGAACCAAATTACCACTTTTCTTTTAATGAAGAATCCTTGACGCTGTGCCTCAACACATATAATCCTGACTACAGGGGCTGTACAGACAAGGAGGATTTCATTTCCTCGGGTTAGCCTGAGCAAAAAGTAAGATTTCCATCTCAATAGAAAACCTGGACAGTGGTGGCATATGCCTACGATTCCCAGTTATGCTGGAGTTACAGGTAGAATTACCATGGTTCCAAGCTAGCCCTGCTGAAAAACGCTAATTGGAGATAAAAGTCTTAAGGACTTTCCTGCTCAGGCTGGCTTTAAATCATGATCCTCACACTTCAGCTTCCTGTGTAGCTAGGATTACAGGCATGAGCCATCAGTGCCAGGCAACAATTTGTTAATTTTAAGCTACAAAATCCTTAAAATGAAAATATGTCCATTTTCTTATAGTTTGAACAATGGAATGTCCCACCACAGATTTGTGTGTTGTAGGCTTGGTCCCTAGCTCATGGTAACATTTAGGGAGGTGGTGGAAGCATTGGGAGGTGGGGCCTAGTTAGAAGAAGTGGTACCCTGCATCTTGTATATAAATTTATCTAATTTGGAGAGGGGAAGGAAAATTTTAAAAATGTTGAAACAAGAACACAGGACTACCTATTGCAACAATGATACTCACAAGACACTATGTTGGGAATGAACTTTACAACTTCTAGGGGGGAAGGAACGGGGGAGGTGGGGGAGAGAAGGGATAGTAGGAGAAAAACAAAGGAAAGGATAACAATGTTTGACATAAAATGTACTCATTACTTCACTCATGTAACTGTAATCCCTCTGTACAGAATCATTACAATAAAATAAAATTTTAAAAAAAGAAGTAGGTCACTGAAGTTATGTTTTGGAAAGATGCACCTTATCCAACCCTTCTTCCTCTCTCTTGATGTTTGTATCCTAGCCACCATGAAATAAGTAGGTTCTGCCACCCCTTCCCATTGCGGTGGTATCCTGCCTTGATTTAGGCCCAAAACAATGGATTCCCAACCTTGCTCTGAAACCTCTGAAAGTGCGAGCTCCAATGAACATTTCCTTTTAAGTTGTTTCACTCAGACATTTCCACAGGAATGAGAAACCAGACAACAGAGATATTATATGGTTAAAAAATAAGTGCATGTCAAAGAAAATTATCTAAAATACAGACTTATTTGCATTAATTGCTCTAATAAAAAAGTTTGCTCTCACCACAGATAATGATCATTTACTTGCTTAGTCATGTCTCAGCAACTTCCTAAGCTATCTCCTTAAAGTACTTTGTGCAAATAAAACAGCACACTCCTGTTAGCATTAGTGATATGTTTTACATCAAATTTGCAAAGTTAAAATGAGAGTGCATGTAAAATATACATTGCAAGCTAGGGATATGGCTCGGTAGTAGAACACTTACCTAGTATGCATAAGGTCATGAGTTCAAATTTTAAAATAATTAAAATAAGATAAACAATGCAAACAAACAGTTGAGAGTATGAAAAAATATATTCATACTTTCAAATAGTTGAAGTGCTTTGATTTAATTTTGGTAGCATCAAATATGGAAGTAAGACCACCAATGTTAAGTGAAGATAACAGACACCATAATCTTTACATTTATAAATTCTGCAATATTTTGGTAAGTGTGAACAATTTCTAATGTGTATTTATGATTTGAAAAACTTTTCAATAATAAAAAATTATGTGTCAAATCACAAATATATGGCAATTACAGAAATTCGGTATTTTCTATGTTGTACACTACTTTAAAAACACCTAATCTTTTATTAAAAACAGATTTCAAATAGTACTTTTCTTCAACATTCCAATTTAAGTTAACAAAATGCTACTTCTTTGAAAAATGCATTTATTTTCAAAGAGTTATTACATCCACATGTGAACCATCAGCATTATTGCCAAAAATGAAAATTACCTGGTTGTTTAGTCTCTTCCAATCTCCATTGGTAAGTCTAGGTTACAAATAGCAGTGAAGCCACAGTACAGTAATGAATTCTTCAAACTTTCTATGAAAAGGACCTATATACACAATTGCCTTAAAATTTTTGCCATATCCAATCATTAAAGTTTTAAATTTCCTACACATACAATCCACAAGAAGTAGTATCTAAATTTTTTTGCTAAAACTAAAACGTTTAATTTACATAATTACCTAACAAATGAGAAACTTTCATATTTCAAAGACAACTCAGTGTCAAACTGGAACCTAGGAATCCATTATGATAGACAAGGTTAGGTAGATATCTTAAGATCAGAGTTCATAATAATGGTATTTATCTAACCCATACTCAAGTTACTAAGCAATTCGGTCAACATTCACATTTTCATGAAAATATTTCATTTTCAAATTTGGAATTCTCCTTGGTTATTTTGAGTTCTCTAAAACAGGTAAAAGATATAGAAAAAGTTTTACTGAAAAAGTCTAAATTATAGGAGTGAGCTGAGTGGCATGTTATTTAAAATAGCTAAAAAATAAAATAAAATAGCTATGTCTACATAGATCCAGATGCATTGCACAGATAACCTGCTTTGTTAAATGGCAAAAAATGAAATACATAACCTAAAATTAATATAAGGGAATGGATGGGTTGGGAGGGATGGGTGAGAATGTTGAAAGGGGTGACATTGGTCAAGAAGTACTGAATTCATAAGCATCTTTGGTGAATGGCAACTCCTCTGTACAACTACTTAGGATTATAAAAATATTCTGGTGGCTCACACCTGCAATCCTAGCTACTCAGGAGGCTAAAATCTGAGGATCATGATTCAAAGTCAGCCTGGGCAAGAAAGTCCATAAGACTCTTATCTCCAATAAACTACTCAGAAAAAAAATCAGAAGTGACTCTGTGGCTCAAGTGGTAGAGTGCTAACCTTGAGCACAAAGAGAGTTCAAGCAACAGGACTGGCAAAAAAAAATTTCAAAAATAGATGAAAAAAGAAACAAAAAATAAAATAGCTATGCCTGCAAACAACAATTCAATTAAAATTCTGTGATGTAACATATCAGTAGTACATTATTAAAAAGTGTCCATCCATGTGTCATGACCTAACTACATCATTGTTTTGTTATTATGTCTAATATTATTATTTGGATTCAATGGTTTTCCAATTGATAAGCCATTTCTTTTCCTTTATCTCATGAAAAGGAAATTTTGAGTAGAAACAGAATTCATCTCCTAGGTTCACCCTAGGTTTAAGCTAAACGTGATTTAAACATGAGTTCCCTGACTACCTTTCTAAATTTGGCTGCTTCAACTATGATTTCATGTCTTCAAAACCAAATATGTGTTTTCAATAATCAGTTATTTCTCATGGATTTCTGAAGCTACCTTCAGTGAAATATATCTTCCCTTTGGCTAGTATATATTTATTCATTCATTTCTTATCTAGCTTGATCTAAGTAAGAGACACTGTTGAGCATTTTTATAAACCTTTCATTACAAGTTCTGGTTATTTTTTGTAACTTCTTATGATACTGTTCAGACATTATAAACAACAAATGCCAACCTTTGAGATTCCGCTTTCTAATGTATAGAACAACTAAACTTGTATCTCAAAAAGGACAAAGATGGAAGACTGAAGTTAACCTGAAAACAAAAAAACACTAACAAAGTTATTAACTAAGACCGTGCTTTCTTATTTGCCAATTAAAAATGCACGTTTCAACTGAGGCCTCTTTAGTATATTAAGCATAATGTAACACAAACTCTTACACATCACAAATACCAAAGTCAATCAATTCACTGGGCCTAGCCCAAAACACCTAGTGAGGAGGTGCATGCTAAATTAGTACAACCATCAGTAAGTACTGAAAACATATGATTCTCCTAGATATTACACATATAGAGAAGACTAGAGGAATAAGCTAAAGGTTGCTGCCAATGGGTTCAAGGAAGACTCCTACAGAATGAGTATGAAAGTAATAAAGACAGTAATGGTATAACATGGGCTAAAAAAATAAAAGCCTTTCAAATCCTAATATATAAATATATATATATATATATATATGAGAGAGAGAGAGAGAGAGAAAGAGAGAGAGGAGTACAGTATCTTGACTACAAGTTCCTCACAATCCAATCAGGCAGACTGAATACTCACATATGAGACACAAGTGTGAATAAATATAGTGATACAGTAAAACCTTAACTATATAAGCCTTTAGATAATGTTATTTTATAGACAAGTCTTTCAAAATTGTTCTAAAATAAAAAACACATGGAAAAAATTACCTATTAAAATATGGAAAATTATTTTCACCTTCTGGTGGAAATCTTCCTGCATTTTACCTTCTTCAAGTCTAAAAATGCACATAAGCCTTTCAAAAATAACACAATTTTAAAACTACGTATTAGCTACTATAATTATGTATCTGACAGATACCATCATGTACACAAATACTGCCTATCATTTTGCAGCTTCACCAGCCCAACCCCTTGTCCTTACCACTACCTTAGTTGATATGCTTTGACAGGAAACACAGAGTCCAGAGTCGTGGAAAGGAAAGGGGCTCTTTTCTTGCAACAGTCAAGAGAGACAAGTTTTATGCCTTTAAGGGAAATGTTTTCAAACATTAGTGTGCTAAGCATCACTTGAAAGTGACTAAAACATGGGAATCTGGAGGTGGGCACCCATACTCTGTTTTAAACAAGTATTCTGACATCACACCAGGTCTACTAGACTTGGAGAAACATGGTTTTCAAGTCAAGGTTATTAACTCCTACCCCAACTACAATAATATTTGTTCTCTCACTTCCTGGCCTTCCTTAGCATATCAACATTGGCTGCTCCTAACAGTTGTCTAGCCAAACTGTCCACAGTCATTATCTTGCCCTCCCACACTCCAAAGCCTTCCAAGTCTAGGAGAATCTGAAAGCAAGGTGTCCAACTGGCAAACAGATAGGCACACATAGGCAGACAGATACAGAGTGGGGAATTAGGAGGTACAAGAATTAGAAAAAATGTCCCCCACAGTATAACCCCTGCTTTCACTGTAAAAAAAAAAGAATTAGAAAAAATGTACTAACAAATAATAGTGATTGTGCAAAAAAAATGTAGTAACAAATCATATGGATTGTGCAATGGAGATGTAAAGGTTAAAAACTTGTTTCAAACTTTTTCCATTTGGGAAGAATGCAAAAGAAGATAGAGCAGGCACCTGTGATCTGGTTACAGCTCTGTCAATAATTAGCTTTAGGATCTCCAGTGTTACCTGTCTCATTTATAAATTAGGGGAAAATCTCCTTTGCTGTTCCTTCACTGCAATGAGATGAAAGCCAAATGAACATACATTTATGAAAATAGACTGGAAAATGTAATGCAAACTGGATTGTATAAGAATGTATGATATTTAAAATAAATTTTCTGATAAACACAATACCTGTGACATCACTAAAATTGTATTTGATAACTATCTTCTAGCCTAGGGTCTCTCATGAAAATAAATTCTCATTGAAAAGAAGGCAAAGGAAAATGCAGACCCTTGGACATACCCTGAAGTTGATTTTTTGAATATATCCTTGAAATCGGCTTGTTTTAAAGACAATTGCCTCCGTCTCCTGAAAGTGGAGTGCAAAAAAACAAAAACAAAAACACTGGTTAATTGTGGCTTTATTGCATTTAGTTCAAAATTTTCAAAGCATATCCTGGAAGTATTTTAGTTATAAATGAATAAAGCATAATTATAAATCCTGAACAAATGAAGCCACACAGAACAATTTAAAATGATGTAAATTAATTTTTAAAACCTTAGCTAGAAAATAAAATTTGATTTGTTTTTTAAATGCTCTCATAATATTTCAGAAACACTGAAATAAAGATTGACGTTAAGTACAACATTTATTTGTAGCTGATCTACAAGACTAAACTCATTAAATCTGGTCACAAAGAAACACTTGCCCAGTAAATATATACTCAGCATTTGGAATAATTTGTCATTTTCGAGCTTTTTAAGCCTAAAGGTCAATTCTTTGCTAATATACTGCTTTGCCATTAAAAACCTGAAAGCAAATGACACACATTATAAGCTTTCAGAGAACAGATGGCTAATGTTCTTCTAGGTTCACTTACTACTATTTTTTTTCATCCTGCTTATAATTAATAAAAACATATAAATAGGCACACTTGTAACCAAAAGAGTTGATTTTTGTTAGATTTTTGTGACATAGCTAGCTCCTTCAGGCTCATACACGAAAATAAACACTGGATAGACACAGTTCTAATACTGCCTTAGGAATGCAGTTTTAAAAATAGACTGCTACAAAAGCAATGCAGTATATTATATATGGACAACAGTCAACTCTGAAAAATATTCACAATATACTGGCAGATGTTTGAGGAGCTCTAGCACAGTATTTAATTAATTTACATTTATGGCATTTGTGCTGTTATTAGCTTATAGAAAGTAAACATTATCTAACGTTTTCCTCAAAATAAACTCTCAGATTTTTCCTGGGTCATCTCACAAACACTATTGCATTATTAAAGTCATAACTAAATCACTCGGAGCTTAATAGTATCTTTAAGAAGTCCTTGACAAAGACACCATTCAAAATGTTGTCCTAAATATGACTTTCTATGAAAAAATGTGGCTAGTAAGTATTTTATTTCTTCCCTACAAGAGTATATTCAAAGCAGCATGTCCTTAATGACAATACTATTTCAAAGTCTACTTTTAAAATGCTATACACACAAATATTATTATTCCACGATAAAAAGGTACAATATGTTAAATTCACATTTGTCATGTTCTAGCATTGAACTACACCAAGAAAATAACAATTATATTATTTTCTTGCTTTAAAATACATTAAAACATCTTTAAATACAGCTTATTTTATATTCCTATTAATATTATTCTTTTTCTTTGTGTAAGGAAGAAAAATCTGGTGTGCCACCTTCTGGTAACTGAGTGAAATTATTCATCTCTACACAAGTCACTATTCTTTATTTTAACTTTTTAAATATATATATTTCTTAACCTGCATTGCATTTAAGATATATAAATATGTTATAGTCCGAAGTCAAATAAAATCTCCTGAGAGATTTTATGCAAAAATCAAGCTTTTCACAAGCTCCCTATGATTTTTACATGGTTACCAATATGTCTCCTGAATTCTACAATACATATAAAATTGATTTTTGTATACCGCTTCACAGCCACAACAGAAAATAACAGGATTGCTATTTTAATGAATAAGTAACAGCAGTAAATAAAGGAAAAGAAAGGTCTCTTACCAATAAGCCCATTTTTCTCTTAAGGTTTGAACTCTCATCATTTGTCATGTTCTTGTGGATCCCTCTCTCATCAAATTCTCTGGAGTTTTAAAGTTAAGAGCTGTGATGCACAGCTCTGCTACATAGTAGCGCACCCCAGTGTATCTGCCTGGTATAGCACTTCAGACGCTGCTGGCAAAAGCACAAGCAGGCTTTACATATTCAAAACCTATGCACTGCACACCTTCTCCATAGGAAATTGGAGTCATTGTAGTTGACCTATTTATATTTCATATCTAAACTCCTGATCAGACATGAAAATGAGAAGCACATGAGTTTTGAGCTTCATTCTAGGAAGCTGAACGGGAACAAAGTGTTTTATTTTGAGAGCAAAGGTGGAGTGAGACAACAATTAACACCAGGAGGTCTGACTTAGGGGGAAGAAAACATAATTGCCTGAAAGTAACTTTATGTTCTGCAAAAGTCAATGTTTTGTGAATTGTCATATCTGAAATCTTCACTGGCTTTAACTCTCTCCTCTCTCTTGCCCTTAGCAGCCAGTCATTAACACTTACCTTAAAAAAAAAAAGTCTTCTTCCAAAAAAAATTAACCCCTTGTGATCTTCTACTGCAAAAAAGGCACATGTAACTGGTCTCTCTGCATTTCCTGTCTTCAATCTATAAATCACATTGTTCTTAGATCACTCTTTTAAAATTAAACTATATACAATGTAAACTAAATATTGCACTCAAAAATTACTTGTTTCCTTAATTAGCTATGCTAGGTACTACACTTGGTGATAGTCACAAAATTAGACACACTCTTACTCTCAAAAAGCTCCGGATGTGTGAGCTTATATACTCTAACAACAATAAATATTAGATAGAGTATTTAATAGTATAGTCTCAACTATTTTACAGTAGCCGAGACATAATGGAAATTCTTTTTCAGCTAAGTCTTAAGAATGGAGAATTCATCAGGTAGACCAGAAGAAAATAGTCTATAGGAATGTAGACATTTGTAATGTACTGTGAGCATCACCAAAGCATTCAATATGACTGAAAAGAGGCTTCATGGTATTGAGGGCAGTGAATTTTACAGTATGCAGAAGCCAGCACACAACAGGGAAGAGGTTGGACTTTTATCCTGTGGATTATGTGAAACCATTTGTTGAGTGAATGTAATCAATCAAATCATTAATCAAGAAACAAAGTCTAACACCTCATACACACAAACTTACCTATTCTTCCAGTTTGCTCCCACTGTAACCTAGAACACCAGCATCCATCTCACTTTTGTTCCAGAGGTCCTCCTCTAATGAAATTTTTCTCTGCTTCCTTTTTCTGAACTTAGCTCATCCTTCTAGGACCACCTCAAATTCCATTCTAAATCATCAGTGATATTTTCTATGGTAAACTAACCCTACAATTTTCTCTTAACACTTTTTCATTACACAGTGTGTTCTTCCCAAAGTTTAGCACATAATGTCCAAGAGATCTTGTAGCTCCTATGTCCATAATATGAAACAGGACGGTGGGGAAGTAACAATAAGGCAAAGGACAGAGATTGAGGGCAAGTGGGCCCCAGAAACTACCTTTCTAAGTTTAGTACCTTCTTTTACCACTCCCAGGCCTCAAAAAGAAAATATATGGAATGTTAAAAGGGCAGAATCTTTATTAAACAGCAACTTTGTGTTGCTGTGTAATGTTCCTGGATGTGTATATCACATGTCCAGTTGACAAACTCCAGAATTCAAATCAAGAATTAAGAATTATAAAACAAGGAAAACTGAAGGGAAGGGTTGGGTTTGGAAGGATGGGGGGAAATGATAAAAAAAAAAAGAATGATATTGCTCAAGATGTATTGTACTTGTATACTGAGATGTTGAATGGTAACCACTGTGTACAAGTACTTGATAACAATAACAAATACAATTTTAAAACACACTCCAGAGAATTGATGACAAATGGATGCCTATACAATCACTGAATGATGGAGTTATAGCCTCCAGAAAAATAAACCTGTAAGTTTACTTGTACTAAACCAAAAAAATAATTCATTTGAAGGTCCATACAATAAACACAAAGAATTCATGAAGACCACAAAAACAGATGGTAATGGGAGTCAGTGATCCATTGTAGGGATGAACTATTAACACAGAGTGTCTAAGTGTAAGAAGACAGTGTGATAAGCACTTTTTTAAAACAAGGGTTAATAGTGTTTGCTGAGAGATGAATCTAGGACAAGAGGAAGAAGCTGTATCAGAAGAACAGTTATTATTCTCACTGGATGGAATCACAGCCCATTACACTTAGTGTCAAATAGTAAGTACTCAAGCTTTGTTTGTTTTGGCATTTACTACTCAGCTTTGTCTCATCCTTTTTATGTATGCACAATCTCTTAGATTTATGCAATGATGCAAAAACCATTATGTTTTCATTTGTGTACACAATAAAAAATATTTTATCTTAGTCAACCATTTTTATGTTAAAGTGAATCAAGAGGAGTCTGCCAATAATTTCAAAGAGTAGTTAATAGTTGAAAGCATGTTCTCAATGACTTAAGATTTCCCAGATGAAAGAAAGCTGTTTATGCCTCCCTTTGTTTTTATTGAGTGCAAAATCTGACCAGTTCCCTTTCCACTAACTTGCAAAGAAAAAAATTCAGAACAAAAAAGAGGCAACTTTGGAGATGCGCCACATTTTCTCAAGTAATCTTCAAAAAAAGGCAGTAATTAGGAAGACATAAAAATGATTCAATTGACTAGTCTTCAGAAGATTTTTCTTAAATATGTATCAATTGTATCATAGCTTTAAAAACATTAAAATAATGTCTAGAAAACAGACCAATTACCAGATTATTTCCTTCAGGCATAAGAAGGAAAAAAAATTATAAGTATTTTGACCAGAATAGGTATTCTAGTCAAATTATTCAAATTTGCATGAATAATTTATCTCAAAGTTGTAAAAGGAAAGAAGGGGGTGGGGATATTACCACCAAGTCGAGAAGTGTCCCCTATTGTCTTAGTGACTGTATGACAGAGTCTACGTTAGTTCCATATAAGCAATTCATTTACCTCTTTTTAATATATCACCTTATCTCATTCACAACAAAACTCTTGGTCTTTCTACATGAAGGTAAATTAGGTGGTTTGTAGGGTTGTGTGTCCTCCTTCTATCTATGGATAACAGATTTCAAGAATCATTGGTTTAAAGAGGGTTGCTGTGAGTATTCGTATTCAGAGCAATCACTCATATTCCCAGAGTCCAGAAATTCATATTTAATTGAATTATCAAGTGTCAGTTATATTGCCACTTAAGCTATTAAGGATATGTAGTCAAAGGAAAGAACACAGGTAGCAATGTCCTTTATTGCTACTAGTAATTTTTGTATGGATTAGGAAAAACTGGCAAAGGAGGCAGAAGACAGGGTTCCATAATTTCCCAATGTCAATTGAATGAATCAACCTTCATACATGTCTATACAGTGGAACAAAATTCAGATCACCCAACTATATAGCACCACAAATGATGGGCAGAAACTCATGAGTACAACCAACTAGTTAATAGTAATTATCCAAAGTTGATTATAAAATAAACTAGTCCATGTTTCATTAACCTAAATATTTTAACTACTTACTATTTACTAGTTTTATTATGCTTCTGGACCTCTACTAAATGTATTTAAAAATATTATCTCAGTTAATCCTTTCTTTAACACAGGTAAGTTAACAAATAAGAAACACAGTAAAAGAGGCTTACTGCTGACATCCAGCCACATGCAGTTGATGTGGGTCAATACATTTTATAAACAGTTTTTCACATAACAAAGGCAAATATAACAAAGAAAAAAATAGATTTAAAAAACAATATGGGGCTGGGAAAGTGGCCTGGTTCAATTCCTCAGTACCACATAAGCAAAAAGAAAAAAGCCAAAAGTGGCACCGTGGCTCAAGTGGTAGAACTCTAGCGTTGAGCTGAAGACCTGAGGGACAGCGCCCAGGCCCAGAGTTCAGGCCCACGACTGGATCCCCCCCCCCAAAAAAATGTTTTCTGATGTAAAAACTGAGCAAGATGGCTGGGAACCATTGGTCTAATGCCTATAATCCTAGTTGAGATCTGAGGATCATAGTTTGAAGCCAGCTTGAGCAGAGAAATCGGTGAGATTTTCTTTGCCAGTCCTGGGGCTTGAACTCAGGGTCTGGGCATTGTCCCTGAACTTCTTTTGCTAAAGACTAGCACTCAACCACTTGAGCCACAACTCCACTTCTAGCTTTTTCTGTTTATGTGGTACTAAGGAAACAAATACAGAGCTTCATGCAAATATTCTACTACTAACGCACGTTCTCAGTTCGAGATTCTTATTTACAATTAACCAACAAAAAGTGTGAAATGGAGCTGTGGCTCAAATGGTAGAGTCTAACCTAAATCTTAAATCAATTATGACTTAGGTATGGTAAGAATCTGAAAGTAGCTAAGATATATGTTCTAGAATATCAGTAATTTTAAGTCTTTATCATGCTAGTTTGAAATTTAAGTAAGGGAAATTCTAAAGAATAAGAACAGATTTATTGGGCTAAAAAAGAAATAAGAATGTTTTTATTTGTCAGTTATTTTCTAACCTAATTCTTCTATCCAGATATACCAAAGATATTTTTCTTGTTTTAAAAGGAAATTTAAATTCCATCAGAAAAATTACAAGTAAAATATTTTATAACACCTCCTAAGGGTCACATTTTCATTTTTACCCTTATCCAGAGGTAGGCAATGAAGTGTTAACGTTCCCACCTTACCAGCAAAAAAAAAAAAACAAAGTGTTAAATGAATTTGATTAGGTGAGAGCTGTTGAAGGAAATGGAAAACAGGAATGCTTGTCCTGACATTAATTCAGTATTCATTAGTCTACTCTGTCTTGTATCATTTATTATAGGAAACTATAAATATTACTTCTAAACCACACCCCCATCTCTCTCTCTCTCTCTCTCTCTCTCTCTCTCTCTCACACACACACACACACACACACACACATATATACACAAGGCTCTTCACATGCTATTCATGGGAATGTAAAAGGGCTGGAAGAAGGAAGAGAAAGCAGTTCATTAAAGCTATGGAGTGGCCATATTAGAGAAGTTGCTAGAAATCCCTAAAGTCAATTCCCAAACCTCCATTTCATCTAAGCAACCATCAATCTCTTTAGACCTCAAGCAGGGCCTACTCTATTAGGCCTCACTGGTTTTCTTTTGCTCCCACTTGTAATTCTCTTCTCCTTGTCAACCAAGCAAGTTTCTACTCATGCTTCAGTATTCCAGCATATCCCATTCCCTGAAACCTTTCCATACATTCCTTAGACTGTTCAAGCATAGGGTTCTAGTCTCCTATTATAGTTCCTTAGATTGTGACTTTCTTCCCTCGACTATGAACTATTGAGATCTGAGGATGGGTCTCCATATGCTTTTACTATATGTAACTCATTGCTTATCATATAATAAGACAATTGGAGGAAGAAATTTTCATCCTAACAAGTCCACAGAAGTAGGTAGGTTCTTTCCTCCTACATTTCTAAGAAAACTTTTTTGATAATAAAACAAGAAATAATTAAATGAGCTTATCTTCCCCCAAACTAACATATGAATAAGAAGAAATCAAAGACTACAGTTACAAAGAATGTGTGTTTTCTCTCTGATGTGTGTGTGTGTGTGTGTGTGTGTGTGGCAAAGTGTGCAGCATAGTAAATACACACAGTAGATATACACCACCTGGGCACTAGATAGTCAGAGAGTGGGTGATTCAGTCACTGAACTGAGCAAGAGAACACTTCTAGAAAAAGGAAGAAAATATCAGCCATCTCTTCTCTAAGTCAAGAGACAGAACTGGTACAGCTAGAATGTAGAAAGGCATGTTCACTGGTTTCTCACCTTCTAAACCAGTGACTATTGAAAATATGAAACAGCATCTTTTAAAATAGTAATTTCTACAGATTAGTATTTGGAAAAAAAAAGAGAAAAAGCTTATTCTCTAGATTGTTGGATACTATTAAATTACTGTTGCTACCACTGATGATGACAGAGTAAACCACAAAATCCAATCTTGATAACCACTGATCCATTATATATGTGTGGGGATATATATATAGTGAATTTAACCAAGCAAGCCACTGCACATTGCCAATACCGTAATATAAATGGTACAGTGAACACTGGACAGGAAAGTATACAATGCTGACAAGATCCTTTCACTTGCAAACTGAAGGAAAAATACACTGATTAAAGACATGGGAATCCTGTTCCAATCAGAAAATTATAATTTAGGCCTGTCTCAAATCTCTGTCTCCCCACTTCATTTCCTCCTCATTTACACAGACTGGCAGGGCAGAAATATCAAAGATATTAACATAATGTAAAATACAAAGAATAAGATACATGTAGGTTTCACAAAAAGAGCTTATTTTCAAACTGCTTTTAACAGACATAGTCTGGGAGAAAGGGCCTGGCAGCTCCTGGAGATCATTTACCACTACATCTAGTGTATTCTGAGGACCATGAGAAGAGGTGGGGGCTTTTACTAAAAAGAAAATAAACAAGTAGAAATGGTCAGATAAGTTGATGTTAGGGAAATGAACCCTAAGATATGTATTCAAATGTTTTTTTTTCTTTCAGGTGATTGTTTCTAACCCATTTATAAGATGATTTCTTTGTTGCTTTATATGTCCCTCCCCCACGGTATAACCCCTACTTTCACTGTATTTGATGTTGGTATAATTTGTGGAGGGGAAGGGAAAAATATTGTGTAAATAGGGATACAGGTGGACCCATTGCAACAATGAGATGTACAAGACGTTATGTCAAAAAAAGAACTTTACAACTTTGGAGCTGAGGAGGGGACAGGAGGGGGAGGAAATGGGAAGGGATGGGAAGGGGAAACAAAGGAGTAGGCAATATACTTGATAAGAAATATACTCATTATCTTGCTCATGTAATTATAACTCCTCTGTACAGTATGTTCACAATAAAAAAAAATGGGCTTGCAATCTGTTTCTAGTATTCTGCTAACATTGGTTTTGAATTTGGGGATGCTGAAATACAGTATAAGGTGAGATATGATGACCCATGTCTGTAATTGCAGACACTCGGGAGGCAGACATAGGAAGGATAATAGTTCAAGGACATCTTGGGCAAAAGGTTAGAAGGATTCCATCTCAACATCAAGACAGGCTTGATGGTTCACACTTTCAAGCCCACCTTTAGAGGAAACATAAGAAAGATGACTGCAATTCAACGCTGGCCCAAACAAAAAAAAAGTAAGATCCTATATGAAAAATAAGCTTAAGCAAAAAGGTCTGGATACATTTCTAAGGAGACAGGAGAGGATAAAGAGGTGGGAAGAAAGAATGGATGGATATAGGGCCTTATGGGTTAGTTTGGAATCGCAGTCAACACTGAGGCTGACACCCCATCCTTTCTAATCCAAAAGTTCAGTTAACTGTGCCCTCTTCATTGCCATCATTTCAATCTTCTGTCCCTTCCTGGACTTTATGTGGGTGTTTTTGTAGAATTAACTTTAAAGGAACTCTCAACCCCAACACCACCTTTCTATTCAATCCTATTGCCCATTAAGGTTGGTCCTAGCTTGGGTACAATTGAGTAACAGTACCACCCAGAACTACTGTGCAGCTATTCTTCTAAAAATCATACAACTTGCAGTTCATGGTCAATTTATGAAGACTACACTGGAACGATCTGCAGGAGAAAGATGAAGAAGGAAAAATTAAATGAGGCTTTCGTCATGGCTATCCTAGCCCCAAAATATCATCTGCTGGGTGTGGAATTCCCTCACTTTCCAAACTTAACCCACACCCCATTGTTTGCTCTGCATTACTGCCAGAAATTCCAGCAATTACTGGTTCCTTGGAGCTAAAGTCTGTTCAAATTCTAATAAGTATAGCTGCCAGGATGAAGCGGAGATTAGCTATTTACACATCAGTGTAAATGAGTTCAATCACGTCTTTTCAAATAGTAAAGAACTGTTACCCTAAGGAGTGAGTGGAGTGTGCTAGAGATGGAAGAGATCCTAGTGGAACCTTAGAACCCTTGGCTGAGGACTATTTAAAGGAAGTTAGCCACCAGAGGAGAGGTAGGGTCGGCAGTGTCTTAAGTTCCAAATCACGCTCTACCCTTTTTAAGGTCAATTTCATAGATAAAATACCCAGAGAATAAAGTTTTGTAAATGAAGGTGCAAAAAGGGTCAGGTATAAGAAAGTAATGTCCAAACAAATGATTACCAAATAATCTTTTTAGAATATTATTTATAGTTTGAGAACTATCCACACCTTTCTGACACCTAATATACTTGCTCCAACGCTGATGTAAAGAATGTCCTTTTGTTTCTCAACTCTTGCAGCACAAGTACATAATGTTCAAGTATATTTTTCCATATTGTGCAAAATCCATTCATTCATCCACTGGAGCATTGCATAAGCAATTTTTGTACCGGGAGAGGGGACAGCTATATCAAAGCTAGGCAAATTCAGTTCCAAATTTTAAAATGCTCACTATCTAAGAATCATTAAGTAGTCATATTACTATGAAGTAATGCTCCAGGCAATCAATGTAAATGCACAGAAATAGCCATAACTGGGCTAAGGCAAGGGAATAAGGGCATGGTTCACAGAGACGACACCTAAGCTGAAATACAATAAGCTACAGCATGTAAGGCAGTCAAGTCAGACTGAGGGAATACAAGACTAGGAAGAGCATAATGGAAAGAAAACTTGCGGGTTCTGCAGCTTAAATTATGGGCCTAGGGTCTGACCCTCACCTTCCTTTTGCTCAAGGCTCGCATTCTACTACTTCAGCAACAGCTCCACTCCCAGCTTTTTTTGGTGCTTAATTGAAGATAAGAGTCTCACAAACCTTCCCGCCTGGGCAGGCTCCAAAATGTGATCCTCAGATCTCAGCTTTCTGAGTAGCTAAGATTACAGGTATGAGCCATCTGGCACAATTGAAATTTTAACATCGTAAGGTCTTTAAGTAAGGCAGTGCTGTTGAAGGACATGCAAAATGAGTTTTAGGAAATAAAATGCATATGACTTATAGTGAAGATGATGATAATAGCTAACATTTGTTGATCACTTACTTGGTACTTACGTACCAAGCAGTGTTAAAAGCTCTTCCTTCACTTAATCATTCAACTTAAACCTTTCCACAGCCTTATAATGTAAGCATCCTTAATATCCCCATTTTACATAGAACAAAACTAAGGTGCAGAAAAATGAAGTGGCATAACTAAAGTCACACAATATATAAATACTGAACCTGAATTCTGAACTAAGAAATTCAAGCCCTAATGTTCACTTCCTTAAGTTTTATACTATACTATCTTCAAATGTGAGGGTGCAAGGAAAAGGGGGATCCCAGATGACTGCCAAGGTATGGAGCAAGAAAAAGGTAGAGGCCACAGGATATGATACTTGAATATAGTACTTGGACTTATTATTTCTGAGCATCTCTAATTCCAATAGCAGCCTTCTCTCTAAAATAGTGACTAACCAACCCACCTTCTATCAACTAGTGATGCCTAAATTGTTACTGTTAGATGTAAGTTCATTCCATAGATAGTTAGATACGCAGATAGATGATAGAGACCGTGGATAGATGTATTTTCTTAGCTAGTAGCCAAACATTCCCAATCATGACATCAATCTGTTAGTCCTCTGTTTGAGAAATTGGCATATTCAACCTCTTACTAGAATTATTTATAGCTGTAGCTTATCACTTTTATGAAAATGAGTAATTCCAGGTTAAAAAAATCTTGACCAACTTTGAAGAATATAAATACTCAATATGTACTCATTAAAAATTAATAATGTACTCATTACCTTGCTCATGTAACTGTAACCTCTCTGTACAGTATTTTTACAATTAAAAAACTTACTAAAAAAAGAATATGGTGTTTCTTAAAGCTTCCATTTTTTTCAATCATCTGTGAATTGTCTTCATTTATCATCTCACTGGCACCTTTATTGTTTCTTTGTTGCTTAATTTTTCTTTAAATCAATAATTTTAAACTTAACATTTGTCTTATCTTAAGAGGAAATTTTATTTTACTAATGGAAAAGTGATAGAATTTACTACAAAGAGGCCTGGGGAAGTTGGCTCAGCAGTTGAGTGCTTGCCTCGCATGTATGAAACCCTAGGTTCAATTCCTCAGCACCACGTAAGCAAAAAAAAAAAAAAAACAAAGCTGGAAGTGGCGCTGTGGCTCAAGTAGTAGGGTGCTAGCCTTGAGCTGAAGAGCTGAAGGACAGCGCCCAGACCCAGAGTTCAAACCCCCATGACTACAAAAAAAAAAAAGAATTTACCACAAAGAAAAGCAACCTGTAAAAAGATACATATTGAGTGTGTATATATATATATATATATATATATATATATATATATATATATACACTGTAAGAATTGCAACACAACCTACCTCATCCCATTCTCTGCAGATATCACACTGTTGAGGTAATCTCTCTTTTCTTAGATAAAATTCATGTGGCAGCCTGACACGCTTGCAATACTAGCTAATCAGGAGGCTGAGACAGGAGGAGTAAAGTTCAAAGCCAGCCCAGACAGGAATGTCCCTAAGCCACTTATCTCCAATTAACCACCAAAAAGCCAGAAGCAGATCTGTGGCTCAAGTGATAGAGCACCAGCTTTAGTGAAAAAGAAAAAAGCCAAGGGAAAGCACAGGCCTTGAGTTAAAATCCCAGCTTCCACATACAAAAAATTTCATGTCAACAAGTGAGGAACTAATGCAACAGCAATATTAACAAGACAATATGTTGGGAATTATCTGTACAACTTGGGAGGGGGGTTGAGAAGGAGGGAAAGTAAGAGAAAACTGAGGGAGGGGCTAACAAGTTTGATAAGAAATGTACTCATTACCTTACTTATGTAACTGTAACTCTTCTGTACATCACCTTGACAATAAAAAAAAATTTTAATGGAAAAAAATTCATGTGACATAAAATTCATGCTTTTAAAGTAAACAACACAAGGGAATCTAGTACAGGAGAAAATTGTGGAACCTCCCACTATAACTTATTGTCCCATATTTTCATTATTCCCAAACAAAACTCTCAATCATTAAATAGTTGCTTCACACTCTCTACTTTTATCTTTTCATTATTGTGAATAGTGCTGTCTTGAACACATATGTACCTTTGGTTGAGTATCAGTTTTCAATTCTTTGGTGTACATACTTAGGAGGTCAAATTACACATCATATGATGAACTTTTAAAATACTATTAGTATATATGTTTTATATAATGGAGTCTCATTATGACATTTCCAAACATGCATATGATATATCCTCTCTATTACATTATTTTGTCCCTTTCACCCCATTCCTATGTGTTAGCCTTCTCCTTTACTGCTGATACCTGTCTACAACAAAATGACAAGTAAAACCTGATCTAGACTGAACTTTGAGAAACTGTTCAGGAAGGTTTCATATAACATTCTTTGTGCATTTGTCTGCTTTGAAACAATACTTAGAGTTGAAAAGTTTCACATCAGAATTTGTATCTATAAACATGTGACATGCAAGTAAATTACGGTTTTTCTCATCATACTTATGAAGCTATAAATTTTGTAGATAGAACTTTCATTATATCTGTGGGATAATTGTTTTGTGTGTTGTTGGTCCTTCCTTAAGAGTAACAGATTATTCTTGAAATTATAAAATTTAGTTTTCATATCTACATATGACTGATTTTGTCAAAACCACCCCTAATAACAATCTGTTTTTATACATTGAAAAAACTCACTTTTTTAGTGATCAATATTGACTTCAACATCAAAAGAAAAAAAAAGCACAAGTCTGATTACATTTTACAATAGCATACAGTTGAAATATTTTGTATATTTAAATATTAACCATTTTTGTAAGTAGGGATTTGCTGTATCCCAGAAAAAATGTAGTGATGCATTCTTGGGCAGGCCTGAGCATCACAGCAGTAAGTCACTCTGTCTGGATGCAGTGTTCTTACCTGTTTTTCTTGACTTCAGCGATAATATTCACAGCATGAAAACTATGCTGCACTAGAAAGCAATAAGCATGTGGAAAATCTATTCAAAGTGTGTCTATGTACTTCCAGTAGTATCTATACTACTGGTAGTATGACCACTACACTTAAGAAAATCATGATCTAACAGAAGTCATTCCTTAAAACCTGCACAGTTTTCACATATTTGATTGTCAAAGAAAGAAGAATGTTCCATCTCATTAGCAAACTGACAAAGTGTAGACTCATCACAAACAAATTAGAACTTGAAAAGGGTTTTCTAATAAAACAGAAAGCTCATCCTTTGACTTCCTCAGAGAAAAACGGAGTATCTTCAGTGCGCATGTCATGAAATGCAAGCTGTAAGACAAGTGCCTTAGTGAGTATTCATGGTCACTTGCACTTGGCAACATTTTCCCCTGGGAGATGCCCTCATCCTGTGATTGACAGGATGCCCTCCATTCACAGCGTAATCACCTCTAAGTTAAACAATAGCTTATATTTCCTCTTATATTCAACCAAGTATGTCATTCTCTGGAAATTCATAGGCCCACTCTCAAACTATATTCCTTTTTTAATATAGATTTTTATCTTATCTTTCTTTCCTTATAGTCTAGTTCTAAGGCAAAAAAATCAAGTCTTTTTTCAAATGCAGATTTTCATAGATACAAAATCAAATGGAGCTAAAAGGCTGCATATGAAATAGAATTTTCTATCTTAATATTTTATTGCCATTGACTCACAAAACTAGAAGTGGTTCCTAACAAATAAAATAACATATGAACACGAATCTGTCCTCAAACAAATTTCATTTTGTCAGTCATGGGGTTTGGCACTGTCCCTCAGCTTTCTACTCAAGGCTAGCATTCTACCTCATTGAACCACAACTCTGCTTCTGGTTTTCTGATGGTTGACTGGAAATAAGAGTCTCATGTACTTTCTTGCCCTGGCTAGCTTTGAACTGTGATCCTCAGATCTCAGCCTCATAAGTAGCTAGGATTTGCAGGTGTGGGCCACTGGCACCCAGCAAAGTAAATGTCATACTTCAAGGATGTGTGCAATGTGTGCATGTTGATGTTTAGGCTTAGACTACAAGTTCTTAGGTCCCATATTATATTGCCCATCACTGACTCTTATTTTTTTTTGTCAGGCATGGGCTTGAACTGGACCTAGGCACTGTATCTCAGCCCTTTTCCTCAATGCTAGAACTCTACCACTTTGACCCACAACTCCACTTCTGGTTTTCTGCTGGTTAATTAGAGATAAGAGTCCCATAGGTTTTCCTGCCTGAACTGGCTTTGAACCCATCCTCAGATCTCAGCTTCCTGAGTAGCTAGTATTACAGCTGTGAGACACCAGCATCCAGCGAAGCCAAATATTTTCAAAAAAGTCCAAGACAATACAATGATTTAAGAAACAAAAAAATGTAAAAGTTAAATATGATAACATAGGTAAAGTGCCTAACACAAGGCCACCTTGTGTCACAAACAGTTTAGCAAAAGCAAACTTATCCTTCAAGATCAGGTAGCTCTCCTTGGAACTAAACCATAAATCCTCAGGTCAGTTAAGTTTAATTGTCAAGTCTACTGCAGTCTTATTTGTTCTCCTATTTTAGTACCCAGTAAACTCGGCCTCCTCTAATAATTCTATGTATTTACATATCTCTTACATAAGTTATAAACACCTTTTCAGATACTTCAATCCTTGTAAAATAAAATAGAATTTTAAAATTAGCACATGAGGGCTGAAAGTAGGGATAAGTGATACAGCTCTTGTCTAGCAAATGCAAGGCCCTGCCTTCAAACCCCAGTACCTCAAAAAAAAATTACATGAAAGAGAAAGCTAATAACATAAGCAATATCCCCTTACTTTTGCCTGGTTCTTCACTAATTGCAAACCTCCTTTGTGTTGTTTCATATCTCTGTTTTACCAAGAAGGAAACTGTGACCCAAAGAGATCAAGTGATAACTTGTTATACAACAAATCTAGGAGAATATTAAGAATATTAAGAATAGAGTAAGAAAGCGGGGGATGTGAGGATTGAGAAGAGACAAATACACAAGTACACAGAGACCCTATATGAAAATTTGTCAATATTATGGGATTCTTCTAAAAAGTATTTGAAATATGTTGTCTAATTTTTACTGCAGGTACAATGATATCCTCCTTCAAGAATAGGCCTTAAGTGATACATAGCAGACCAGAGATCTTGAACTTCATATATCTGTGCATGTCTGGATCTAATCATGGGAGAAAATTACAGATTATTTTGAACTAAGAGAGTTGTATATAAGGAATACTTAACAGTGAAAAAAAGATTGGACTAACAAATAATTGGAGTGATGAGAAATAGGCTAGTGGTAAGTAGAATTAAAAAAATTTAACCAATACAAGAATCACAGCTATCAGGAGCAACCACCAACCCTTAGGGACTAGACAGAACACTCAAGGAAATACCTTTTGCCAGGAATGGTTTCTAGAACTTATTTAGAGAGCACAACTTCATGGTGTTTGTGGTATGTTCACACACTGGAAATTTCTAGAAACGCAACATTGCCCCAAATATGCCTTTAGGAAAGTGTCTCCCTGGATGTACTTTGCAACAAAACTGACTCTGGGAGCACCAGAAGACAAACACTAGTGAGGATGTCCAAGGAACAGCCTGCTGAACAAGCACACAGAATCTAGGGAACAAAACTAAGCACCACAAGCCCTTCCAGCACTATTGACAAAACTACAGGGGCAAGACAGTCAAGGAAACAAAATAGTTAACAAGTTCAGGTCCATTTACAAACAGAAGACCTATAGAGTGAAGTTAAAGTTGAAGAATCATAAATCAATAACTAACACAATAGTTAACAGAGAAATACTGGTGGTTTTTTTTTTTTTTTAAGCAAGAGCCAAATTATAGCCCTGCTCAGTCAAACATCTATTTTAGTAAATTTACTTTCTGGACAGATTTGCTAGGATAGGATTTGTGTACCTGTACTTTTTATTACTCCTTACTATATGATTTCTCAAAATACATATTTTGTTACATAGATACTGGTTTATTTCATACTTGTAAAGGCGGGGACCATTAGCCCCATTTGCTCAATGGGAACACAAATTATAAACACCAAAATTAACCTGAGTTCTGATATTTGACCATGCCCTTCCTCAACAAATGCCAACTTCCAGGGTCCTAAGGTCACTCTTGCATTTGGCCAAACAAATGCAACCAAGTGTAACTTTGAGGCTACAATCTATTATTATCAGAGAATCTTAAGCTATCATTGGGAACTGTGGATGAGTTTGGGCTGAAACCTTCTCTCTTGCTCTAATCTCCTAAATTGCTGTATTAAATAGCTTTAATTTACTTGGATTAAAAGCATATTTGAAGAATCTTGAAACATTCAAATATTATAACCAACAATGTATTTCCTTGCAGACAAAATAGAAAATGACATTATTATTGGCTAACAATCAGTATAAAAGTGAAGTTACAGTCTCTTCAATAGTTTCCAAGGGAGTTTTTCCCATGCTTTTTGGATTTTGTGGACCAGTGAAATTTATAAAAAATTTGAGGTCATATGTAAGGTATCCAACCTTGTTTTGTAAAAAGTAAGAATATTTTTAAAGGCAATCCATATTCACAATTTCAAAACCCAAACATTTGGAAATCAAATGTGTATTTTTTTCTTGCTTGTAAATTATTTGGCATCAAAACATGAACTGACCTGAGTCAAATATAAGGGAAGCTTGACTTGACCTGGCATGAGGCTATCCACAGGCCTCTTCTCTCATCTTGTGCAAATAGTCTTATGTTTTACTGTAGAAACATTATTGTAACTAACGATGAGCCATCACCCTGGCCCTTGGTAGAACTGTTATATAACAAGGATACATGAACTGTATTTCATTTCTGAAATCTAAAATAAACCTAAATTCTGAAACATGTCTTGTCTCCAATATTTCTGATGAGGGGATAGATTCATACTCCCTGATCACCACTGCTGCTTTAGAGAAAGGACAAAAAGGAATTTACACAACCAATAAGCATGAAGGATAACCTCAAAGGAAAGGGTATACTTTATCACCAATACAGCTAGGTTTCTGAAGAAAGATTACATTATTGCTCTTTGGATTTCGTTACAAACCTGTGCTAACTAGAATGGGAGAATTCACTACCATTTGAAAAACATCCTTTTCAAATGGCTCCTTATGCAAAGGATGGTTTTGTAAGCTTTCTGTAATGTGGAGAAGGACTATTACTAAATATATATATATATATATATATATATATATATATATGCATGGATTTGGGAGATTGAAGGCACATAAAGGGTGGAACAAGAATGAACAAATACAAGAGTTATACTCACTAGACACTATATGGAAAATGAACTAGCTATCTTATGACTAGAGATAGGAGGAAAAGATTGGGAGAGAGTGATGGAAGGGGAAAATGGTTCAAAAAGAATTGTACTGATTGTACCTTATTCATGTAACTGTAACCCCTCTGTATATCAACTCTACAATAACAATAAAAAGAATGAAAAAACTGAGTTTAACTATTATGTAGCTTCTACATGCCATAGATAAATTATATTTATTCAGCAAAAGAGCCAGAAATCAGGTACAATCACACAACAACAAAATTTTTTATTTTTTTTCTACTTGAACTGCCTCTAGTGTACAAATCACAAGTATATGTAACTCCAGTCCAAGCCTAATTGAAAAGATTTCTTGATTTTTTTTGTGGTAATGGGGTTTGAACGCAGGGTGGTATGCTTGCTAGGCAAGCCCTCTAGCAGTTGAGTCACATTTCTTGTCCTTTATTCTTTAAAACTGGATAAAGTCTTGATTTTTGCCCAGGACAGGTTTACAACCATGATCCTCCTAATGTGGCTTCTTGCAGGCCTGGCCCCAATATTCTTTGATTTTTTTAAACAATTGACAGAACTAATGAACATGGGAATTATTCCTGAATGTACAGGAATAAATCCAAAATAATTGAAGATGCATGCTGATGGTTAGAATATTGAGAAATAAAGAAAAATCACCAACAAAACTTTTCTTTTGCGTAAGAACCTTATGACTGTTTCAGATGATTTATTTCTGATCTCTGCCTATTCTCTGAACAGTTTGATGTATTAACAAAGCAGACTACCTGTACATGTCAAATTCTATCCCAGCATATGCTAATGAATCAAGCATTCTACCATTTAAGACAAATAATTTAATCTCTTCTATAAGGGCCACCAGCTGCATCTATAAACAAGACAATAAATTATTCAGTTTGACAAGATTTAATGAGTTTCTACATGGCACAAGTCACTAGGTTAGCTGCAGAAAATAAATGGCTAACCAGGAACATGTCATTCTCCTCATGGACTTCATGGTTTAAGAGAGGCTATTGAAAAATAATAATTGCACCATGTACTAAGAATATGACAAATGTGTAATAAAATACTATGGGATGGAATGTCATGTGATTTGGCTAGATACATGGCTCAAAATGTTAATGTTCAACAATAATAAAAGCACAAAGAGGGTCTAAATAAAATTTTGGAAGTCTTAATTAAAGAGAAAAGCTATGCTTTCTCCCTTACATGTGTTTCAAAATATAAATAGTTCCAAACTACAAATATGTTGTAAGGAAGCCTAACAAAGATCTAACTTTTTGATGATGAAAAATTTTATGCTCATGAAATATTAAATACTCTTTTCTTCTCATTGTTAGGTACAATGTCTAGTTAATACTTTATGTGTTCTACCTACCTTCTGGAGAACACAACATTGTCACAAAAATATGAAAGAATGTACCCTTTGAAGAAGGGTGAATAATGTGCTACATAATCAAAATGAGAAGTGACAAAGGTAGGGTGGAGGCCCAGAGAACTGTGTTCCATGCTTCATGCTAAGGAAATTGCCCTTTTTTTCTAAGACCAAGGCTTGAACTCAGGCTGATAGTCCACCACTTGAGCCATTCCTCTAGCATTAGCAAAGCACACATTCTTTGTATCCATCTGGAGCTTGAATCAGGGCCTGGGCTCTGTCCCTTAGCTTTTTTCTCAAGGCTAGCATTCTACCACTTAAACCACAGCTCCACTTCTGACTTTTTGGTGGTTAATTGGAGATAAAAGTCTCACCAAATTTCCTTCCCAGGCTGGCTTTCAACCACAATCCTCAAATCTCAGCCTCCTGAGTATCTAGGATGACAGGCGTGAGTCATTCGTACCCAGCTCAGAAATTCCACTTTTCAGCATGATTTCTATGCTATGGAAATCAGACGATTTGAAAATGTACATTCTTAGCATGATTTTTTTTTGGTCATGGGCCTTGAACTCTGGGCTTGGGAACTATCCCTCAGCTTTTCAGCTCAAGGTGAGCGTTCTACCACTTGAGCCACAGTGCCACTTCCAGTTTTCTAGTGGTTTATTGGAGATAAGAGTCTCACGGACTTTCCTGCCCAGGCTGGCTTTGAACCATGATCCTCAGATCTCAGCCTCCTGAGTGGCTAGGATTACAGGCATGAGCCACTGGCTCCTGGCTGAAAATGTACATTCTTAACTTTAAATAACCAGAAATTTGTTACTGTACAATAGATCTTTAAATTATCTCCATTTAAAATGTTTGAGCCTCATGTCATGAATCACACCTATAATCCTAGCTACTCAGGAAGCTCAGATCTGAAGATCACAGTTCAAAGCCAGTCCAGGCAGGAAAATCTATGAGACTCTTATCTCTAATAAACCACCCAAAACTGGGAAGGAAGCTGTGGCTCAGTAGTAGAGCACTAGTCTTCAGCAAAAGAGCTAGGGACAGTGCCCAGGCCCTGAGTTCAAGCCTTAGGGTTGACAAAAAGTATTTTTAATCCATTCATGGAATCAAGCAAGATGGACATGCTCCATGGAGGGAATGGGGGAGTCCCTTCTAAGAACTCACAAGAAAGAGGAAGGTGTCCTTGGATGAAGACAACATCCATGGAGACCTGGCATGGTGAGTTGAAAGTTGAACAGAATAAGAAGGGTATTTCTGCAGGGAAGCAGCAACCAGGCATGTATTGTTGTAAGCCAAGCAGATGAAGAAGATGTTCAGGAATGTAAGGGTACATCAACATGGCATTGGCTCTGTACCGCAGGGAAACTGGCCACATAATTAGAAACCTATTTCTCAACTTTAGCTATTGAAGAGGAGAATATGGAAATGTAGAAAGCTAGAATAAACCCTGTGATGTTGGATTTGAATTTGAAGGATTGCTAAGATCTCATGGCTTCCAAATATAAACATCAAAATGTAGACATAAATGTATACATGCATATACATATACAGTATTTCCCAGCTCTGTCCAGAAGCATCCATAGCTCAATAGCCATGGATACTCATAAAACACAAATTTTTGTTCTAGACATTACTCTCCACTAAAACAAACTTTGTCTGCTGAAGACAAAGTACAAGATGAACTAGAATATAAGAACTTGGAAAGTACAAAATGATCTTAAAATGTAAGGAAGAGTGATGAAGACATGTTAAAAGGACACAGAAACCAATTTGAAGGGACTCCGGCTGGAAAAATCTGAGAGCATTTGGCATCAAAATAAATAACACACTATAACTCTCTTAATTAAATAGGAAACTATTTTCCATACAAATAAATAAATTTCAAAGGTTTAAGGGGTAAGCTGCTTATAAAGTTCCAAAGGGCTCTCCACTTCCCTATAAATACTACAAATTTTAAAAAGAAAAGAAATAAGGCTCTGAGTTCAAATATCAGTACAGCCAAAAGAGAAAAATAAATAAAAATAATGAAGAGAACATAACTTTACTATACAGCAACACATTGATACCACCTTGATCCAGTTAAAATCTGTGTAGGATAGATCAAAATAAGATGCCACCAGACAGGTTGCAATAAATAGACACTTCTGTGAATCCCTGCTGAAGAAACTAAATACAAACTTAATCATGGCGTTCCCTAATACTAGCACAAACTGAGACAGTCCATAAAATAATTAGCTTGCTAGAGCCCTTCTTGCCTCCATGCTGAGTTCCCTGTAATCCCAGGAGCCAAGATATGGGGCATCTCCTCACACCTTCTCAGTACCTGGGGGCTGGCATCCCGGCTCAGAGGAGGAGCTCCCTGCTCCTGCCGAGGGGCCGGGCCGAGGTGGGAGCCTGAGGAAGCAGACCCCAGGGACTCAGGTGCAGACACCCTGGGACAGGCCTTCTCTGGGGCAGCTGGGAGCAGCGCCGAGTGGCTTTTGCTGCAGTGAGCAGCAACGCTGTCTGGCTTCTTGAAGCACTTGCCACAGAACAAGTCGTTTAAATAAGGATACAGGTGGACCCGTTGCAACAATAAGATGTACAAGTGGTCATGTCAAAAAAGAACTTTACAACTTTGGTGGGGGTGGGGGAGGATTGAGTAGGGGGGCGGGGGGACGATGGGAAGGGATGGGAAAGAGAAACAATGGAGGAGGCTACAATGCTTGATAAGAAATGTACTCATTATCTTACCCATGTAATTGTAACCCCTCTGTACAGTATTTTCACAATAAAAAATAAATAAAAATTTAAAAAATTAGCTTGCAATCTTAAAAAAATTATATTAAGTGAAGTAAGCCAGGCCCAAAGACACATAGGTCCCATGGTTTCCCTTATTTGCAATAACTAGTATATGCCTGAGACAAGCAGAAACGGTTAGATAAGTTGATGTTAGGTGAAATGAACCCCAAGATAAGGATTCAAATGTTTTTTTCTTTCTTGCAATTGTTTCTAACATATTTATAAGATGATTTCTCTGTTGCTTTGTATGTTCCTCTGCCACAATATAACCCCTGCTTTCACTGTATTTGATGTTGGTATAATTTGTGGAGGGGAAGGGAAAAAACAAATCGTTTAAATAGGGATACAGGTGGACCCATTGCAACAATGAGATGTACAAATCATTATGTCAAAAAACGAACTTTACAACTTGGGGGGGGGATGGGAAGGGATGGGAAGGGGAAACAAGAGGAGGCAACAATGTTTGATAAGAAATGTACTCATTACCTTGCCCACTTAATTGTAACCCCTCTACACGGTATTTTCACAATTAAAAAAAAAAAAGAACCAAGATCATGAACATTAAGAAAAGATGGAGTAATCAGATGAAAGAAAACAATCAGACATTGCAACTAAATGCACAGTCTGCTTTTAAACTGGAACATTTTGTTATCAAGAACTTTTGGGGGAAATAATAGAAAAACCAAATAAGTTTCATTAGAATGTAATAATGTGCTCATGTTAATTTCCTAAATTTGATGGATGAACTGAAGTTAACTATGTGTTCTCATGCATATACAATAGAGAAATTGAAGCTGAAAAGAACTGTACCAAAAACTTAGTGGAAAAATGGATTACTATAAAGAAATGTTCTGTGTACTGATAATTATGGTTTGGATAAAAATATTACCCCCAAAGATTTGTGTCAAAAGCATGGTACCAAGCTGGTGGATATAATTATTTTAATGTTATTTGATCATGAGGGCTCCTGCCTAAACAATGGGCTAGTTCTTGATCAATCCATAATATGATGTCATATTGAAATCTGGGAACTAACTGGAGGAAGTAGGTCACTGGGTACCTGACATGGAAAGACTCCCTTCTGCACCCTAGTGGGCATGAGGTGTGCAACTTTGCTCTGTTATAGATCTTATAGCTACCTGAGCATAGGCCTACAGCAATGGAGCAAGCAGACCACAGACAAAAACTTCTGATACCTTGAGCCAAAATAAACCTTTCCTCCTCTTAAGTTATTCTCTCAGATAGTTGTTACAGGGATGAAAGGTCTCACTAAAATACTGATCTTACAATATTCTGTAAATTTGAGATTGGTTCAAAAATGAAGTTTTATAAATAGGAAAATGGGAACACAAAACTTTGACACAGTAATACAACCTACTCATACATGTATGATGATGCTGACGACGACAGAAATTATATAAGCAAATGAAAGCACAGTGTTTATCCTGTTCTACACAATAGATAAATATTTTCTAAGCCTATATCATGTATTACCAGAGTGGTACTGAAGAGAAATCTTCCAGAAAGGTCCCTGGAATGCCAAATTAAAAACGAAAATACAAAATACCATATGGCCATGAGTTTCATCTAACTAAAGATGAAAATGTTAACTAATATTATTTTTCAGTGATTGGATTACATGGTTTATATTTCCTTGCTTTTCTTTTTATGTTTCCTATTTTTTCTGCTATATAGATTGACTTTTACAAGAAGAAAATATTTTATTAGCTGATTATCAGGAAGACTACTAATGCAGAAAGTATTAGTTTTGCATTATGTAAGAAAATTTTGAAAGTTGTACATGCACTGTGATCACTTATTAAATAATTTATGGTTAATTGAAATAAGCCAGTTACAAATATAGTCACATAATTTCACTTATATATGGCTTTTATCTTAAAAAAAACTAGAATTCATAAAAGTAGAAAATATAATGGTGCTTTGCAGGGTCTTAAAGAGATACAGTATGAGGGGGAAGAGGAGATGGTAAGCAAACAGCACAAATGAATTAACTTTAGTGAACTTTTACACAGGATAATGATTATAATGAAAATAATAGTTCATTATAAATTATCACAATCTGGACCAGTAGCTCATCCCTCTAATCCCAGCTACTTGGGAGATGTACATAATAAGTTCACAGTTCCAAGACTAGCCTAGAATGGAGATAGTGAGATCTTGTTTCAAGTAACAAGCTGGACAGAGGGACTTCAGCCTGTAATCCCAATTAAATGAGAAATATTGGCAGGAGACTCATGGACAGAGGCTGGTCGCTCCAGGGGAAAAAGCACAAAACTCTATCTAAAAATAAATAAATAAATGAAGCAAAGGCCTTAGCAAGCACAAAGCCCTTAGTTCAAATTCCATGACTGTATTGCATCAAAAGAAAATGTTTAACAAAAACATAACTAAGGTGATGTATCTGCTAATTAGATTATTTAATCATTCCACAGTGAAGATGAATTCAAATATTCCATTATACCCTATAAATTATATAATTACTTGCCAATCAAAAATAAATTACAAAATTAAAAATAAATTGACACACAGAATAACAGTTGGAAGTTAATATACCAACACAACCACTGGTTTACATTAGAGTATAAAGTATGCTATTTTCTTCTATGTATTATCCAAAATTTCTATATTTTTACATATAAAAAGTATTAAATGATTACCCATAATGGGCAGAAATTCTCTTGTACAGGAAATATCAGAAAAATAATTTGTGATGTTTCCTGATAATGCTTTATAAATTGAAAAGGTCATTTTATCACTCTTAAGGAATATACAGGACATGGTGAATATCATTTGCCATGGATATGGAATAAAGGCAAAAAAAAGCCTGTCCTCCCTTCAAATGTGTACTTCCTGATTCCCTGAGACCAATGAGTATGTTTGTTAATTTATATGGTAAAAGCAACTTTGTAAGTATGATTGAAATCAAGAGTTGTGAGATGGGAAGAGTACCCTGAGTTATTCAAAAGTGCTCTATGTACTCCCAAGGGTCCTTAAAATTACAAGAGGCAAGCGTCAGATGTCTGAGTCATGAGATGACAAGGACATAACCTAACACTGATAGACTTCAAGGCAAAGGCAAGTAAGCAAGAACTAGAAGCTGAGAAAGGCAAAGAAGTTCCCCCTTTATAGCCTGAAGAAAGGAATGCAGTCCAGATTGCATCTCTTCCTCCTCTTTCTCCCCCTCCTCTTTTTGCTCCTTCTCCTCTTCTTTTCATTCTACTCCTCTTCTTTTTTTGTGATACTGATACTGTGGTGTTAATTCAGGGCCTTATAAATATGTGAGACAAGAACGCTGGCAATTTGAACCACACTCCTAGCCCTTCCTGCAAGCATTCTCATTTTTAACCAAGTGACCCCTAGAACTACAAGCTAGTAAGTCTGTTGTTTTAAGGCACCAATTTTATGGTAATTTGTAACAAAAGTAGTGGGAAACAAATATGAGAGGCTAGATAAAGCTGGAAATAAATTGTATAATGCTGTTAGGCATTTATTTTAGGGTAAAAGAACCTAGGCAGAAGAATAAATTGGAATTGAGTTTACACTATTGTTAACAGTGAGAACACCCTGGATACAGGTGTGTCATTAAATAAATATTTGTTTAAGACAAAATAATACACAGGAAATGTTAACAAGAGAATGGGTGGAATTTCCTTTTTAATTTTCATATAGCTCCTTAGCCCCTAATAATTACTTGATCAATAATTACTCTCTAAACCCCCCACAGAAAAGAAACTACTGGAATTTCAGAGTATGAATATTTTATACAGAAAAATAATAGTAAACACTACATCAGTTAAATTGTAAATGTTACATTTATTGCATGCAGTATACAATATTGAACATCTGTCAATACATTTTCCCAAGGAGGTGTGAGGATGCTTTTTGCAGTAAATATGATGCAGTTTTAAAGTTAAAAAAAAACATTTAATTGTGTCAGAAACCCTGGGCACTATGTTTTTGCTCTTTGTCTAGTTACATGAATTTGGAGAAACTCAACTTTGCCTATCAGATAAATTTTTAAGTGTCAGAGAGTTGTACATTATCTCTGTGATCTTTCTCTGTCTCTAAAGAAATCTAGTCTGCTTGTGAAGTCACATCCATTCTTAGGAAAACAAATAGTCTTTGCTCTGCTTCCAGCTCTCTTAAAAAAATCAACTTCAATTTATTCAGAGTCTACCTTCCAGGGAGAACAAAGTGATTCAAGCATATAATCTCATTAATCTTTTACAACAAGAGAAAGAATTTCTATTCTAAACGAAGGGGGAGAGAGAGAAGAGAAGAGAGAGAAGAGAAGGGAGAAGAGGAAAGAAGGGAAGAGAAAGAAGGGGAAGGGAAGGGAAGAAGAAGGGAAGGGGAGGGGAGGGAAGAGAGGTAGAGGGAGAGAGAGAGGAAAATGACAGATTAAATACATTTGCTACAGCTATATTGGCAATTGTAGGATCTGAAGAACTTTTTCAAACTTTTTCAAACACCAGTGTTACACACTGCATATTTTACAAAAGGATCAATCAAGTAAATAAACTGTTCCTGGAGGAACTGGGTGGTTCAGGATCAAAAGCTAATGTTCATGTACATTCCCCTTCACGGTCAAAGAACCAAGTATAATGTGATCTCTTACTGATGCCAACAGTCATTCAAGCTTGAGAAGACCAAAGTGGGAGGTAAGCTGATCATAAGAGACATGCCAACTCTGGATCATTGCTGATCTCTGATAAAGTTAATAGTTATATATTAGCATGTAATGCGCCAGGGAAAATAATAAATGATACCATCTACACATAGGCACAGTTCTTCTTGTCAAAAATACTGATAAAACTTTAAAAAGGAGAGCCCTAGGAAGGGAGAAGATACTTTCTTAACCTCAATGGCAGATTATAGCTTTGGGTTCTTAGCAAAGAGCAATAGTATCACAATCCTTTAAGTTTAATTAAATTTTGTATATAGATCTATGTCTTGCAATTTTATTGAGTTCATAACTTAAATTTTTATAAATTTTCATAATCCTTGACAGCAGGCACATAATCCAAATGAAAGAATAGAGCCTCCAGGAAAAGGGAAGCGATCACATTTAACCTAAGATTAAGTACTTGTAAAAGGAAAATGATGGTATGAAATGGACAAGTTAAAATATCAGATAATATTTACAGAAAAACAGAGAAACTTTATCCTCTCCTGTATATGTATCCACATTAACTAAGGATCTAGATTGCTCAGAATTTCACTTTCTGCATTTTCAAAGGTAATACCAAATGGTGATCCAAAAAAATTAAATAAAAAATTCCAGAAATAAACAATTTATATTTTAAATTTCAAACTGTTCAGAATCATGATAAAATCATACTCCATCCATTTTCCATTTCCAGAGATGTGAATAGTCCCCAGTATCCAGAGAATCCAACCCATATATGCCACCTGCCCAAGAATCACTTAGTAGTTATTTCAGTTATCAAAACTTAGTAAAGTATTGTAGGGCTATATTTTAATCATCTTTATTTTGTTTAATAATGGCCACAAATCATAAGTACAGTAATGTTGACAATTCTATTGCAATACACTGTTACAACTGTTGTGAGTTGCTGTTTTTGTTAATTTGTAATTTAAATTTTATCATAGGTATGTACAGATAAGGAAAAGCAGAGTACAGTCATATTTTTATATTTGTGAGCTCCATATCTATAGATTCAATCAACCACAAATCACCTATATTTGAAAATAATTCTCCCTATGGGAAAAATATATATGCAATCCTGGTTTTCTTGTCATTTTTCTCTACACAATAGTGTAACTGCTATTCACATACTATTTTCATTATATTAGATATCATAAGTAGTCTAGAGATAATTCAAAATACAGACAAGTTTGTACATGCATGCAAATATTATATCAGAAGTGAAAAGTCCAAAATTGTGGCAAAGGTTAAGGTGAAAATTTCATTTCCCATTCGTTTCTAGCTTCTAGAGGTCATCTGCATTCCTTAGTTGGTGATACATTTTTGGGGGGGGTCAGGGAACTTGAACTCTGGGCCTGGGTACTGTCCCTCAGCTCTTCAGCTCAAGGTCAGCACTCTACCACTTGAGTCACAGCACCACTTCCGGTTTTCTGGTGGTTTGTTGAAGATAAGAGTCTCACAGATTTTCCTGCCCAGGCTGGCTTTGAACCATGATTCTTAGTTCTGAGCTTCCTGTGTAGCTAGGATGACAGGCATGAGCCACTGGTGCCCGGCTCACATTCTATTCTTAAAGAGTATCACTCCAACCTCTGGGTCCTTCCTCACATCTCTTTTCCCTGACTCAGACACTCCTGTATCCCTTTGTTAGGACACATATGATTACAATGTGTTACTTAAATAATCCAGGACAATCTCTCATCTCAAAATCTTTAATTGAGTCATATCTGCAAAGACATTTTCACTATTAATAGAATCATAGTCACAGACTGGAAAAATTAGAATGTGGAATTCTTTGGGGGTACTATTCTATCCATCCAGGGTCATCTTTGTCAGATTTCTTCACTATAAAGATACATTTTTGGCTGTTCCATGTACTTTGCTTTAGAATTAATCATTAAAACCCACACTCAATATGGCAGGAAAGATAAAGCTCTATTCCCTAGAGGAGATATATTTTAAAACATACATAAACAAGGAATTTCTCTGGAAAAAAGACTACTTCCTACAATTTATTTATTTATACATGCAATCATTTATTATGTCAGCATTGATTAAGTTTGAGAAAAGGCTGAGGTTAGAGCTCAAGAATACAGAAAGAAGGGAAATGATTAATTTATTTACATAGTTGTAGGTGACATGGTATAAGACAAAATAAATAAAAACCAAAACCAAAATGAGAAATGCTGACAGAGAAGATACTGTGTAACTAATAACTTCAAACACTCCTATTAAGGAATTATACCATAGCATAGTTTATAACATGCAACTATCATATCTACATGAAAATGTTCATGATATAAGCAGGAAAGATAAAAGAAAAAGATACATAGTATAACAAAACAGTGTTGCTATTATTGAACAATTACAATATGCTAAAATTTTACCATCTTGCATTTGTTTAATCCATAGAACAATCCCATACAAAAATATTACTTTAGAGATGAGGAAGCCAGGCACCAGTGGCTCTTGCTTGTAATCCTCACTACTCAGGAGGCTGAGATCTGTCCATGAGACTCTTATCTCCAATTAACCACCAGAAAACCAGAAGTGGCGCTGTAGCTCAAGTGGTAGAGCACTTGCCTTGAGCTGAAGAGCTCAAGGACAGTACCCAGGCCAAGAGTTCAAGCCCCATGACCGAACAAAAATACAAAAACAAAAAAAATGAGGAAACAGAATCAGAGAGGTGAAATTTTCCATAGTTCACACAGCTAGTAAGAGGAAGAGATTGATTATAATCTGTAGTAAACTGACTTTAAATGTCCTGCTCTTAACCAAGTCACCATAACCAGATCATGTCCAATAATTTAAACTTAGTTACATTAAAAATGCACCAAAGATGAAAGTGAACATACATCAAGATGCTCAACAGAGATTACCTTAGGTGGCTTTTTATGTTTTTCACTTTTTCCTTTTTAAGTATTCCATAATAGATATGCAATATTTATATATTTAAGTTCTTTCAAAAATGGGGAAGAGAGGCAATTAACAGATGTTAGTCTGAGACTCATGAGGAAGATTTAGACAAGATCCATGTAAGGTTATCTGCACAAAGGTAAGGATTGAGATGATGACTATTAATGACTCTGCACTAAAGGACTGTACAGAATATGAACAGAAAGAAAAATGTATTAGAAAAGAATAATCGCAGTAAGAATTTCTTTCTCCAGGAACAGAAAATCTCTGTATGGCCTAGAAAACCCCTCTGGAAAGATAAAACATAACAATACTGCAACACTACAATATGTGTGCTCTCTGTATGAAAACATACAATTTTTCAGTGACATGAACAAAGAAATTGACAAATTATTTGTGTACTATAAGATCTTATGATTTTATAATAATGTGTAACAAATACAAAGATTTTTTATTGTGAAAATACTGTACAGAGGAGTTACAAATACAAAGATTTTCAGAAATCAAGTTGCATTTTATAAAAAGCAACTGAACTCAGTACCTGGTGTTATCCTTTTATATTATATAGTTCTTGTATGTCTCCTCTAGGAGAAAATATGACAAAAATCAAAAGCACGATGATGCCATCATTCAACTTTAGAATGACAAATTATGAAAAAGCGATAAAAAGACTGTTATTTGATAACTAATAATTTTGCAAAACTTAACATGTAGTTAGTTAAATAAGTATTTAGTATCTACTATGTATTTGGTCTTAAAAACTTAATTCTAGACTCTTCAACCCTCCTATGCTACAGTTGAGGATATTGTGTGATAAATAATAAAAGCTCAATATTTTAAAAAAACAAAATGACTTCTTTCTCAATCTTGTATGGCCTTGGCCACATATACTATTTAAAGGAGCTTATTTAAGTAATTGGGATTTTTTCCCCTATAAGAAAGCAGAGCCAGAGGTGGGGGGTGGCTCCCATCTATAATCCTAGCTACTCCAGAAGCTGAGATCTAAGGATCACAGTTCAAAGCCAGCCCAGGCAGGAAAGTCTGTAAGACTCTTATTGCCAATTAATAACCCAAAAAAGCCAGAAGTGGAAATGTAGCTCAAATGGTAGAATGCCAGCCTTGAGTGAAAAAGCTCAGGAACAGCACCCAGATCGTGAGTTCAAGCCCTAGGATTGGCACAAAAAAGGCAGACACATGAAAATTTTACATCAACATTACAGTATACTAGCTTTGTGTAAGGTTTACATACGTACAATAATAAAATTTATGTAAGAATACCAAACAGGGCCAAATGAGTAAAAGGAAAAAACAACTACTGCTCCTGGAGAGTGATTCAAGCTTTAAACTGAGTCTCACATCTAGGGAAATTGAATTCATAATCTCAATTTGGGGAAGTAGTTAGTGACCTGGTAAATGATAAAAATTAATGTGAAAGCATAAATTTCAATGAGGCCAAACCAAACATTTTAGAAATATGACAATTTGGGTAAGTTATAAAAAATGGTACTGAAAGGTTATGTGAAATAACTGTAATTAAGAGTCAGCTTCTGGCAGAGAAATAGACAAAAAAGAAATGATTATACATTAAATTAAGTAATTATATATCATTATAAAATATAATGTTACATATATTTGATCATTACTTCAAACATCTGAGAAAATGTGAGGACATGCTTAGGCTTATTCCTAGAATGTAAATTAAATCCATTTGCATTACTTTACAGAATATTTATAGTTTTAAATATTGTCACTTTAATATTCAATTGCTTAAGTACAAGTAGGAATTGATTATGAGAAAAACAAGAAAACTGCCTTAACCAAACCAAATAACCACCTAACCAAATAAATTCATCATCAATATATAATTGGTGACTGATGTTGCAACTTCTAGAATATATAATTGGTGACTGATGTTGCAACTTCTATAAATGTTTACACATTGTACAAAATCCTGCATTCTACACTATGTAAGACATAAAATGCATTACTCACAGCCAGTCCCTCTCTGAAATAGTTCACTTACCAAGGTCATGAGGCTCAATTACAACTGCTTCTTGGTGACCACCAGGAAGTGGTTTTAGGACCTCCTTGAACATTACAAAATTTATGTATGATCAAAGTCTTTGTACAAAATGGCATCATATTTGCATAAATCCTATGTAAAAGCTCCTGTACATTTTTGTGCCAGTTCTGGAGCTTGACCTCAGGGCCTTGACATTGTCCCTGAGCTTCTTTTATCCAAGGCTAGCTACCACTGGAACCACAGTGTCACTTTCAGCTTTTTCAGTGGTTTATTGGAGATAGGAATCTCATGGACTTACCTGCCTGGGCTGGCTTCAAACTGCAATATTCAGATCTCAGATTCCTGAGTAGGTAGGATTACACACGTGAGCCACTAGTAACTGGCCTCCTGTGCATATTTAATATTCTCTAGACTAGTGTGTTAAATAATGGAGATCCAAGCCGGGCACTGGTGGCTTACACCTTTAATCCTAGCTACTCTGGAGACTGAGATCTGAGGATCACAGTTCCAAGCCAGCCCCGGCAGAAAAGTCCATGAGACTTTTTTTTAATTTTTATTTATCCAAGAGACTCTTATCTCCAAAAAACTACTCAGAAAAAGCCAGAAGCGGTGCTGTGGCTCAAGTGGTAAAGTGCTAGCCTTGAGCACAAAGAGGCTCAAGAACAGTGCCCAGGTCCTGAGTTTAAGCCCCAGAACCTGCAATAAAATTATATTGATATTAATATTAATAATAATGGGGATACACTTCAATGTGTCAAATCTATGGAACCATTTGGGGAGAATTTATCTCAACCCACCACTTATTCTTGTAATCAAAGACCATAATGTGTCTATTTGTTAAATGTCTTATTGAGGATTTAAAATTTTCTTCACATAGTCCTTAGATATTTTGTTAGCCTTATTACTAAATATTTATGATTGGTGACTATTTTCAAAGGATCGTTTCCATTATACCTTGTAAATGGTTACTTTTTTATCAATTAGTGGTACAATGGTCTTTCATTAAAAGACAGATAAAAATAGGAGAGCAAGCTACAGTTATATATAGAGATAGATAGATAGAGATAGATAGATAGATAGATAGATAGATATAGAGAGAGATACCTTAATATCCAGAATGAAATGAAATGAGATGATCAATGAAATCAAAATAAAACAGTAACTCACTACAATGGTTTAAAGACTTGGATATGTGCTTCTAAAAGTTCCCTAAATAGCTAATAATAACAAAAAATACTCATAACATATGATAAAAATGCAAAGTGAAAACCACAGTGGAGAACTTTAAAAATGGCTAAAATTAATGAGAATAACAATACCAGGAGTTGGTGACATATGCATATGTCTACCCTATGCCCCAACAATTCTACTCCTGGTATAAATCTGTTATTGTGTGCATTTTAAATATCCTTCAAAGGTCATGTGTTAAAGGCTTGGCTGCCAGCCAGTGGCTCAATCAGGTGGTGGTGGTAATGTTAGAGGTAGACATATTGAAATAATTAGGTTATTCAAGGAATATCCTAAAAGGGTATATTGGGCCCTGACTGCCCCCCTCTCATTCTCTATCTCCTCATTCTCTTACTACTATGAAGTTCTGCCTGGCCTAAAACCCAAAGCAACAGGGCAAGCCCATCATGGATTGAAACCTCTGAAACCATGAACCAAAGTAAACTATTCCTCTTTTTAACTTGATTTTCTCTGGCATTTTGTCATAGCAAAGGAAGTACATCAAGTCAATATTCAAAGGAAATGAGTACATGCATATGAAAAAAAGGATTTATATAATAATAATAATAACATGTATAACAGCCAAAATATTAGACAATAGGAATATGGGACAAATTGTAGTATATTTGCACAAGGCAGGAAAACAAGGTTTTACTTATATATGCAACAATGAATTCAACATCCATGCTACTCCTATCTTTCCATGAAACTTAGACATAGATTGCATATATTTTGATTTTCCTACTTTCTGTATCTTTGAGTAAATAGTTTATAGCCCCTATTAGGATCAATATTCCACTCTTTTATAGATAGCATTACTCATGTCCAGTAAGTATATACATATATATTATATTATATTATATCCTTCCTACTTGACCTTTCTCAATTTATTTTCTTTTATTGTACACTGCATCTTAAAGTACCAGAGAATCCCAAAACACACATACTCACACATCATTCATTGATGAGTACATGGTCTGTGAAATGCTTCATGGCAACTTCATCATTATCTGTATAATATATTTACACAAACCTCAGTGACATAAATAAATCCCTTGATGTAGCCTCTTGATACAGTCAAGTGACGTGGTAAACACATAACATATAAAGTTGCTATAAATGCAAAACAACATACTATTTTATAGTGAACATTTTCTGGAAGTAAAAGTTCACTAAAATAATGATATAGTATAGTAAGTAAGTAAACCAGCAACTTGGTTCTTTATTATCACATACGATATTTTGTATGTGATTGTAATGTGCTATATCTTTATACAACAGGCAATATAATAGGTTTATTTATACTAACAGGACTATAAGCACATGAGTAATAAATTGCCCTATGATGCTGGTATGTCTAGTTCATTATGCAATAGTATTTTTCTGTTCCATTATAATTTTACAGGACCATTGCTACATTAAAGAAAAGTTAAAATATCTTTGTTTCAATAACACAAGCACTTATATACCACTTACAGTTTGTCAAGCTTGCTCCCTCATGCAGTGTCTACATATTTACACACAAACACTACATACACATAATTGATACTAGTTGTTTTTAATTTTTACAATAATCTTGTAAGTATTATTGGACCCATTTTAGGAAATAGGAAGGTATTAGTTACCCAACTAAGAAATTGAGGTATACAACAATTAAGAATTAAGACTACGTTGCTAGCAAGCATCAGAACCAGAATGGCATGTACACAATAGCCAAATATGTCACATAAACTGTAGAATCAAGCTATTAGGAAGGGAGATAGTCTTGAACACCTCCAAAACTAAACTATGTTTCTTTAAACAATTAATTTAAAATCTTAAACTGTCTCCGGAAGATTTTTTACTAAAATTTTAGTAACAGAAATAATAGGCACACAAAATCCCAGGACAGTCCTATTTTTAAAATAGGTTGTTGACATGTACTTTAAGCTATGGATGTATTTATTCACCAATATGTTTTGAAACTAAAAATTCAAGTAAACATCTCCAGTATTCCAGGTATTCCCAAATTATATCAATTATGTTTCTAATTATTCTAATTATAGCCCATTGGCTAAGAACAGTCATTAAGATCCTCATTACATTTCCTTATTACTCATTCTCTTATTTACTCATATAGTAAATACTTCTTTTTATATGATAGATATGCAGTAAATATTGAGTACTCACTATGTCAAATACATAAATAGGTATAAGGTATATCACATAACTTAAAGAAAATTATTTTTATAAATACCGGTTACGGAGTATTGCAGCAACCAATTCTCCTCTATGTAGATGATCCATCACCTCTTAAAGTGGAATAATGACCTGTTCAGGAGGGGAAAAGCCAATATTTTCAAAATATCTCAAAAAAAGTCAGAATTTTCAAAATTTTACTTTTGTAATATTTTTAATACTTCATGATTAATTTAAAAACAAAATGATATGTTCATGTATCTAATGTCCATATTAGTGAAAACTAAGAAATTGAATGTTTTTAAGAAATAGAATACTCAAAGTATATAGAAAACAATATAAGCCATTAAATAGTATAGATTAAATTTCATGTGAAGTCATTAGCTAACAAGTACCACTGAAAATCAACTACATCCACAAGAAGTTAGAGAAAACTGAAAATCAGAAAACCTAGAGAGTCTCTGGGAAATTTGAGTTAGACAAGAATAATTGGAAAGAAACAGTTGAGTCAAACATACCCAAAGATAGAGATAGCACAAATGACTCTGTTGCCAATGGGATATAGGGTTTGAAAAGCCCATAGAAAGGCCCCAAAATTTAGAAATGGTTATACAAAACCCAAGCTAGAAAGTTACAATGTTTCAAAATCTTGAAGAAAAAACATAGTACATAGGAATATTCTATTTAATTGGATAGTATTGTTTTAGTGGTTGATGTTTTTGTTGGAGAAAGCACTGAGTTTTAGGAAAGTCAACTCCATGTAATATACTTAATGAATTATATTTGAAGGGAGTATATGAGTATATGTTTGAGTATATGTTATACATTTATTAATCAAATACATGTTATGAATGTATTGTATTTATTTCAAGTATATTGGGAAACAATGTTCCTTGTTAATAAAATCAACTTCTGTTTTTCATTGCCAAGGTGATATACAGAGGGGTTACAGTTACATAAGTAAGGTAATAAGTATATTTCTTGTCAAACTTGTTACCCCTTCCCTCATTTTTCTCCTGCTTTCCCTACCCCCACCCTCCCACCTCTCAAGTTGTAAAGATCATTTCCAACATATAAAATCAACTTCTTATATATTGAAAGATTAACAAAAGATAAGAATGCATTATGTTCAATTTAGTTTGTTAGTAGAAATGTTTATTGTAAAACTATAACATAATTAAACAAGGCAGGGGGATTCATTGTCTCCAGCCTCTTCTAGTCATTATGTTAAGGAGTAAAGGACCAAGATACTCTACATACATAAATTGTAACCCCTTGTACAATCATTTTCAAATAAAAGTAAATTTTAATTTTTTAAGAAAGCATTTACTATGGTCAGGAGATAAAATAATAATCTAGACAAGACTCTAAAGATAGCCAGAGAGATTAAGAATTTTTTGGCTGAAAGATCACTGACAGGTATTATAGGGATAAAGAGACATCAAAGATCACCCCATAAAATCCATTTTGGTAATAGAAAATGGATGCTATCAAGTGATGCAGGATATAAACAGGAAAAAAAACATTGAAAGGACAACCATTTGATGGGAACATATTTATCTAACTTAGCACTTCCGTAGACAGTTAAATGATAGGCAAGATGATAGGACTGGAAAATATTCCTCATGGGTGCATTTGCCATGAAAAAGAATCCCAATGAAACAGAGTAAGGTAGGCTACTGGGGAAAAGAAAAGGAAAACTGGTAGAAGGAAAATTAGGGGAAATATAAGTTCAGAAGAAGAAAATTTCAAATATATTGATTGACTTGACTATTATAAATGAGTATGGACTCTTTTACAGAGTAGTATCAGTATCACTAAAAAGGAACCACACAACACTTGATTAAAAAATAAGACAGAATTGAATAGATTGAAGATCTTGTGAGGATCTTGAAAATACAGATAATTTTTGTAAAGTGCCCTCTCAAGTGATCAAATAAATAACTTGGACACAATTAGAGGGTTTTTGTTTATTTATAGTTTTAAAGCACTTTTATAAAAAGTATACCCCATTTTACTATTTATCCTAAAAATTCTTTTTTAAGTAATGGAATTTTATTGGTCTAACAGCTTATGCTGTTACCAATAGATGAAGTGTTCCAAAACATTCTTTTTTTCCCTCCAGAAAAAGAAACCACAGCAAGAAATGATTTATCATCAAGATGGCATTACACCTTTGAGACATGAGACAGAATTTTGGCCTTCTCCTTATGGATCCTCCTTAAATTGTTTCACAGCTGGGCAGTGGCTGCCCAATTGTGGAAGTCATGTGCCTCTTCTTTTGAGAAAGGGGGCAAGTGCTTGCATGGTTGACCCTTGTTCTTCCTGGTTTAGTGTACTCCTTGGAAAATCAGGTAGTTCAACATGCACACATGACCTTAATAAGTGGAATGGGCTCCACAACAAAGGTATAGGGTATATTAATCTAGGATCCAAAGTATGGACCATCTGGACTTCCATGATTCATCTGCAAAGAATAGTTGAATCTTGTAGCCCTTATACCCTCATTCCTATTCTTGTCTACCTACATTATGGGCCAGATTGTGTCACAACAAGTGCATATGTTGAAAATGTTACACACTAAAATAAATTCTTGATGGATCAAAATAATGGAAGGTAAAATGTGAAGGTGAAATGGCACCAAAACAAAACTCAGGGGGAAAGTTCTTATAATCATACAGAAGGCAAACAATACCCCAAACTATAAAACACTGTTAAATTTGATTACATAAAAAAGAAAAATCTATACTTCAAAACTACCAAAATGTGCAAGCAATTGGTAAACTAGGAAAAAATATTAACAGCAGACTAGTGATTTTAATTCACACATACAAATTAATCAATGAAAATAATATAGCACAATGATAATTTGAGAAAGTAACAATCAAGAAACACAAAAATAAGTCTTAAGATAAATATTTCTTAAACTGAGGCATTAATTTTTAACCTATGAAACACACATGCAATCACACACACACACACACACACACAAATCCTGTTATATGTGGGAATATGGATTTGGAAAACTGTTTGCTTTTCATTCTATACTTTTTTGTTGAATTTATTTCTAAAGAAATACTCATTAGAATGCCAGGTGCCAGTGGCAAGATCCAAGGATTGCAGTTCAAAGCCAGCTGGGGCAGGAAAGTTGTTCAAATTAATATCTCCAACTAATAAAAAAAGACACTAAAGACACTAGAAGTAGAGCTGTAGCCCAAATGGTAGAGCAATAGTCTTGAGCACAAAAGCTCAGGGACAGTGCTCAGGTCCAGAGTTCAAGTCCCAGGACTGGCACAAAAAAGAGGAACTAGTAGAAGGGCCAGACTATGAAACAGGAGGGTGACCAGCATGGTAACCTAAAAGATAAGGTGTTATTTGAAGAAAGGAGTAATCCAAGTATATTAGATACTGCTAAGCAATTGTACGTGAAAAAAAATGAGAGATAACAACCCAGTGTGGTAACCTGGGAGCCAAGAGGGACCTTTATAAGAGTGGGATGTGTAGAATGATGGAGACCAAGGCTGACTTCATTCTTCAAGAAAGATGAAAGGGAGAGGGAAAATACTGAACACAATTCAAGTTTTTCTTTAATAGTAAGCAAAGAAGTGGGTGATTATTGGAATGAGATATAAAGGACATAGTATAAAAAGGACATAGTATAGTAAGCAAATGTAAAAAGCATGACATTAAACTGAAGAAGTACAATAGTATACATGTGCATTTCAAAAGCATATAATACTCATTCTGGCTCTCTCTACACACATACATGTATACTTTATATATGTGTATGTACATATACACTTGTGGAAGCAGTATTAAGAGTGTCATGGAAATGAAAATGTCAACAGGTCCCTCAGAAGAGGAAGAAAGAGAAAATTGTGGAGGGTTTCAGTACAAACTTCGCTATATCTAATTTTTTGTTTTTTCCTCTGAAGCAAAAATGATAGTGCTATATAATTTAGTAAAGGCTACCAGGTGTATTGCCCTGTGTACTTTTCTATATGTCTAACATATTTTATGAAAATGAAACAAAAGTAGGCATGATATGTATCCTCAAGATGGGACTCTATAGGTGAGTAGACAAGACATGATATGTAAGGCTCAGCATATTCAAAAAATTATTTTAAAAAAAGAATAAGACAAAATTATGATCAGATTAACACTGTAATTAAAAAGTTATAGTTCTGCTGACATGGTGGTACACCCCTGTAACACAGCACTTGAGAGGCAGGAAGATCATGAGTTCCTGGATAATAGTGAGACCGTGTTTCAAAGAAAATACAAAAAGAAAGCAACACACTTCTCCCTGGTCACAGTACCTTCATGAGTAAAAGGGAAACAAGCCACTACTCACAGCACATGGCTGACGAAGATTTAATTGTGGTTCTGCCTTTAAAATATTCTACTTAACTCACCGAAATAAAACTGACAAAACTGCTTCTGAGTCCAAAAAATTTTTATTCATAAGCATTTCAGTAATTGACAAATCTAATACTTTTCAAACACTTAGCATATAGTTAGGTAGAATTTCAAATAGAAATTCCCATTTATGACTTTAACATTTAATTAAAATCTGCCTCATCACTCTTTGCTACTCTGTCCAAGAACCAATAGCTTTAAAAATAATGAGATCTGAGATAACTAACCAATTTCAAACCACATAAGGAAAGCCCTATTTAGGAATTGATGGCATATAAAATAAATCTTAGGGGCTTCTGTAATAGTCTGTCTTCAAATGAAACTTTCATAACCACTATGATAAAAAAAAAAGCTGACAGAATCTTAGTGGAAAAAAACTGCCAACTTCCAAAAAATCCAAATGCTGCAAAATCTAGAAACATGGAACATACATGAATTCTTCTAAATCAAGTTATATACAGCAGCATCACTAAAAATTCAAAAGGATCTTGAAATCACAAAATCTGAACTTCACAAAAAGCCGTTGGGCTGGGAAGGTGGCTCAGTGGTAGAGTGCTTGCCTTGCATGTATGAGGCCCTGGGTTCAATTCCTCAGCACCACATGAGACTTTTATCTCCAATTAACCACCACAAAGCTGGAAGTGGCACTGTGGTTCAAGTGGTAGAGCACTAGCCTTGAGCACAAAAGGCTCAGGAAGAGCACCTAGGCCTTGAGTTCAAGCCCCAGGACCAGCACAAAAAAATTGCAAAGTGTAAAGGCCCTCTCAGTTATTATTAAAATGTACATAAAGACACAGTAGACAGCATGTAAACAGGCAGGGATTTTGATAGAATGAAATAAAAAAGTAGATCCAAATGAAGGTATTTGGACTATATAAAAAATATGCTGGGGGTGGAGGGTGAGGGGTGGGAGGGTGGGAGATGGGAAGGGATGGTATGGGGAAACAAAGGATGCGGCAACAATGCTTGATAAGAAATGCACTCATTACCTTGCCCATGTAATTGTAACCCCTCTGTACGGTATTTTCAAGATACACTGTATTCATAAACTGCTTTGCTGAATGGTAACTCCTTTGTAAAACTACTTTAAGATAGTAAAAAGCTTTTTAAAAGGTTACAAATTCGTATGTTACAAAACACAATAAATACACTTAGACAAAGGAGGGGGCAGTCAGGTTTGCATCACAAACCTCAGTAATAAAAGAAAGCAGCCCACTGAGAAAGTGGCTGGACAGGCTGAACAGGCTCTATACAGAAAAGTAATACCAGATGCAGGTGGCTGTGACTTATTATCCTAGTTACTCCAGAGAATAAGATTTAAGGATCTTGGTTCAAAGCCAGCCTGGGCAGGAAAGACCACAATATTCTATGTCCAATTAACTAACAAATGCGTGACTAGAGGCCTGAACCAAGTGGTAGATTACCAGATGTGACCAAGCAAGTCAACTAAGTGGGAAGCCTTAAGTTCAAGCAATAGTACTAGAATAAATAAAAATAGCAACAAAGAGAATAAGCATAAAAAATATTCAACCACAATTGTATGCATGTATGTATATTCATGCACATACTCAAATGAATGAAAACAATGGAGAGAAAATCCTCAGCCATGCTAAAATCTCATTAATTGCACATGCGATTGTTCTTTTGCATATTTTACATCCGACATGGACACAAGAGGTTTTCTTTGTTGTTGTTTTTTTGATGTTCTATGTGATCCTTTGTTTCTTTTGTATGCTCTTCCCTCTATGGTATAACCTCTGTTGTTACTGTTTGCTTTTGGTACCCTGGTATTATATATACATTTACTCAAATTAGGGAAGAGAAAGGGAACAACAGAATGATGAGACAAAGGACAAGGGGTGAACCAATGCAACAGTGGCATACACAAGATACTAGAAACATTCTGTAAAAAAGAGAAAAATTTTTAAAAAATAAATCATGATAAACTTATACATTTTGAATTTTTATTTTATAAATTACATCTAAAGTAAACTATTTCTTGGGTCCTTCTTAGCATGCAAAACATTCCCATAAAATGTAAAGCAAGACAAAGATAGCAAAGGACAAAAAGGGAAAGGTACATACAAATTTTATAAGGTGAAATCAATAGGCGAAATTGAGGATAAATAAAAGTTGTAGAGCATTTTAGAGGGAAAGAAACTAAGTAGATTCAGGTGTTACAGCTTCAATTAGGAATGATTGAGCAAGCAGGTGCAGATGGTTTCTTTCCTTCATCTCCACTCTACCAGGCCATAATTCAATTTGTCTTCCATGTTCCAAAGGGTAAAATTCTTAAGTGGTTTTATGTTACAGTAATCACCTTAGCAGAAAGCTGTTTATCCAAGCAAAATGAGCTTCATACGCTATCTTTAAAAAATGATATCTTTAACATAATAAAACATTATCACAGTGTGACACTTGAAATCTAGAAGCAATGCAGCACTTTTACATCATAGACTCCTAGTAGAGTAAAAGCAAAGAAACAAATCACTTTGTTTTCTTCATAAAAGAATCTTTGAAGCTAAGGAATCTACTAAACACTAAACTACATCTAACTTTGCCCAGGTTGGCCTCAAAGATGATCCTCCCATTTCTGTCTCCTGAGTAGTTGGGATTACGGATCACTATGGCAATGCTACAAAAAGAAAATGTCTTCCTCATTCTCTAAAAAGCTTTGGTCAGTATGAATTATGAATTAAGGTACATTGCAATTTACAACAATTTTAGAAAATTGCAAACGATTCCTTAAATGGCTTATCACATTACATTCTTCAACATTACATTACACTAAATGGCTTACCATATTCTTCAACATTACATTAAAAGATAGTAGACATTATACTAAGTACCATCCTTTTCAGTCATGATCTGCATAACTCAGTTAAGTAAAAAGCAGTTAAACCCTGTTCTGACCCAGTGTGGTAATACAGATTAATTAGGTCCCTCTGTTGTGTGAGGGATTCATGCAGGTCTGGATAAAGTGAACAGCAGATGTGGGTCTTTAACAGATAATTTCAGAAAATATATACAAATGAAAGAACGAAGGAAAGGAAGTACAATTGGGACTATCTTTCCCATCATCTTTTACAGTCACAGTAAAGGCCACCTTACACAATACATTAAGCCCCTGAGTTTTTCAGGGAGTCCAAAAAGTTAGAAGTGAAATCTTTCGGATGTGTTTTATTGTTAGATCTAAAGCCAAAGATTTCTCTGAAGAAAGGCCTACAAGCTGGATTATGTAGCGTATTTCATAAATTAATCTTACCACCGTGATTCAGATTTGCTTTTTGGAAAACACAAAAATGAAAGAAACTGTCATTTCAGCTCTGGTGAGAAGCTTAAAATAGGTGGATAATGACAGGTCACTGGAGGGCAGAGGCAGCTGAGAAGAGCCACTTCCTTATACAACACTTGTCCCAATCAGACACCACCTGTCCCAATCGTTCTTTTGGGGCACTAGCCCTAAACTCTTTATGCTTGAAAAACAAGTTACATGCTAGAAGCTCCTGCTGACCCCGGCCATATAAACCTACTACAGCCAGACTCTGGGCAACCTCTCTTGACTGTAAATCACTATACAAATGATGATAACAGCAATGGTAATGATCGTGAGTTGTAAAATGAGTATTAGCTACTAGGTGTGACATCTGAGTTGCTATTCACTGGAAGAAAGTTCCTCCTATTATCTGCCCTCAGTCCCTCCTGCTATTGAAAATTTACAACTTGAGGGTGAGGGAGGAGGGAGAAGTTGAGGAGGGTGGGAGTGAAGGGATGGTAGGGGGAAAACAAAGGAGGAGGTAACAATGCTCTATAGGAAATGTACTCATTACCTTACTCATGTAATTGTAACCCTTCTGTACAGTATTTTTACAATAAAAAAATACAAAAAAATGTGATTGTATGTCCCTCCCCCATAGTATAACCCCTGCTTTCACTGTATTTGATGTCGGAGGGGAAGGGAAATAACAAATTGTTTAAATAGGGATACAGGTGGATCCATTGCAACAATGAGATGTACAAGTCGTTATGTCGAAAACAAACTTTACCACTTTGGTGTGGGGGAGGAGGATTGGGTGAGGGGGTGGGGGGAGGATGGGAAAGGATAGGAAGGGGAAACAAAGGAGGAGGCTACAATGCTTGATAAGAAATGTACTCATTCTCTTGCCCATGTAATTGTAACCCCTCTGTACAGTATTTTCACAATAAAAAATGTGAAATGAGAAAACAGAACAAAATTATTGATAAAGGGCAAAACTTCTTGGTAAAGAAAAAACCCCAGGCAAAGGCTGACTAGCAGTCAGCCTTAGCCTCTTTTCTATCCTTGCTAAAAATCAAAAGAACAACTCTCCCTCACTTAAGTTTACCAAGGTGGCAGCTTTGCAGAAGGCTACTGACAACCTTGAGGCTTATCGCCAGCTGCACTGAGCTGCTGTATTAGTCAGCAGCTTACAATAAAAATCATTTCTTGTGGTCACCGGTGGCTCGTGCTTGTAATCCTAGCTACTCAGAAGGCTGAGATCGGAGGATCACCGTTCAAAGCCAGCCCAAGCAGGAAAGGCCATGAGATTCTTATCTCCAATAAACCACCAGAAAACCAGAAGTGGCTCAAGTGGTAGAGCACTAGCCTTGAGCTAAAGAGCACAGGGACAGTGCCCAAGTCCAGAGTTCAACCCCAAACCGACAAAAAATATCATTTCTGTAAAACAGACTACCCCCACCCAAGGTTGTGTATAATCCAAGGATCTGTTTTGACTTTTTGTAATCAAGTACCAATAGTGTCAACAGTATTGATAGTATTAGTCATGCTGATGAAACCAAAATTATGTTTTGCTTATGCTCTTGTGACTCAAAGCTATGTTTTGCTTCTGTAACCTTGCTTGCTTGCCTCAACAACTAAGCCTTGGGCCTGAAGGATAGACCCCCCCACCCTATTGTCCCAGGCCCATACAGACTCCAGGTATGTGTGAACTCCTTTGAAGTGCAGGCAGGGCAATCAACCTAAGCCCAGCTGTAAATATCCCATTGTGGGTCCAACTGAAAGGCCCCCACCTCCCTTGACCTAGTGGCTTTTTCATTAACATCTGCCTCCTTGCTTGGACCTCCAAACCTGCCAGAGGGTCTGTGCCCCTCGCTGTTCCTCAGTAAACAGTCCAGCCTATTCCCTTTCCATTCTCCTCCATTTTCCTAACAGGGCCCATCAGCAGTACCACCATTACTCTTCAATTGAAGTCTGCCACTGAGTGGTTCCACCCGGACAGCCTATCACAAATTATTATACATTATATTTACCATAAAGAGCAAATAAATTTAAAGGCCATGTAGCCATACCAATGAAAATGTGCCAAACCAACATTGCATAGCCCTTCTATGTGACTCTATGAGACAAACAGAAAAGGTCAGATAAGTTGATGTTAGGCAAAATGAACCCAAAGATAAGGATTCAAATGTTTTGTTTTTTCTTTCTTGCGATTGTTTCTAACACATTTATAAGATGATTTCTTTGTTGCTTTGTATGTCCCTCCCCCATAGTATAACCCCTGTTTCCACTGTATTTGATGTTGGTGTAATTTGTGGAGGGGAAGGGAAAAAAACAAATTGTTTAAATAGGGATACAGGTGGACCCACTGCAACAATGAGATGTACAAGACATTATGTCTAAAAATGAACTTTATAACATTGACAGGACATGGGGGAAGATGGGGGGGGGAGATGGGAAGGGATAGGAAGGGGAAACAAAGGAGGAGGCAATAATGCTTGATAAGAAATGTACTCATTACCTTATTTTTTATTTTCACACACACAAAAAATCCTATCCTACCCTGAGCTGGGGGCCCATTCTCCTACTTTCCAGGTAGTAGGAAGCAGTCATTGCGCAGCTGAAAAAAGTTCCTAGCTTCTTTAACTGAGTGTCCCTTTTGAATCCAGGATATTATAGGAGGGTCCAATTGAAGTGAAAAAGGAAAGAAGATAAGAAGATACTTTAGGATAAAGAATATCAATGAATATTATATATGACATATGCATTTATATATGGAAATATCACAATGAAAACTCCTCATATTAAAAATGCATACTAATACCAAAAATTCAAGCAATAAAAAATTAGTAACAAAGATAAATCATAGTTCAATACTTAAAGATATTTGATTTGATTCTTACCCCTAAGTGGAGGAGATGGGGAAAAACAAGTCATTTAAGGATTCAGTTGGACGTGTTGCAACAATGAGAAGTACAAATTGTCATCTCAAAAAACGAGCTTTACAATGTCGGTGGGGGGGAGAAGGATTGGGTGGGGGGGGAGGAGGGAGGCTGGGAAGGGAGGTGAAGGGTAAACAAAGGAGGAGGCTGCAATGCTTGGTAAGAAATGTATGCATTATCCTGCCCATGTAATTGTAACCCCTCTGTACAATATGTTCACAAATAAAATAAAATTAAAAAAAAGAAACAAGACTGAAGTTGTCCATTCTAACTATTTCTCTTCAGCAATGTGCTAGAAGGTCAAGCCAGAGAAATTAGTCAAGAAAAAAATAAAAGGTATCCAGACTGAAATAAGAAGTAAAACCCAATTAATTTGCCAATGACATGATCATATATAGAGAAAATACTAAAGAAGCAACTAAGCTCTAAAAAATTAAGAACAAACAAACCCCAGGGGGCCTGGCTTAACAGTGAGCATGAAGCGGAGTCCAAACCCAAGAACCATAAAATAAATAAATAAATAGACTACAAATCAACTTCAATAAAGTTGCAATATACAAATTTTAACTTACATTTCTATACAATGATGGTAAATAATATGACAAAGTTTAAAAGCAGTTTCCTAACTGTAACCCCTCTGTACAATATTTTTACAATAAAAACATAAAAAAGCAATTTCATTAATATGAATGTGAAAAAGAATACAATATCTGGTAATAAATTTAACAAAATGTACAAGATAATTCTGAGAACAATAAAATATTGCTAACCAAAACTAAAAAAGTTTTGTGTGTTTTTTTTTTCCCTACACAGTCTCACTTTGCAACTCTGGTTTTCCTGGGCACTCACTACATAAATTCATAATGCTCCTGACTCAACCTCTCAAATTCTGAAATTACAGTCATACCCCACCATGCCTAGCTTGAATAAGATCTTAGTGTAAGGGTTGCCAAAAGGAAACTCCAACTCGGTTCAGGTGAAAAGGATTTATTTAGAGAGTGAGAGAGCAAACCTCCAACCACAGAAGATGGAGTCAGGCAGAGGAGGAGAGATTATATAGGGGAGGCAGGGACAGGGGTGGACGCAGTAGAAGCAGAGGTGACCTCAGAGGATGGGGAAATGACCTCAGAGCCTAGGGGACCTCTCACTGCCCACCAGGTGTGCCACTTGCTTAGGTTACAGGTGCTAGGCAGGGACTTCTAGGGTGCCTGGGGTGAGAGCCAAGGGAAGAGGCTAATTCTCTCAGGGGAACCTAACACTTAGTAGATGGAGCAGTAGGGTGTGGAGGAATAGCTAAAAGGTACAGTGCCTAGATAGCATATCCTAGGCTCTAGTTTCAATCACAGCATCACAACAATTAAAAGATAAATGGGAAAGCTCCTATGTTCATAAAATGGAAGATTTAATGTTAATATGGCAATATTACCCAAAGTAACTTACAGATTTAATGCAACAATGATCAAAATAATAACTAACTTCTTTGTAGAAATAGGATGGTTTATTATATTCAAGCACTTAAAAGCCACATAATAACTATTCTATAGAATATCATCTGTGCTGGATAATATACTTTTAGTTACTTAGTTAACAACTATATACAAATAGTTAATAATTATCTGTACTAAATTCTCCTTGATCAAATAGTTTGCACATTTTCATTTTTCTAATTAGACATTGGTTCAGAGTCTCTTTATCAAAGCAACAATGTGAACAATCTTAGAATACTAACAACAAAGGTCATATGCTTGCTATTTAAGCAATTTGTCTCTTTAATCCTCACAGTTGTAAGAATACATAACTTCCTTTTATTCTTTTCTTCCTCATCATCCTCCAAATACTTAAATATACCTATTTTAGCAATAGCCCTTCAGAACATTTCTTCCTCTGGCTCTCTGTCAAAATACACTGTGTTATGTGTCATTTTTCTTGGGAGTTTTTAATTTTTTTAATTTTCTTTATTGTAAAAGTGATATACAGAGGTGTTACACTTACATAAGTAAGGAAATGAGTACATGTCTTGTCGGAACATTGTTACCCCCTTCCTCCTTTTCTCCCACTTTCCCTCCCCGGTTCCTTCCCTCCCCCTCACATGCTGTAGAGTTCATTTCCAACATAGTGTCCTTGGGAGTTTTTCAGTAAAGGTTTTAGCTTTTAAAAAGTAATCATAGAAGAATAAACCTGAAGGATTTACAGTCCTGGCTGCAAGAGTTACTACAGAGCAACAGTGATAGAAACAATGTAGTATGTGCAAGGACAGACACACAAGCCAATGAAATAGAAACAAGAATTCAAAAGTAAAGTGATGTCATGGTTCTTTTAGCCTAGGGTTCCAAAGCCAAACGATTTATTCAATACAAAATACAGGTATAGTGTTTGCTTTGGCAGCACATATACTAAAATTAGAACGATACAGAGAAGATTAGCATGGCCCCTGCGCAAAATACAGGTACAACCTAAAAGCCACGTGCAAAGGAATAAAACTAGAACCTTAGTTTTAGATCAACAAAGGAGTCTCAGACACCAAACATGAGCAAAAAAAGAACAAATGAACTGGACTTCATTAAAGTTTAAATTTTGTACCATATGAATATTGCCAAATATATGCAAAAAAACTACAGAAAGATAAAAAATGCAATTACTTATCTGATAAACTCGTGTAGATAGATTTACAGCTATAGAAAAGGCAGCTTAAAAATGGGCAAGGAACTTGAACAAAAATTTGTACAAAGAAGATACCCAAATAATGGACAAGCTCATGGAAATACACTCAACATCACTAATCGTTTTGGAAATGTACATCAAGGCCATGACATACCAGTCCATTCCCATGAGGATGGTATTATCAAAAGAAAAACAAAAAAAAAAACAAATGTGGGAGAGGAAATGGACATCTGGGAAGCCTTGGTGGGAATATAAACATGTAGAGATACCAGACTAAGAATGTAGTTCCTCAACAAATTATATAGAAGTTCAATAGAATTCCCATATGGCCCAACATGTTCACACACAGACACACACACACACAAAAAAAACAGCTGCTCAATTCAGCACTTGTACCTGCATGTTCCTAGCACTACTTACTTTGGGCAAGAGGTAAGAACCATGCCAGTGTCCAGTAATACATAGATGGATTTTTTTAATGCAATAGAAAATCATTCTTAAAAAATAACAGAGTACTGACATTCATTATAGTGTAGATGACTTTTGAAAACATGCTAACCTTCTCAATAGGAAAATATGTAAGAATGCTAATGAAATTAGTGTTACATGGGGCTGAGGGAAGAAAAATAAGAGGGAATGATAGCTTGACTGTAAAGGATAAAGCACAGAAGGATTGTTTTCTGGTGATAAAATATATTAAATTTAGCCGGGCCCTGGTGGCTCACACCTGTAATCCTAGCTACTCAAAAGGCTGAGATCTGAAGATCACAGATTAGAGCCAGCCCAGGCAAGAAAGTCACAGAGTAACCCTTACCTCTAATTAATCACCAAAAAGCTGGAAGTAGAGCTGCGGCTCAAGTGGTAAAGCAATGGCCTCCAGTATAAAAAACAAAAAACAAAACAAAAAAACCCTCAGGGGCAGTGCACAGGCCCTGAGTTCAAGCCCCAGGACCAGTCCCCCCAAAATATTTAAAACTGTATCGATAGTCACATGTATCCATGAATATACTAACAATTACATAACTACGTATTTCTTTTTCATTATATTGTTATTATCCCAAAGTAGTTTACAAAGGAGTTACCATCTGAAAAATCAAGTTATAAATACAATGCATCTTGATTGATGTCACCTGTTTCATCATTTTTCCTCATCCAGAATTACATATTTAAATGAATGAATCTCAAAGTAGTAGAATTCTCAATAAAACTGTACAAAATGCTTTAAAGAAAAATTCTATGAACAAACTGTCAGTATTTTAAGTGCCTTCAACAGCAAGAATGCTAACAATTTTTCTAATTTTGTCCCAGACATCAGTATGGCTCTTTATGCTATTAAACAATAACATCCTTCTAATTTTTAAGCACTTAAAGTGACTCTTAGAAAGTCCCAGATTTAATCTCAGTGCATTTATCTTGGTTCTCTTAGAAAAAAAACTCAGAGAATGGTGGTGACAAGAGTCTTGGGAGAAGATCTTCACTAGCCATACAATAGAGAAGGGCCTCATATCTAAAATATACTTAGAACTCAAAAAATTAAATCCCCCAACAACAAATCCTCAAAGAAACAACCGCCCCATTGATAAGTAGGCTGAAGACTTAGAGACGTCTCTGAAGAGGAAATAAGAATGGCCAATAGACACATGAAGAAATGCTCAACATCTCTGACCATAAAAGAAATGCAAATCAAAACAACATTAAGATTCCAGTTCACCCCAGTTAGAATGGCCATTATCAAGAAATCTAATAACAACAGATGCTGGCAGGGATGTGGCTAAAAGGGAATGCTACTGCACTGTTGGTGGGAGTATAAACTTGATCAACCACTCTGAAAAGCAGTTTGGAGGTTCTGCAAAAGACTACACATTGAGCTCCTCTATGACCCAGCAATCCCACTTCTGGGCAAGACCATACTAAAGCTACCAGCACAACCTTATTCACTGCAGCATTATTTACTACAGCTAAGATATGGAACCAACCCAGATGCCCCTCAGTAGATGAATGGATCAAGAAAATGTGGTATATATACACAATGGAATTCTATGCTTTCACCAGAAAGTATGACATCACCTTATTCTTAAGGAAGTGAAAAGACTTGGAAAAAGTCATATTAACTGAAGTAAGCAAGATCCAAGAAACACAGGCTCCATGGTTACCCTCATTAGTAATAACTAGTATATGCCTACACTAGTCCTAGCAGATGAGCAGAATAGCTCAATAGCTATGTACATATGACCATATAAGATGATGCTAAGCAAAATTAACTCCAAGACAAGGAAACAAGAGGTTTATCTTTGTTGTTGTTGTTTTTAATGTATTATGTGATTTTCTTTATTCTTTTGTGTTTTGTTCTTATCGTTTATCTCCTGTTGTCACTGTATTTGATTTTGGTACCCTGGGTATTGTATCTATCCTAATCTGAATTAGGAAAGGGAAGAGGAACAACAAAATGGTGAGCCAAATGACAAAGGGAGAGCCAATGCAACAGTGATACTCACAAGACAATATGTTGGAAATGAACTGCACAACTTGGGGGAGTGGAAAAAGGGTAAGTGAACAAAAATGAGAGAGAGGGTAACAAGTTCGACAGAAAATGTACTCTCTACCTTAAATATATAACTGTAACCCCTCTGTACATCACCTTGACAATAAAATTAAATTTAAAAAAAGAATCTGGGGCATGGGAAGAATAGAAAGATTGGAACAAAAGGTCCATATGTCAAAGGCTACAAAGTTGTAATTAGACTAGAGGGATATATAGTAATTAAGATTATAAAACCAATTTTTATTCATATTTCATCAGCAAATGGCAGTGATAATAAAACTAGTACAATGAAGTTTGGTATCAAGCCACTAAGTGATTTTGAATGAGGTTATTAAGAAAAGTAAAGAGTACCCAGTTAAGATCAAATTTCAAATAAATAATAACTTTTTAGCATAAAGTTTACTCTAAATAATACAAGGAATACTTTTATTTTCATTGGTTGTATAAAATACAAATTTAACTGGGCATCCTGCATTTCATTTCCTAAATTTGAAAAGCTATATTTGATAAAAATGACCAGTGGCAGTAGCTGAAAACTTGGGACTCTACCCTGTAAACTGAAGCATGAGGCAGTTCTATAAAAGAGGAATGTATCATTTGAAAAATATTTTCTTCACTAAGTATTTCTTGGTAGTAACAAAAACTAGCCTACCTCCCTAAGTACACTAGAAATGAAAAATTTACCATTTTTCTGTATTTACTTCTGAAAACACAAATAATGGTCCCTTCTGCTATTCCCAATGAAAATATTTCTTCATTCTCCACTGAGTTCATATTAGTAACTGTAAAAGAGAACTTGGGCTATGGATATGGGTCAAGAAGTAAGATGCCTAACAAGCTTGAAAACCTGAGTTTGAACAAAAGGTCAGGAAGGCTAAAAGATTTGGTTTGGCAATTTGGAAAGCAATATGGAGGTTCCATAAAAGACTACACATAGAGCTCCCCTACAACCCAGAAATCCCACTTTTGGGCATTTACCCAAAGGATCACAAACAAGACTATACTAAAGTTCCCAGCACAACTATGTTTATCGCAGCATTGTTTACCATAGCTAAGATATGGAAACAACACAGATGCCCTTCAGTAGATGAATGGATCAAGAAAATGTGATATATATATATATATATATATATATATATGTACACACACACACACACACACACACACACACACACAATGGAATTCTAAGCCTCCATCAGAAAAATGACACAGACCCATTTGTTAGGAAATGGAAGGAGTTGGAAAAAAATCACATTAAGTGAAATAAGCCAGGTCCAAACAAACATAGGTCCCATGGTTTCCCTTATTTTCAATAACGAGTATATGTCTAGGACAAGCAGAAAAGGTCAAAAGCTATGTACATATGAACATATAAGATGATGTTAAGTAAAATGAACCCCAAGATAGGGACACAAGTGGTTTTATCTATCTTGCTATTGCTTTTAATGTATTTATAATGTACTACGTGATTTTTTTTGTTTCTTTTGTATGTTCTTCCCCATGGTATAACTACTGTTTTCACTGTATTTGATTCCGGTGCCCTGAATCTTATATATACATTTTTCTAATTTGGGGAGAGGAAGAGAAATAACAAAATGCTGAAATAAGGATACCCATTGTGACAATGAGATGTACATGACACTATGATGAAAACAAACTTTAGAAATTCTGGAGAGAAGGGATGGTAAGGGGAAAAAAAGGAAGAGGCAACAATGCTTGATAAGAAATGTACTCATTACCTTACTCATGTAATTGTAACCCCTCTGTATGGTATTTTCACAACAAAAAAAATTTTTTAATAAATTCTGGAGGGGAGGAGTTGGGGAGGTGGGAAGGGAAGGATTGGTAGGGAAAAGACAAAGGAGGAGAGAACAATGCTCAATAGGAAATGTACTCATTACCTTACTTGTAACTGTAAACGCTCTGTAAAGTATTTTTACTCTCTCTTTCTCTTTCTCTCTCTCTCTCTCTCTCTCTATATATATATATATACATATATATATATATATATATAATTTAAAAAAGATTTGCTTTGGGTTTGGGTTTGGGTTTGTAAGAGACAGAAAACTAGCAACTAGAAATATCTAGGACACCAAAGCTCACATTTAAAATGTCCTTTTTCCAAACTTGAAGACTAGCACTTGGACAGTCCCTTATCTCTAGACCATAGAAAAAGGGGCAACAAACCAGCTGAGAAACATAAGAGATGCTGTACACACACACACATACACACACACACACACACACACACACAATTCTGATAGAAGGAAAAAAGGATGGGGAAAATAAAAACAGGAGATGAATTTTTTTATTTTCCTTTCACAATATATGTGGGGAAAGGGCCATGTTAACATACTGTCCTTGAAAAATCTCCAGGCAGTCTTAGATGGCTGTTGTGGTAAGCACCTCATAGACAGATAAGAGCTACCATCAACAACAAATGAAGGAAATGAGTCAGAACCTTTGATAAATTCTTTTAAGAGGCAGAGACAATGGTTGCTTCCTTAGCTTCTTAAACCTACATAATTATAACCAGGCCTACCACACAGGCACTAGCTCACCACCAGGCATTTTATATATTTTCAATCCCAGACTGGACAGGATATCCTGAAGTTTCATTTAAAGTTAAAGTTCTCTAAGAGGTCCAATAAGATCTTGCATACATAAGCTAAGCATTGCAGTACAGTATGCAAAAGAGAACCAGTCCATCAGTAGAGGACTGGCAGAAGAAAGTACTCACATACTTGTAAGATGGCAGAGAAGCTGGAGGCTAAACAAGTTCTCACTAGAAAGCAGTTTTAGTGTTCCAGTGAACAGTCCTAGTTTAGAGAATCACACCAAGTGTGCCATCAAACTACAGAGAGTTTGGCCAGAGAGGAAAAATCCAGGCAGGTTGGTCAAGGAGACAGATCTGAGCACTTGGCAGCATCTGCGGTGGTGGTGGCAGCTGCCGCCATATCAACACAGAGAGCCCGGGACAAAGGCACCAGATGCTATGTGCAAGCAGATTCTATTCACCACCAGCAAGAACTGACAAGGAGCAGAAATCTTCATCCTGCTGATCGCAGACCAGGGAAGGCCCAGAAACCAAGAGGCTGGAGTGAGTACATGCCAAGACATCCTTACTCCTTCTCATGGAGCAGTGGTGGGAAGGTAGCCCCTCCCCCTCACCAGAGAAGAACTTCATCTATAATACTGACAAAGGCACAGCCTAGCAACTGGCTCCAACTCAGGCCTTGGAAGAAAACAATAGGAGCCATTCAGCAGGTCACAGGAACCTGACCTGACCTGCCAGGCTCAGCTTCACCCAGGGGAAAGTCGCCACTCCCAGGCAGAGAAAGCTCTGTCCCTCTAGGAGTGACTTTCTTCACTGGGTAAACAGAGCCAGAGGCTACCCCTCCACACCCCAACCTAGGCAACACACCCAGCAGCAGAAGGGGTAAAAGACAAACAATTGAAAAATCAGTAAACATAAATCCTGAGAATGGCTTCAGGCTGGGCTCTATGAGTTTCTCAGGAGCTAACCCCTCAAGGAAAAGCTACTTATTGCTGATAGGCCTCAACCCTACCCAGAACTTAGCCTCATCACAGCAACTCCAAGCTAGAGGAAACAGCCATCTCCCTCTTTTGTGATACTCAAAGTAGATCTCCCTCCCACTGAACTACCCTGGGAGGAGGATCACAAGGTCCTGGTTAAGGTAGAGTATTTTTCTGCCTGCTCAAACAAACTGACTTAAGAAATCAAGCCATAAGAAAACCAAACACCATAAGCAAACCATAGACTCCACCAAGAGACTGGTTACAGACACAAGGGAGATACAAGATCTTTCCTCCCACCCCCCCAAAAAAATCAAATACCTCATTTTTCTACCTAATTATTTTTTAATTTAAAAAAAATTGTTTTCTACTTTTTTTCCTTTCTTTCATAATTTTTACTTTACGGGTGTGTGTGTGTGTGTGTGTGTGTGTGTGTGTGTGTGTTTTAAGACTCTTTTAACCTTTTGGTCCTTTTTTATTTTTATTTTTTGCAGGACTTAATTGCTGTTCTGCTCATCCCCAGGTACATACCCGTCGTCAAATTTTAGACCTTATCCTTCATTGTGTACATACTTAATTCAGAAATTGATTACTCAATTCACAACCTCTTAGGCTTACCTTCTTTAATAGTACTATTATTTCTTTTATGTTTTTTGTTCTCTTTTGTTTTGTTCATGGGGCTTGAACTCTGTGCCCGGACACTGTCCCTCTGCTCTTCAGCTCAAGGCTAGCACTCTACCGCTTGAGCCACAGTGGCACTTCTGGTTTTTTCTGTTTACATGGTGCTGAGGAATTGAACCCAGGGCCTCATGCATGCAAGGAAAGCACTCTACCCCTGAGCCACCTTCCCAGCCCTATTTCTTTATACCTATATAATTATTTTGGGGGGGCCGGGGAGTCCGGTCATGGGCCTAAACTCTGGGCCTGGGCACTGTCCCTCAGCTCTTCAGCTCAAGGCTAGCGCTTTACCACTTGAGCCACAGTGCCACTTCCGGCTTTTTTCTTTTTGCTTATGTGGTACTGAGGAATTGAACTCAGGGCCTCAGGCATGCAAGGCAAGCGCTCTACCACTGAGCCACTTTCCCAGCCCCATATACCTATATAATTCTTAAGTGTTCCATTTTTAATTTTTTAATTTTTTCATTTTATCTATCTCTCTTATCTTATTCTTTTCTTCTATCAGTATTATTTCTTTATACTTACATAATTTTAAGTATTTCATTTTTTTCTTGTTTCTTTATCTCTCTCTTTTCATTTTGTTCTATCCATTTCATCTCTGAGATTAGGACTTGGTTAAATTCAATTTTCCTTTTACCTCTCCACATCCTTCTAATCCTATTTTCCCCACAATTATCCCTAAACCTGTTAATTTCTGGTCTGATGAATCCCTCTTTGATGTTCTTAGCCCATTAATACATAGTGATTTGATGTTGGATAGATTATATCTCTTGAACTAGATTGTCTCTGCAGCCATTTTGACTGTGCAACTGCAGGACTCTGATGCTTGCCTTAAAATAGTGTTGTAGCATGAAATTGGTGTTACTTTCATACCAACTGGGCAGAAAAAGCAGGAGAAACACAAGAAAAATGGCAAGTCCAAGTATCTCAACTCCCACTCATGATGATCAGGTGACAGAACAGTTAATGAATAATCTAGAGAAGAGTTCCCAAAAAGTGTTACAAACACCATTGCTAAACATGGTGAATGAAAAGATTGAAAACCTGCAAAGGATTCAGTGTGAGCTTGATAGGGATGAGGCAAAGTTAACCAAAGATTAATGCAGGAACATCACAAGCATGATGACGCTAACCAAAAATTAATACAGGAATCTCGTGAGTGTGAGAAACCTAATCAAAGAGTAATACAGGAATTTCATGAGCAGGAAGAGAATAGACAAAGATCCATAGAGGCATTCATGGAATCCATAAACTGACAGCTGAAGAAATCCAGGGAGACCACAAAGGGAATGCTGAATGGAGCCTGTCAGAAGGAAAGGGAGCCCAATGAAACCATAAACAATCAACTAAAGGATTTGAGAATAAACACTGAAAACCAAATTAAGGAAGTAAGAAGTACATACAAGAGCTATAACAAAGCTCCAACAAAGAATTTGAAGCCATTAAAGCCGACCAACTAGAAGGAAAAGAAATTAAAAAGACCATCTTGTCAGGAGGATAGGCCATGCAGAAGACTGAATCTCTGGGACTGAAGATAGTCTAGATATTATAGAGAAAGAACATACAACTATCCAAGACAAATGCAAGAACTATGATAGATCTATTCAACATTTAGAAGACACCATAAGAAGGCCTAATCTGAGGATAATGGGTGTAGAGGACCTCCTAGAGACAGAAGTTAATGGTCTAGGAAATTTATTTAACAGGATCCTAGCAGAGAACTTTTCAAACATGCAAAAAGATAGACCTATTCAGATACAAGAAGCTTTTAGAACCCCAAATAGACCAGAGCAGAACAGGACATCCCACTGTCCTGTTGATTGATCCACACAGGATCAATTCAGACCAAGGAAAGAATCCTTAAAGCTGTCAAGGAGAAAAGATCCATCACCTATAAAGGGAAACCAATTAGAATATCCTCAGATTGTACAGAAGAGACAATCAAAGCAAGAAGAGCCGGGAATGATGTATGCAATGCCCTAAAGACAAACAGCCATCAACCAGGAGTACTATGTACCCAGCTAAACTCTCATTCATAACCAAAGGCCAAATAAAAACCTTCCATAGCAAACAAAAACTGAAACTTATCTCCACCAAACCAGCCCTACAAAGATACTTAAAGATGACCTACACATAGAAAACCAAAAAGAGCACAATAAAGGCCAAGAAACTGCACCCATACTAAGAATCCAAGAACCATAGGAAGAACCCACTTGTCACAGACCCTGAGAAGGTAGATATCATGGCAGGAACTACCAAACACCTCTCAATATTGGTAGACTTAATTCACCAATTAAGCGACATAAAATGTCTACTTGAATTAAAAAGCAAGATCCTTCTATCTGCTGCCTTCAAGAGACACACCTTGCCATAAAAACAAAAATATTCTGAAAGTGAAAGGCTGGAATAAAATCTACCAAGCAAATGGCCCCCATAAACAGGCAGAAGTTGCAATTTTAATATCATATAAAATACATTTCAAATTGAAATTAGTGAGAAGAGATAAAGAAAGTCGCTACATACTAATTAAGAGATCTGTCCTTCAGGAGGATATTAAAATTCTAAATATCTATTCACCAAACAACAGAGCACCCAAATTGATCCAAGAAACACTACTTTCCCAGAAAATCTCACATAGATCCAAAGACATTAATTGTTGGGGACTTTAACACACCACTATGCCCATGAGATACATCAACCAGGCAAAAACTCAAAAGAGATACTGCAGATCTAAACAACTGCATAGATCAACTCGATTTAACAGACATCTACTGAATATTTCACCCAGAAGCATCAGAATACACATTCTTCTCAGCAGCACATGGAACATTTTCCAAAATAGACCACATTTTAGGTGACAAAGCAAATGTCCAAATTAAGAAATTAGAACAACACCAAAAGCCACCAAAGAAAGTCTTATAACACATGGAGGCTGAACAACTCACTGTTGAATCCCCAGTGGGTCATGGAATAGATTAGAAAGGAAATTCAAATGTTCATGATATTCAACAAAAATGAACACACAATTACCAGCTCTTCTGGGACACAGCAAAGGTAGTACTCAAGGGCAAGTTTATAGCTCTGAGTTCCTACATCAATAACTTGGAGAGATCTGAAACCATCAATTTAATGAGACATCTGATCCTCCTTGAAAAAGAGCAGCAAGCTAAACCCCAATCCAGAAGACAAAAAGAAATAATTAAAATAAAATCAGAATTAATTAGAATCCAAAAAATCATAGAAAGAATCAACAAAACGAAGAACTAGTTCTTCAAAAAAAAATTAACAAAATTGACAAACCCTTAGCAAATCTTATCAGAAAAAAGAGAACACACCCAAATAAACAATCTTAGAGATGAAAATGCAAACATCTCCACAGAAACAACCACCATTCAGAACATTATAAGGGAATACCTCTCAAAGTTTTATGCTAATAAGTTTGAGAATCTAGATGAAATGGACGATTTCCAAGGAAATATTGACCTGCTAAAACTAAGCCAAGATGAGTTAAACCAACTTAACAGGCCCATATCAAGCATTGAAATAGAAACAGCAATAAGAGACCTCCCATGTAAGAAAAGCCCAGGACCAGATGGTTTCACAGCGGAATTCTACAAGGCCTTCAAAGCAGAACTCTCACCAATACTCCTCCAACTCTTCAATGAAATTGAAAGAGAAAATTCACTTCCAAACTCTTCCTATGAAGCCATTACAACCATCCAAAAACCAGGCAGGGACTCATCAAAGAAAGAGAACTATAGACCCATTTCTTTGATGAACATTGATGCAAAACTTCTTGACAAAATTTTGGCCAATCGACTTCAATAATTCATCCGAAAAATCATACACCATGATCAAATAGGATTCATTTCAGGGATGCAAACCTGGTTCAATATACACAAATCAATATAACTGATCACATCAACAAGGACAAGAACCACATAGTTATCTCAATAGATGCAGAAAAGGCATTTGACAAGACCCTTTATGATGAAGGCTCTGGAAAAATTAGGAATCCAAGGAACATTTCTCATACAATAAAGGCTGTATATGACAAACCTACAGCCAGCATTATACGTAATGGTGAAAAATTAAAGCCATTTCCTCTTAACTCAGCAACAAGACAATGATGTCCACTCTCTACACCTCTCTTCAATTTAGTATTAGAATGCCTAGCTACAGCAATAAGACAATATGCAAACATAAAGGGGATCCAAATAGGGAAAGATGAAGTAAAATTTTCCCTCTTTTCAGATGACATGATCTTGTATTTAAAGAATCCCACGGATTCCACTCCCAAATTACTCGAGCTGATTTGAAACTTTGACAAAGTAGAAGGTTATAAAATTAACCCCCCAAAATCAATGGCTTTTCTGTATGCCAACAATGAGAAGAGCACAGCTGAAATCAGGAAAGCAACTCCACTCGTAATAGCCCCACAAAAAATAAAATACCTAGGAATTAACTTACTAAAGAAGTGAAGGACCTCTATGATGAAAACTTAAAAACCTAAAAAAGGAAATCAAAACAGAACTTAGAAAGTGGAAAAACCCCCCATGTTCCTGGATTGGAAGGATCAACATCGTGAAAATGGCAATACTTCCCAAGGCAATCTACAAATTCAATGTGATACCCATCAATATCCCAACCTCATTCTTCAAGGACATAGAAGATACAATCCAAAAATTCATATGGAACAATAAAAGACCCCAAATGGCAAAAATGATCCTTATGAGAAAGAACAGTGCTGGAGGATATCAATACCAAATTTCAAACTCTACTACAAAGCCATAGTAATCAAAACAACTTGGTACTGGCACAAGAAGAGAACTCAGGCCCAATGGAATAGAATTGAAAACCCAGAAATGAACCCACAGATCTACAACTTCTTAATCTTCAATAAAGGAGCTAAAAAAAAATAGAATGGAAGGAAGACAGCTTCTTCAGTAAATGGTGCTGGCAAAACTGGTTAATCACTTGTAGAAAACTAAAGCTAGATCCTTATATATCACCCTGCACAAGAATCAACTCCAAATGGATCAAAGACCTCAGATTCAAAGCAGACACCCTGAAAACATTACAGGACAGAACAGGAGAAACTCTAGGTCTCCTTGGCACAGGCCTAAATTTTCTTAAGAGACCCAGAAACACAACAAATTAAAGAAAGGTTGGACCAATGGGATTTCATGAAGCTGCAGAGCTTCTACATGGCAAAGGACATAGCTAGCAAGATCAATAGAAAGTCCACTGATTGGGAGATCTTCAGTAGCCATACAACAGATAAGGGTCTCATGTCTAAAATACCCTTGGACTCAAAAAATTAAATCCCCCAACAACAAATCCTCAAAGAAACAACTGCCCAATAAATAAGTGAGCTAAAGCCTTACAGAGAAATTTATCTGAAGAATAAATAAGAATGGCCAATAGACACATGAAGAAATGCTCGACCTCTCTAGCCATAAAAGAAATGTAATTCAAAACAACATTGAGATTCTACCTCACCCCAGTTAGAATGGCTATAATCAAGAACTTTAACAACAGATTCTGGAGCATACATGGCCAGATGGGAACCCTACTGCATTGTTAGTGGAAGTGTAAACTTGCAACCACTTTGAAAAACATTATTAAGGTTTCCTCCAAAGACTCCACATAGAGCTCTCTTATGACCCAGCAATCCCACTTTTGGGCATTTACCCAAATGATCACAAACACAACTTTACTAATGCAACCAGCACAGCTATGTTTATTGCAGCATTATTTACCATAGCTAAGATATGGAACCAATCCTGATGCCCCTCAGTAGATGAATGGATCAAGAAAATGTATATATACACAATGGATTTCTATGTCTCCATCAGAATGACATTATCCATTTGTTAGGAAATGGAAAGACTTGGAAAAAAATATATTAAGTGAAGTAAACCAGGCCCAAAGAAACATAGGTCCCATGGTTTCCCTTATTTGCAATAACTAGTATATGTCTAGGACAAGCAGAAAATGTCAAAAGCTATGTATATATGACCAGATAAGGTGTTGTTAAACGAAATGAACCCCAAGATAGAGACACAAGTGTTTTTTTTTCTTTCTTGCTATTGTTTCTAATGTATTTATACCATGTGATTTTTTTTTTGGTTCTTTGTACGTTCCTCCCCCACAATATAACCCCTGTTTTCACTGTATTTGATGTCAGTGCCCAGCAACTTGGATATACACTTCTCTAATTTGGGGAGGGAAGGGTAAAAGCAAAATGCTTAAATACGGGTATGGGTTGACCCATTGCAACAATGAGATGCACAAGACACTATGTTGAAAAACGAACTTTACAATTTAAGTGGAGGTGGGAGAGAAGAGATGGTAAGGGAAAAACAAAGGAGGATGTAACAATACTTGATCGGAAGTGTACTCATTACCTTGCTCATGTAACTGTAACCCCTCTGTACAGTATTTTTGCAATAAAAATGTATAAAAAATGAGAAAGTACTCAGTAGATTGCAGAGTAGCTGGAAAATGAAGAAGGCATAAGCATTTATGGAATATATTCTGAAGGAAAAGCTCAGTGGAAAAATAGGGTGCATAGTTTGTTTTTACTTTTCTAAAAAAGGATGTTAATCTTTCTGAGAAAGGGGCAAGGACAATACTTTGACTGCTTTGAATATTATCTTCTTTTGTTCATTTGACTTTGAAACTCTGTAAATAGCATATCTAATTTAATTTGAAAACTATAAAAAGTAAAAGTAAAAGATTTAGTTGTTTATTCTATTTGGTGTATGAATGCATTAAAAAGAATTCTGTTTCTAGTGACCGTGAAACACAATTTAACTGTGCATTTCTAAAAGGATATGCTTGAAGGACATAATGACTACACATTAGTCTTTAATTTCTCTTAATGATCATATTGTTGTTAGCAGTGGAGTATTATTATAAGGTTATTATGTAGGTATAATGAAGTACTAAAAACAATAATTATTAGACTTTGTAGACAGAAGATAAACATGCAACATCTACTAGGTTACCTAAAGTATGAAGTAGAATTATTAATAAAATGCTTTCATATGTACCTTATTATTTGTAACAGGGAAAGACCTTAAAACAATAAAAGTTTAGCAACAAAATACTCCTAGTACCTATATTGTTATGTCTAAATAAAACCAACCCTGCAACAAAAAGCAAACACTCTTTTTGAAAATGACTGATCATGGGGTCTACCAGAAAAAAATGCAAGACAAGCCTGGAGTACCTTGTCATATCAGGAACTGTATGATACACTATCACATCGCAGACTACTGCAAACAAATTAAACATGCTTCCATTGGCCAAATATGTGACCCTTTGGGTATCAATAAGACTAATAACTGCAATGGATTGAAACACATCAAATATGTCTAAATATACAAGTTCACAGTGACATTAACGTTGATCACCAAATATCTGGGTTAGGTACTATAAACCCAACTCATTCCGTTAGAAAATATTAATAAATTAAAGTAAAAGTAAGGCATTTATCCTGCTTTTTCCATAGGATTTTTCCTTTATATAAGTATAATACAAGGAAGTGAACAAGTTCAGGAAATATTAAGAAGAGTGACAAAATCACTCTAGAAGTGGTGTGGAATCTGGGCCACAGTATGGAAGGTTACAGGTAATTGGAAAGTACAAGGCCCAGAGTTCAAACCCAGGAACACCAAAACTTGTATATGAATCACTTGAAGTCATTCTGTCTGGGGAAATAATAATGATGGTGTTATTAGCCAAAGTGATGATCCTCAGGAAAGGCAATGCCTTTGTCAAATTCCCACAGAGTTCACTTTTAAAAAAGTGCACAATGTAGATGATGCATACTGGATTATGTGGCTGCCTCTAACCCTTTACACAGTACTAGTAATGTCTACAGGTGCTTTGGGGCTAGCTTAGAACCCTGATGGTATTTTTCCTTGCTGTTATGAGTTCATGCATACTTTAATAAAATGTCTAGTGAGAAAACTTTTTAAAAAGTGCACAATGATACACTAAAATATAAGCAAAAATAGGAGAAGATACAAGTATTGGTATTGGCCTTCTTCCTAGAATCTTTACTTGTGCCATAAATAATTTTAAAATGTTGACTTTACTGGGCCCATCTCTATAAATTTCATGTTTGATTAATTAAATAAAGTATTATTTAAAAATACTTCTGTACCGGTCCTGGTGCTTGAATTCAGGGCCTGAGTGCTGTCCATGAGCTTTTTCGCTCAAGGCTAACATTCTACTACTTGAGCCACAGCTCCACTTCTGGCCTTTGTTCTAGTTAATTGGAGTCTTAGGATTTCCCTGCCCATGCTCGCTTCAAAGGACAAACCTCGTATCTCAGCATCCTGAATAGCCAAGATTACAGGTGTGAACCACCAACACCTAGTTACTATACAGGAAGTGTTTATAGGTGACTTACAGAGAACTGAAATAGAAAGATATGCAGTGATTGTGACTCTGCTCAAGTGAATAGGGGAAATATCATTTATTAGTGGTTGTCTGACTAATAATTAAACAGACCTAAGAAGTTGTAGCCTAGAAATCAGAAGTAAAAACATTAAATTAAAATGGAGAAGTGGTTTATAGGAAACCCAACAATCAACTATGAATATGTAATTCTGATTCCCATTAATGCTGTTAGACTTGGCAGCAGCCCCATAGCATGGGAATTGAATAAAGGGCCTAAGAGAGATGTGAAGAGACATAAGCAAGAATCTGAATCTCAAGATTGTTAACAAGCTGTATTTGACTAATGGGTCAACTTGTTACCTTAAGTCTCTGCTCCATATAGCATACTGGCTGCTAAACTGTGCATCAGCTAGCTTTTATATAAGCAGGGCTTCAGAGGAATAGAGAAAGAAGGCCACAAAGTCAGAGAGAATTAAAGCTAAAGAGGTCAAAACACTGAGGGTTCAGCTTTAGAAGAACACACTATCAGTAATAAATTCTAATTTCTGCTCCACGCATGCATATGAGAAAAACATTAGAGGCACCAAAAGGAACTAGCAGATGATAGGTTTGATCCATTAACTCTAAGTGGGCTTCATTTTCCCTAAGCCTGGACCAATATCTGGGACAGTATCTCAGGACTACTTTTAATTAGGAACTTTTTGAAAAGAAATGCTGAGATCAGTTTGGTCAAACCTCTGATGCTTGATGCTTAAAATATGCCGCACTATATTAGTTTATTACTTGAAAAGATAGCTTCTAATGGAAGAGCAAAAATGATTTTGGTTTCTCCTTTCATGTCCTGAAAAACAGTAGCAATATGAACTCTGGAACATCAAGATCATCTTGCCATCTCCTGTCCTATTTTGAAAAGGCCATTGTGAATTCTTAATAAAACATTAGGCTAGGTTTAATTTATATCAGATAATCTTAAGTCATGAGCCAGAGAAACCACATTTAATCAGACTGCTTACAAAAAGGGCACAGTCTTATCTTTTGCTAGAAATTTAACATATATTCTTTAACATCCAGACAAGAAAATAGCTATTTTAGGAATTATGCTTTTGAAGCAGTTTAAAAGTTTTCAGACTAAGTCTGAGCCACAATAACCAAATAACTCTGTTTGTTATTTTATTGGTAAGAGCTACTTTGGTGGATAAATTAGAAGGTAAATTACCATTTATGCACAGGTAAAAATGAGCACTTGAGGGACAGATTTACTTCTATATCATCAATACTAGATAATTTAAATTTATTTTGTCTAATCATTGCAAAAACAGTCCAAAAATTCCTAAAGCACACTGTTTTCTAATTTTTCACATTAAAATGTGACTCTGAAAATAACAGGTTTCAAGAGAGATAAAATGAAAGGCTTAAAATGCTGCTTAAAACACTTCAGCCAGTCTTTGCTTTCCTTTCTGTTTGTTAAGACTAAAAAAGAAAGGTCACCTTTCTCTTTTTCCCCCAATTCCAAATTTAGCATACAGTAATGTTTAGAATAATAAAGCTTAAAAACGTTACTTTCCAAACTGAAAAGGCTACTGCTATTTCTAAATATTGATTTCCCTCTTTAATGACCCCAGAAAAATCCAGGTGCTGAAGTTCCTAAAGTTAGCCAAGTTATCTGAATTCTATTTTGCTTCTAATGTGGACAAATTGTTGCTGTGCATTTGGAACTGAGTCTCAAGTACACAGAAAAGAAAATGAGCTAGAAGCTTCAGTTGAGTCCTACCTACAACCTCTGTTTTAGAAAGGCTTGATAAATAAGCTTTTCATTCTACTAAACAGAGAAAAGATTCTCAAAGACACAGATTTGAGCTTAACTCCAAACCTTGACATATACATACTGGATGTTTTCCCTAGGTTTTAATTTCTTCCTAGTTCTCAGACAATATAAGGCTTACTTCTTAAAGGATGGGTCTATGAATTGAATGTGTTAAGTATCTAGTAAAACAAAAATGTAATAACATTAGTTTCATATCTCCCCTTTCCTATTTGAAGGCAATTCTGTATTTTAATATGTGGAAATTAAAATTGTTTAGAGGGGCTGGGAAGTTGGCTCAGTGGTAGAGTGCTTGCCTTGCATGCATGCCCTGGGTTCGAGTCCTCAGCACCACATAAGCAGAAAAAAGCCAGAAGTAGTGCCATGGCTCAAGTGGTAGGGCACTAGCCTTGAGCTGAAGAGCTGAGGGACAGTGCCCAGGCCCAGAGTTCAGCCCCCATAACTGGCAATAAATGAATGAATGAATGAATAAATAAATAAATAAAATTGTTTAGAGGCAAATTTATAATACATGTCTCATTTTAAATATCACTTGTGCCAGTCTTGGGAATTGAACTCAGTGCATGGGTACTGTCCCTGAGCTTTTGTACTCAAGACTGGTGCTCTACCACTTGAGCCATAGCTCTGCTTCCAGCTTTTTGGTAGTTTATTAGAGATAAAAGTCTCATGGACTTTCCTGCCGAGACTGGCTTTGAAATGTGATAGTCAGATCTCAGCCTCCTGAGTAGCTAGCTAGTATTACAGGCATGAGCCACCAACTCCCAGCTAAGTGTTTTTTAACATCTAACTCCTATTATTGAATCTACAGAACACTCTGTATATTAATCAACAACTATCTTTTAAAATAGTAGCCTATGGTCAACATTGACTAAATTTCTATGTGCTGTGTAAATTTAATTATTTATTTAATGAAGACAGAAAAGGAAAACCATCCGATAAAGACGCTAGTACATGGCCTAGTTTTGTAGTCCTTCAGTTAGTTTTCATGTTTTAGCCTTTTTTTTCCCGGTACTGGGGCTCATTCTCTGGGCTTGGATGCTGTCCCTGAACTCCTTTTTGCTAAAGTGCTCTACCACTTAAGCGACAGTGCCACTTCCAGCTTTTTCTGTGATTAATTGGAGTTAAGAGTCTCGTGGACTTTCCTGCATGGGCTGGCTTTGAACTGCGATCCTCAAATTTTAATAGCTAGAATTACAGGCAGCAACCACTGTTGCCTGGCTTGTTTTTTTAGCTTTTAAATCAAATTTCTAGGGAGTTTACATACTGAGGAACAACTTAATTAAAATTCAACCAGCATTTTTACAATTTTTCATAAAATCAACACACTTCTCAATGTCTGAAAACTATCTTCTACCTACAAAGATAAACATGGACAGTTCTTTCTGATCCCATCACTTGTGAGCAAAGTTGATGGGACCAGGAATGGAATTTTCCCAACCATAACTAAGTTCACAATTTTTCCTGAGAATAGAACAAAGTAATTGTAGTCTAGGTAGAAGTAAACTCTTCAGTGTTTGATCAGCCATGGTCACAGTATAAAAGAAAGTCATTCTGCAGAGAGAGAAGGTTAAGAGATCACATAATAAGGAAACATGGATGCAACCCAGAACACATATGCTATAAGTGAGACTATCTCACAAGGTTACTGAGCCACTCCAGTTTCCTGCTCTTATCCTCTTCTGATCCCATTAGGGCAGTGCAATCACCAGTGTATTTCTGATACTCAGAAAAAGTCATGACATAAACAGGTAATGAAACACAAACACTGAAGAGTTATAATTCTTCTGGAGCTGCACATTGCTATTTTAATCAGCACCAAAATAAGAAGAGATTTCTAGCTTTCTGTAAGTTCTTTTATTCCACTTACTATCATTTTTCTACTAACATAATGATGTACTATCTGAATAATTTTAAAGTTATAAAAATCAGAAAAATTGATTGAGAAAGAGAAGAATAAGAATGAGTAATGTTTAGTGGCAAATGAATGGTGACTGTGACTCCAAGAAAGAGTTAAATAGGCACGTATTTCAAATTATCTAGACACATTAGGGGACAGGAAATCTGTTTAGTGGGCCAGCACAAAAGAGTCATTTTTAAGAACCAGTGCACAGAAAGTAATAAGGGTAAATATTAGTATTGCAGATATGTATTGTTGCATTGTAGGTAACTTATAATACAACAATAAATTTGACCAGCTAAAAATTAAAGTTAGGAAAACATACTTTTAGCTGGGTACAGGTGGCTCACACCTATAATTCTAGCTACTCGGGAGGCTGAGAACTGAAGATCCTAGTAAAAATCCAGCCTAGGCAAGAAGCCCATGAGACTCTTCTCCAATTATCCACTGAAAATAAAAGCCAGGAAATAGAACTGTTGCTCAAGTGGTAGAGCACCAGCCTTGAGGTAAATAACTCAGGGACAGTGCCTAGGCCCTGAGTTCAAGCCCCAGGACACACACACACACACACACACACACAAAGAATACACACTTCTGAGTAACTATATTACAAAAACAACTATGATGTTTACTTTTGGTAAGAATGAAAAGAGGTCAAAAGTCACTGCATTACTTTGGGCCCACAGCCCACTACTATTGTGGGCCCAAAGTAATGAGGGCAAGTGACCATGAACCAAAACTGCTGAAATAATAAGCAGAATAAACCTTTCCTCCTTGTTGATTTGTTTATCTCAGGTCCCTGTCCCAGAGATGGAAAGTTGTCTTACACAAGTTGAGCAAATGCATCTATAATACTAAAAGCCTGACACATAGAAAACTTGATAAATTGGTATTTATCCAAATTTTAAATTGTTTATTCTGAGAAAGAGAAACCTTTAGTTCTTTCAGGAGAATGAAAGGGCAAGCCACATATCTACTGAAAATGTGAGTCTGGAACCCAAAGAGCAATTACAAATTACTAGTAGGGGCAGTCTAATTCTGTTAATAGGCCAGTATCTGAGTTCTGCAGGGCGCTGGTGCCTCACACCTCTACTCCGGAGGCGGAGATCAGGATTATATTGGTTTGAGCCAGCCTAGTCTGAAAAGTTCTCCAGATTTCATCTCCAAAATAACCAGCAAAAATCACCAGGCTGGTGTGACTCAAGTGGCAGTGCACCAGCTGTGAGCAAGAAAGCCAAGCAAGAACACCAACCCCTGAATTCAAGCCCTGGTACTAGCAAAAAAAAACCTGAACACTTTCCCAAAGACCAAGTACATGAAAAGATGCCCAAAATCATTCATGAAAAGTTACATGCAAATTAATGCAATGAGATGATTCTTTATCCACTCTCATTGCTGGTATACTTACTTTACAGTAATTCTTCATTTTAAGTCATATTAGATAAACATTCTTATTTATAAATATTGCACATACACACTAAAATTCTGTTTAGTCTTCAAAATGGAATCACTAGAACAAAGAGTATTTCTATTTTCAATTTTTATGTATCCCATCCCCTGAGTATATCTAATATTCGTTGTGTTTTAACAAAGGAATGACTTGTTGTATATCTTGAAACTTAGCTAAGAGGCTTTGTTTTCTCATGGTTATTGGATATGATTCACATTTATTTTTCTATGAATGGGCAATTTCAAATATTTTCTCTTATTTGTGTTTTTTAATCTCTTGAGTTACTTTTCTACATTAGATTTTCATCCTTAGTCACGTTCATAGGTCACTGTTCTTTTCTTCTACACTGAAGCTTAACTTTAATGTTTAAATGGTCAGTTATTGTGATATAGTTTATCTACAATGAAGTGCATTCCTTTAAGAAGTAAAAAACACTACTATAAGCTTTAGTTACATTGTACACTCTAGTTGCTTAGTCCTAGGCCTTTGCCTACTTTGTTTCCTCAGTCTCTGATATGCTTTCTCACTCAGGCTGCATCCATGATAAGGCAATAATTTAAATTGTATTCATCTTTAAGGACTAGCCCAGAACTCTCCCATATGTTCAAGCAGAAGTCATTGGTCTTAGTGGGTTTCTTCCTTACTTTCTTTTAGAATTTTATTGTAAATGTGTTGTACACAGGAGTTACAGTTACATAACCAAGACAATGAGTACATTTCTTGTTTAAGATTGTTACCCCCTCTCTTATCTATCTCCCACTTTCCCTCCCCACATCTTTCCCCTTCCCAAGTTGTGAAGTTCATTTCCAACATAGTGTCTTGTGAGTATCGCTGTTGCATTGGTTCACCCATTGTCCTTTATCTCACCATTTTGTGATTCCTCTTGCCTTCCCCAAATCAGATAAATGTATATACATGACACAGGGTACCAAATTCAAAAACAATGACGTCAGGGGGTAAACCAAAGAAAAATAAAAAATGAAAGGAAAAATAAATAACTTTACATACTACATTATAAACAACAACAAAAACCCTCTTATTTCCATATCTTGGAGTTCATTTCAATTAGCATCATCTTATGTGGTCATATGTACATAGCTACTGAGCTATTGTGATCCCATGCTAGGACTATCCTAAACATATACTAATTATTACAAATGAGGCAAACCCCTTAAAGTTAAGGGTTTAGCTTTGTTATTCTGGAAACTACCAACAGCAGTTGGCAGTGTGCCTGGCTAAATACACTCTCAGGTCTTAGAAGTTTCTGCAAAGCACACCTATATTAAGAGTGCCACATAATTCTAGAAAGCAGTAAAACAACAGGAAAAACAGACGCACATATGGAAAGCAAAATACCTGAAATAATAAATATGTTTATCCCCATATTAGCCAGAGTTTTCCAGAGAAACAGAACCAATAGGGTATTGTGGGGTGGGGGCAGGAGAGAGGAGGAAAGCAGAAGTGGAAAAGCAGGAGAGGGGAAGAGGGCGAGAGCATAAGAGCAAGAAATTGATTTTAAGGAATGATGGAGGGCAGGAAATGTGACTTTGTAACACAGTTAACCAATTGCAATTTAATTATTCCCATTCTTTGGGTTTATCATTGGTTTTACAATAGTTGGTATAATTTGCCATTGGTGAAACTGCTTGTGTTTTGAAGAAGGTGACTCTCATCATAGTTTCAATGTATCAAATTAGCTATTTGTTCAAACATTATTCTAGATGTTTCTGGGATGTGATAACATTTAAATGAGTAAACTGAGTAAAATGAATTGTCCTTCATAAAGTAAGTAGTCTCATCCAATCTTTGGAAGATATTAATATGAAAATAATTATCTCTCTCCTCAAAAAAAAGACTGTATTCAGGATGGAGCTTCAAATGTTTACTAGATATTTTGGATAGCATATAAGTACATCTGTCTGTCTGTCTGTCTACTGTAGAATTGAATCCAGAGCCTCCCTCATTCTTATACTAAAGGAATATAAGCCAGAAACTAAACTTTCTTTATTCCCCACATGTTTACACTAACCAGTTCATTTAAGTTGTAGAGTTTTTGAGTAGCTTTCAAATCCATCTTTCATTTCCCTTTTTTCTTTATAGATCTTAGCTTCATCTAAGATTCCATCTCCCTTATATGGCTCCGATAGATGGTAATGACCTCTCACTTCCATACTTTGCCTGGTATTTCCCTATATAATGTCTAATGAAGACTAAAACTTGACTTTCATCACCTGTCAAAAGTATATTGAACTTGGGAAAGGGGTAAGGATATGATATCAAGCTCCAAATCCTCACAGACCATGTGAACAAGTTTCTAGGTTAAAAAGGCTGCACCACTGGGTGCCGGTGTTTCACGTCTGTAATCCTAGCTACTCAGGAGGCTGAGATCTGAGGATCACGAGAGACTCTTATCTCCAATAAACCACTAGAAAACCAGAAGTGGAGCTGTGGCTCAAACGGTAGAGAACTTGCCTTGAGCTGAAGAACATAGCGACCGGACCCAGGCCCAGAGTTCAATCCTCAGGACAGGAAAAAATGGGGGGGAGGCTGAACCAGTGGCTCTCCATGTATGAACTTCCCCCCTGCTGTTGCTATGCGTGATGTGTTCCATCATTAACTCAAACATTCTATGACTAGAAGGGAGGTAGACGCATAGAGAACAATTCATTGGGTACTTTATATGGTGAGGGAAGAGAATAGAAAAGTGGAAATAAGGGGCTGGGAAGGTGGCTCAGTGGTAGAGCACTTGCCTTGCATGCCTGAGACCCTGGGTTCGATTCCTCAGCACCACATAAGCAAAAAGAAAAAAGCCGGAAGTGGCACTGTGGCTCAAGTGGTAGAGTGCTAGCCTTGAGCTGAAGAGCTGAGGGACAGCGCCCAAGCCCAGAGTTCAGGCCCCACGACCGGACCCCCCCCCAAAAAAAAAAAGAAAAGAAAAGTGGAAATAAGAGCCAACCTCGGGGGCTGGGAGTTTAGCCCAGCGGAAGGGCGCCCACCCGGCGCACGCAAGACCCTGGGTTCAGTCCACAGCCCTGGAAAAAAAAAAGAAAGAAAGAGACAACCTCATAAATCCAACAATACCTCACCAAAATTTTGTGCTGAAAGGATTAAGGGTGCAATTTTAAAATTACTTATTAGAGTGGCCTTGACAGTCTTGCAGGCACATAGATTTTATATGAGTTTTGTTGGTTGCTTTGTTGGTTGGTTGGTACTAGAGTTTGAACTCTGAGCTTTGCACTTGTTCAACAGGATCTCTGCCAATTAAGTCACACTTAAAGGGCTTAAAATCTAATCACCAGCCCTTGCAAAATCACCAATGGAAAAATGTATGACATGGTCATAAAGTCAGTGATATATGGCATTTTGCACATTGGGAGGTCTATCTGCCACCAACCAGTCCAGACACCAAGAAGAATTTAAACATTTGTGTAAGTTTGTATAAGTGAATAAAATCTATTTACTTGGTCTGGGATGTAGATCGGTGGCAAAGCACTTGCCTAGCAACATACTGCGTTTGATCTCCAGTGCAAAAAAAGAAAAGACAAAAAAAAAAGATTTACTTAAGAAAATATAAGTAGAACCCCTACACGCAGAAAATGCTAAGCACAGTTATACTAGGTGACTGTGTGATCCAAATCAGTTTCTTAAAGATGCAAAGTGATTCTAGACCCTTAAAAACCAGGTTGTTGTTTTTTTTTTCTTGACCTATAAGGGCTGACAGATTTATGAGTCAGGCTTCTGCTTTACAAGCAAACCCTTAGGTAAAACTGACATTTTAACTCAAGTCATTATATCCCTTTGCACCAAGGAAACTACTAGGAAGAGTTTTATGGCAGTTTATATAGATAAATCAGCAGATAGACATGATTATGACTGTAATGAGAATATCAAATCGAATAAAAAATAAGATACAACAGGAGGAAGAATTCAAAAGAGGAAACTTTGTAACTAATCTACACTCTGTCAGAAAGGGGCAACTGAAATTTTTAATTCATCTATGAGAGTGTCAGTTTCTTCATTAAAAGTAGGAAGGAACAATTAAAAATATTCTAAGAAATCTCTTATATTTAACAAAGTACAATTTGGTCCGCAGTAATTTTCCAGACCAATAATATATAAGGATGAAATAGATGTGGAAACTATCATTAAAGACGAGTAATGGGTACCTGTAACTATTAGAAGAGAATGAATATTATAGAGAAAATCTGGATATAGTCACACACCAACTTCATCTGATACTTGAAGCTAAGCAACTTAGGGCTGATAACCATTTGGATGGGAGGAACTGTAAAACTAAAAATGAAACAACCATCCAAAATATCTATACTGAATAGGAATATTTAATAATGTATTGATTAGCTGGAAGCCTGTAGTTCATACCTGCAAATCTAGCTACTTGGAAGGCTGAGATCAAGAGGATTACTATTTGAGGCCACCCCCACAAGAAAAGTTTGAAAGGCTACTTCTCAACTCATTGCTGGGTATCTTGGCATATGCCTGTGATCTTAGCTTCATGAAAGGCTGAGATTAGGAGGATCACAGTTCCAGGCCAGCCCTAGGCCAAAAACTTCACAAGACTCCATATCTATGGAGAAAAGCTGAACACAGTGACATATGCCTATCATCCCTGCTATGACAGAGAAATCATGACTTGAGGTTGTACCTATATAAGAAACAAGATATTAAATAACCAGCACAAGAAAAGGGCACAAGGTATGGCTCAGTGGTAGAGCACCTGCCTAGCAAGCATGAAGCCCTGAGTTCAAACCATATTATTGTCAAAAAGAACATGTATTGACCACAGTTAGAAAGTAAAGGACAAATTACTCCTATCTTATCATTGTGGGAAATCAGAGAAGCAGTCTGATCTTCAGCTTAAATTCTTTTTTTTGGGGGGGGGTCCGGTTGTGGGGCCTGAACTCTGGGCCTGGGTGCTGTCCCTCAGCTCTTCAGCTCAAGGCTAGCACTCTACCATTTGAGCCACAGCGCGACTTCCGGCTTTTTTCTTTTTGCTTATATGGTGCTGAGGAATCGAACCCAGGGCCTCAGGCTTGCAAGGCAAGCGCTCTACCACTGAGCCACCTTCCCAGCCCCATCTGCTTAAATTCTTATATTCCACATGTGATGTATCAAAGTGTGTCCATCCTGTAATCCCATGTGATGAAATACATGTGAGAGCCCGACATAATCCTAAAACAGTGAGGCTGTTACTGTATAGACATAGGCTATTTTTCACTGTCAGACATACATTAGTATTCCCAAAATCATGAAATAAGGGATTTCTCTTATGGAAAAGGAGGAAAAAATAAAATATTTAAACTATGCCTGTGTTTCTCAAATTTTTAAGTAGGAAATGAAGTTAAAATCACAAAACCTTGATATTCAAGGGGAACTTTAGAGATTATGTAGGTTTTATCATATACATAGTGGCAAATTTGCCCCTCAACCATTATTCTTACCAAGGTCAATAAACCTACACTTGGTTACCTCTAGTAATGGGAATACCCCATACTCAGATAATGACCCATTCAATATTGCAATAGCCTTATTAGAAAATCCTCTGATACTGAGATGACATCTAGTTCTTTGAATTTCTATCCACAGAATCTAATGTTTAAGACTATAAATACTTAAATCTGTAAATTAATTCATGATATATTTTATGTATAGTAAAATTTGGGTTTCATAAGCTATGAAAGGCAATAAACCAAGCAGTAGCCATATTTATTTATGTATTTATTTAATTTTTTTTTGGTCATGGGGCCGGAACTCAGCCTGGACACTGTCCCTCAGCAACTCAGCTCAAGGCTAGTGCTCTACCACTTGAGCCACAGCGCCACTTCAGGCTTTTTCTACTTATGTGGTGCTGAGGAATCAAACGCAGGGCATCAGGCATGCAAGACAAGCACTCTACCACTGAACCACCTTCCCAGCCCAGTAGCCATATTTCTATCCCAGGGAAATAATAAATTTGGGAGCCAGGCATTGGTGTCTCACGACTATAATCCTAGCTACTCAAGAGGCTGAGATCTGAGGTTCCACAGTTCATAGCCAGCCCAAGCAGGTAAATCCATGAGACTCTTATCTCCAATTAACCTATCAAAGCTAGAAGCAGCCCTAAGTTCAACCCCAGGACCAGTACAATAATTAGTAGTAGTAATAATAATAATAATAATAAATTGGGGCCTTTTTAGAGTATGTAATAATCAAGATTACTGACTGATTTTGTATTCATAGTACAAACTGAAGTAAATTTTTAATGCCTACAGAACTTTACAGAACTTTAAAAAGTTCTCAGAAGTTTATGTGAACATCTGTGTGGGAAAGGTTACTTTTCAGCTGGTATCATAATTACTTTTGCCATTCCCAGAGATACCAGTGCGTACTCTTTGAAGGCAGGCTTCAGGCCTGAGTCTCTAATAATTATTCTAGCTAGTTGAAAACAAATGATCCCAGAATCAGAGAATTGGAGATCTAGTCTTTTTTTTGTGGATGATGGTACTGAGGCTTGAACTAAGAGCCTTGTGTTCTCTCTTGGCATTTAATTCAAGGCTAGTGTTCTGCCACATGAGCCACACCTCCATTTCCAGCTTCCTTGCTTGCTAATTGGAGGTAAGAGTCTCATGGACTTTTCAATCCAGCTGGCCAGATCTCATCCTCCTGAGTAGCTAGGATTTTATGTATGAGCAACTCATATCAGGCAAGGAGATCCAGTTTTTTTTTAAATAGAAATTTTACTTTTCTTGGGTAACTTAACATCTCTGAGCTTCCTCATCTATAAAGTGAAAGGCCAGATAAATGTAGCAATACATTTAATTCTGATTAATAGATTTTATTTTTCCTTTATCAGTGGACCTCAACTGCAAGAGCAATGTAATTTTGTGACTGCTGTTATTCTGAAGCCATGCTCACAATCTTACACCATAATAATGAGACAGGAAAGATAAATTAACTTCATGGTAAGATACTGACATACTTAAGAAACTTATTGCTAAAGCAGGCAGCCTTTCAATCAATCCAATCTATATTTACTGTTTCACTACATACAAAGTAATAGTTTTCCAATATTATATATCTCTAAAGGATTTTAATGAGTTATGTGCTTGAGGTTAACTAGTGCAGTTTTAACACATACATTTAACCATTACCCAAACATAATTACAGTATGACACTGGTACTTTTATCTCACACAAAATCTACATCACACACACACAAACACACACACACACACACACACACACACACACATATATATATATATCCCTTAATTTTTATTACCCTTACCTTAAATAGGTTTCTTTATAAGTAAATCTTTAAAGGTATAACAGTCTTTTCTATATGGAATGTCTTTCATTGACTCAGCACATTGTCTTACAAACTAAGAAAATGATGTTTATATAAAGATTACTTCAAATAATATTATTATCAAGCCAGCAAAATGGTATACAAAGCCATTCTAAAAAGGTCTCCTAGTTTAAGACAATAATTAGTCTACAGTTTTTACTTGAAATGTAAACTATAATATCTTAACAAAAGTTCAGCAAGAACCAGGCACTATTGGCTCATACCTGTAATCCTAGCTACTCAGGAGGCTGAGATCTGAAGATATCAGTTTGGAGCCAGTCATGAGTCTATTATCCATGAGTCTATTATCTCCAATTAAGCAGAAAAAGCTGGAAATCAAGTTATACCTCAACTGATAGTGCAACAGTGTTGAATGAAAGAGCTAAGCAAGGGTGAGAGTCCTTAAATTCAAAACCAGTAATCTCCCTGCCAAAAAAAGACATAGAAGAAGCTCATCTGTACCAAAAGTAAAAGTCAAACTTCTTCTTCTGAAAAGACAAAGGAGGTAGAGTTTTCGCCCTATTCCTCCTAGAAAGTATGAGAAGCAAACATAGACATTCTACATAAAGCAATTATACCATGATTCTGAAAGTGATAAGAAAATGAAAACAATCTAAGTATCTCAAGACCAAATACAGTAGTCGGAAAAGAAAAGCTTGTTTTCTCCAATCAAAGAACTAGGAAAGGGAGAAAACACTTAGACAACAACCACTACTCCAGCTAAACACAACAACAAAAAAGGTGGCACTCTATCCATGTCAGTAAAGGGCTGATGGGGAGGTAGCCTTCTTCCTTCCATTGAGATGGTGGTAGAGGAGGTCTAGTGGATAATTGGGACTTTCACCACTACCTGTAGTTACATTAACAGCCCTACCTCATAGTGTCAATACAGTTTCTATAAGGAGCAGTAGCAAGGTATTCCAACTCCCCTTAGGAAAAGAAGCACCTCTCAAGAACTACTGGGGAACCACGACTTCCACTTGCAGTCATTGGTAAGGAGTTAATACTCTTCGGGTACTACAGAGGTCAATGGGGGAGTCTGGGAGTCTATACCCACAGGGTAGTAATAAGGTAGCATTCTCCCTTCCTGTGACAGCGAGGTGTTAAAAGAATGCAATCAAAACCAAATGTTTAAATAAGATCCAGAATCTCATGACATAATGCCCCAAATTTCTAGATTATCACACAAAAATCATGTACCATACCAAGAACCAGGAAGATCAAGCTTGATGAGAAAAGAATTAATAAATGTCAACGCCAAATGACAAACATATTGGAATTATGTGAGAAAGAGGCAGGACAGCAATCTGAAAATGTTTCAATGAGCAATTATGAATATGCTTCAAAAAAGAATTTCAGTAAAAAAACAAAATTCTCAGTGAAGAAGAACATCTAATAAGCAAATGAAACTTTGAAAACTAAATGATACAATAATAAAAACAAAATATTTAACTGAAGAACACAAGAGACGGAGGTTGGAATGAACTGGAAGATAGAACAACGTTCACTAAACAATCTCAACAGAAAATATGGACTGAAAAAAGTAAGGAAATCATGAGGGACCTCTGAAAGATATTAATACAAGTTTGAACATTATGTCAGTCCACCCCTTTATTAGCAGAGCACATTTTAAGACTCTCAGTGGATACTTGAAAGTAGATACTAACAAAATATATATTGACTACTAGGTGTGATAAAATTTAATTTATAAATTAGGCTAGAAAGAGAATAATAACAATAATGAAAGAGAACAATAATAATAAACTACTATAACAAGTTCTCGCAAAGTAAAACCCTCCCTTCCTATTCCCCTCCCCAGGCTTACTCAAACACAAGCACTACTATAATTTGAAAAATCAATTTGTTGCCTGGCATGATGATGCATGCCTACAATCCCAGCGATGTGGAAAGCATAGCGAGGAGGATAGAGATCCAAGGCCACCCCAGGCAAAAACTCAAGACCTTACTTGAAAAGGCAAAATGGTAGTGCACCTTCCTAGCAAGCTGCTTAAGGCTCTGAGTTTAAATTCCAGTACTCTGTGTGTGTGTGTGTGTGTGTGTGTGTGTGTGTGTGTGTGACAGAGAGAGAAAGAGAGAGAGAGAGAAAGAGGGAGATAAAACAGACAGACAAGTAGACAGCAAACAGACAGACAGAAATAATCATTCTGATAACTAAGATAGCTAACACAGGTAATACATATTTCAATATAACAAAATTGTTCAAGTCTTGAGCAGGACAAGGACGCCACATTACTCAGAATGGTGTGAATTTAAAATGTGAATGGTTTATTTCTAGAGTTTTCCAAATAATACTTTTTTTTTTGGGGGGGGGGTCCGGTCGTGAGGCCTGAACTCTGGGCCTGGGCGCTGTCCCTCAGCTCTTCAGCTCAAAGCTAGTGCTCTACCACTTGAGCCACAGTGCCACTTCCGGCTTTTTTCTTTTTGCTTATGTGGTGCTGAGGAATCGAACCCAGGGCCTCATGCATGCAAGGCAAGTGCTCTACCACTGAGCCACCTTCCCAGCCCCCAAATAATACTTTTAAACTGAAATTAGCCATGAATAATTTAAAAAACGCAAGCTGAAACTACTAAAAACATAACCAGAAATGGAGCTATGGCTCAAAGTGATAGAGGGATAGTCTTGAGCAAAAATAGCTCAGGGACAGCATCGAAGCCCTGAGTTTAAGCTCCACAACCAAAAAGAAAGAATGTTTTCAACATAGTGTTTTGTACATTTACAACTTTGGCCCAAGGGTGAGGGGGTGGTAGTTATGGAGATGAGAGGGAAAGGATGGAAGGGGGAAACAAAGGAGGAGGCAACAATGCTCAATAGGAAATGTACGCATTACCTTGCTCATGTAACTGTAATCCCTCTGTACAACATTTTTACAATAAAAAAATACAAAAAAGAAACATATAGTTTCACTTTATTAGCTGTTTTTGTCTTCCCAAATACATCTTTCCAAAATAAATACTCATGTATATGCTTTACTAAATGGATCTGCTGCTGTGGATTAAAAAAATAGAAACATATTAATTAAAAAAGCTGTGCAAACTCCAAATAGGATGAACTGAAAGGAATCTACTGTAAAACATGGCATACTCAAACTTTCAGAGATTATTAACAATATTTTTAAGGCATCAAGAAAGAAATGACACCTTATTTTTTAATCAACATCAGATTTTTCATCAGAAACAATGGAAGCGATAAGGTAGGGACACAAGACTTCAAATACTGAAAGAAAAGAACTAGCAATGAAAATACCCTTCAGAAATGAATGAGGATCAAGGAATAATTCTCAGAAAGAAAACTAAGCATTCACTGTCAGTAAAACCACCCTAGAAGAAGAACCTAAGAGGGAGCTGGGAAGGTGGCTCAGTGGTAGAGCGCTTGCCTTGCATGCCTGAGGCCTTGGGTTCGATTCCTCAGCACCATATGAGCAAAAAGAAAAAAGCCAGAAGTGGTGCTGTAGCTCAAGTGGTAGAGCGCTAGCCTTGAGCTGAAGAGCTGAGGGACAGCGCCCAGGCCCAGAGTTCAGGCCCTACGACCGGACTCCCCCCAACAAAAAAAAAAAAGAAGAAGAAGAAGAACCTAAGAAAGTTCTATAATCTGGAAGAAAATTATGAGGAATCTTACATCAGGAAGTAAAACATGATAAGGAAAACACAAATGAATACAACTTTCTTTTTTTCTATTCTTGAGAAAGATTCCTTGAAATTATTGGCATTTATGAAACAATTCTATATCTTTATTGTGGATGTGGTTACACAAATATATAATATGATAAAATTACATAAACACTGTATACACACTGTACCAATGTCAGTGTCTGGGCTATGGCAATGTACTGTAGTTATAAATTCAAATAACTATGTAAACCCTGAATAGGATTAACTCAAGGAAATATACTGGAGGAAACTAGATGAAGGATATACAACTACATTATAAAGTTTATTTTTTGGGGGGGGGTCCGGTCGTGGGGCCTGAACTCTGGGCCTGGGTACTGTCTCTCAGCTCTTTAGCTCAAGGCTAGTGTTCTACCACTTGAGCCACAGCACCACTTCCGGCTTTTTTTCTTTTTGCTTATGTGGTGCTGAGGAATCGAACCCAGGGCCTCAGGCATGCAAGGCAAGTGCTCTACCACTGAGCCACCTCCCCAGCCCCAAAGTTTATATAATTTAAGTACCATTTTATGTAATACACAGAAAGGACATATACTGATGCATATTGAACAATTTTTATTACATCTCACATGGTAACTGTTTTAAGCCTTTCAATTAGGAAATCAACATGGTTGGGAAATAGAACAAATATTTTTCAATAAGTTACAACTAGGAAAGCCTAAGAACTGATTTAATTCCTACATGGCACATTCAATATGTTTGTCCTGAAATATTATGATACAAAATTTTATGATATGACACAAAAACTGATTGTTTCTGTTGCAGATTTTTATGGTATACAGGAATATATGCTGTGCTTTATCAGACTTTATAAAAGAATAAGAAAAATGAAATGAAGAAAAAAATTGAAATTTTATTGATATGCACATCATGTTTCAAAAGCTTACCCAAAGTTAGCTTTAAATAAATTACATTATGCTGAAGTATAAAGATGTTTTGAATGCATAGTATCTATTTCATTGTACACCATCTCAAACAAATACTTGTGCAGCAATGTTCTAAAAAATGGCTTAACAAATATACCAAACTCAAATCAATATTACTTATATCAGTATTCATTTAACTGGAATGTTCTCATAATTCTTAGGAGAAAAATAAATGGTAATAAAAATGTTATAGCAAAGGCCCTTTAGAAAGATAAGTATTAAAATGTTTCTACAGTACAGGAATAAAAGTAAAATAGAAAATATATCTCTGAAACTCTAAACTTAGAATCCAAAAGCTTGTGTTAAAGCTATCCAGTGTGTCCCCTCTCAGATCCAAAAATGTGGTTCCTTTTAAGGAAATATACTCATCACTGCTCATGCAAATAAGCTGCCTTATAGGCATAACAAATCTTGATCTATGTGCTGATGAGGGGTTTTTTAGGTTATGCTTGGGTATCATGCTTTACATTTTTTAGATGAAAATTAAATGTAGAGCCCTGCTTATTCTCTTTGTGTTTTGTACTAAAATACAGTATACCATATTAATTTGCAAAACAGTATCATTCTTTAATAAAATGGTTTCCAAATGCATCAGGAAGGTTCATGCTTTTCTTCATGCTAATTTGTCTAGTCTCTGAATAACTGGAAAAGTAGCACAGGCTAATACTGCAGCTGCTACCATGTTCTCAATTACTTAAGGAATTTTACACTTTATTGGCGTAACATGAGAGTTTATGCAATTGTCTACAGTATGTCATGACTAATACATGCATATTACTAATATTACAAGCTTGTTGCTTGGGCTTACTTTTTTCAGTAAGAAAAATTCTGACATTGTTATGTTAAATATTATGGAAATTGGTGGTATATCATGTTTTTGCCTTTGAGCAAAAACTTGAGAAAAATGGGGTCATAAGGATTCTAACCCATTAATACTTTGATGGGTTCATAATTTAATGGGCTACTGGGAGATAATAAAACTTTGGAAGTAAGTAGGCCATTGGGGAAGGCAACTTTTTCTCTCTTTCTTCTCTTTCTCTTCACTTCTGCCATAATATTCAGCTTCACTTTCAGCCAAAAGCAATGGAGCTAGGCAACCACAGACTAAACTTCTGAAACTGTGAGCTAAAACAAATCATGTCTCCTACAGGTTGATTTCCTCAGGTAGTTTGTCCTGGCTACAGTAAACTAACAAGTTTGAAGTTTTATCCTGGAACAAATACATAGCCAATGTTTTAGAGCTAGTATCTCCAAATAAATTAGATTTAAGGTTTACATTAAAGCTGGTGCATAGCAGGGCTTCTTGGTTATTCTCTAATATAGGTTTTTCTCTTAAAGCAATACTATTTTTCATTGGGCATAGTGAAGGACTGTGTTTTGCAACCCCCTTTGTAAGCAGATGTCACCATAAAACTACATTCTGGTTAGTGAAATATATAAATGTGGTATATGCAAACACTTAAGGTATATACTTAAATAGACAAAGTGTATTTTCTTCTACTCCTTTCTAATTCCTTTGGATAGAATGTTCTTAAAGAACAACAAAGAGTAAACAGAAGGTAGAACTTGACTCTATTTCTCATTGCATTTCCAAACACCTCAGTCATTAAAATACTAATTCTTGTTCAATAAATTTATATATAAAATCCTTTACTTCCTCTTACAGAAATAAAGTGAGGTGCTTACTTCTTCTTACAGAAATAAAGTGAGGTACTACATACTGAGGCTAATTAAAATAGTTTTCGCTATCTTCAAGTAAAGTAGATCTATCTATAAAACATGGAGCTAGACATAATCCACATAAATAGTCCTCCTAAACCATTTCAGATTCTAAACCATTTTAGGCACTAATTTAAGCAGAAAACCAAACTACTAGGAAAAAATAATAGACTACTATATTGTAACTGGTTTATTTTTCAATAAATATTTTTTGTGACACAAAAAATACGCTAAATAGTTTTTCCTAGGTGCCTTGATTTTGGGATTGTTTTGTTTTGTTTTTGCAGAACTAAGGAATGAACTCAAGGCCTGAGCTAAATCTCCAACCCCTAAATCCTTCTTTGTAAATAATATACTTTCTCAGTCAGATTAGCCCTCTTCAATGTGAGCACTTTGGCTTGCCTTAAGTGATCAAATGTCCAACCCCTTTTCATATAGCATGATATCACAAATGCTTAATAAATCAAATCTAGCCATGAAAAAAGCAGCAGTATAATATATAGACCAATACATATAAATCCAGTGTCTTTAAAAAGTAACGTTAAACCTCACAACACCTGATTCCCTGACTCCAGGTAGCATCAGCAACTTTGGTGATAAAGCTGCACTTCCATTCATTTACTACAAAGGATCACTACTTTGTCCTCTTCTAGTGAAAGCAGAGCCATACCATCAGATTTTATTCTACCCAGCAGCTGTGACCAGACCACACCTCTCTCACACACAGAAGAGAGTCCATCTAAGGCAATAACAACTACATGAGCATTACAGCAAATCACTTTGAATCAAACAAGTCTGTTTAACTGAAATTTTGACCACAGAGTAGAAACTCAAGTACATAATAAGCATAGAGAAATATGGTAACATTTCAAAATCACTCTAAAAGTAAAATTATGTAAAATCAAAAATAATAAAAAACACAATCTAAAAATCAGTCATTTCAAGACACTGGTGTTACTTAGGATATCTGATTAACTCTATTATTTTTAATAATAATAAATAAATAGCAGTTTCTCAGTCTGAAAACAACACTGTAACTGATGACCTTACTGAAAACAAGTCTGCTGTTCTCTCTCTCCTCTCTCTTTCTCTTCTCTCTCTCTCTCTCTCTCTCACACACACACACACACACACACACACACACACACACAAAGAGACCATGGGTTTCTTAATTCCAACCAGCCTGAAATGCAGTTCTTGACTATCACACTATATTATTTTGTGAAGCCTAAGTAGCTGAAAAGTAATTTTAATCCAACTATTTCAAAAGATCTGTATAGAGTAACATGGTGTAAATATTGTATTTTCAATAACATACCACTCCAATCCTGTATCTCCACCAAAAAAGAGGGAGGGTTGTATTTATATCAACAATCTATCCACTAGTAACCTACCAGGTAAAACCCTAGACATACTAAAATGTATTAGTGTGCACCCATAAAATTCTCAGGTAATTCTGGTTCTAGCCTGCTGTAAAGAACACTGAGCTACAAAGAAGTATCCAATAATACTAGTAACTTTAACAGTTTGAGGACTGAGTTATGCATTTATTCTCCACATTTTTATTAGTATCGATTGGTTATACAACAGGGGTTCATTTTTACATGTCCATATGTGAATACAATGTATCTTGGTTAGACTTCCCTGTCCATCACAACAGTTTTGTTTTAAATTAGAAGTCTGACAGATTTATTTACTATTATTGTCAATATTTTATGACAAATAAATGAACAAACACATAATCAATTTGGATTAAGAATTTAAAATCAGATAAATAGATAATCCTCTGAAAAACTGACTACAGAATCCTTAAGTCCACTGGTCCACATGAAATTAAAAAGAGCTTTGGCAACAAATTGGTTGTAAGCTGAACAAAAACTAGCATTAAGACCCAAGTTCCACATGTTGAATATCTGAGCAGGGAAGCAGCAGTAGACACTATAGTATCATTCCTTTCATGGTTGTATTTGTTTCAAAACACACTTTTTTTTTCCTTTGGAGGGAAGATAATGCAATTAATCTAAAATTGACTTTGGTGATGGTGGCAGAACACAGTAAATAGACTAAAGCCATTGGTTTGTACACTTTAAGTGGGTGAATTATAGGGTGTGTCAATCATGTATTTTTAAAACACAGGTTTGTGAGGTCAAATATTGCACACCAAAACAGATCTCTAATAGTCAATATAAGGATTTTGCAATCTTATTTACCCTCTGCCTTTTGTCTTTCAAAATAACCAGATGTGTACATATGATATTTACCTGCACACACACAGAAACAGAGGGAGGGAGAAAGAGAGGGAGGGGGGGTGAAAGAGAGAGAGGGAGAGGAGAGAGAGGGGGGAATTTGGGCAATAAACTACAAATAATTTTCAATGAGACCCCCTTCAAAAGTGCCTTTTTTCAAAGAATCTAGACACCACTCTCCTGTGATCATTCCTCTGTGTATTTCTAGACTCTCTTTTCTAACCTTCCTTTTTTTAAATTATTGTGTTCTCTTACACAATGCCCTTTGCCAGAGATAGAATGCAAGAACATGTTGTGGTGAAAAGCACAGAATCAAAAACAGACTGCATAGATTTTATCCCTAATTTTGACCTATTGGAGGTGAAACTTTGAGCAAACTATCTAAACTTTCCTGTGCCTTGGTTTCTTCGTCTGTCATTGAGGAAAATAACAGCCCATATCTAATCATATTATGATGCTTTAAATATATTAATGCACAGAAATATTTGGAATGGCATCAGATTCATAGTGAGTGCTGTAATAATGTGGTACCATTGGTATTTATATTAGTATTAGCTGCCAAAGTTACCTATTTTGTTCTGGGTTGCCCCTAGCTAGATTGGAAGCTGTATCCAAGAAAAAAATATTTCCCTCTTCCCAATAGAGTTCTTTACATATACATACTCAACCAATGTCTAGTCAAGAGTGTTTAAATGAATGCTGCACCTGCATGATGACAAAAGCATGTATAAAATTCCTTAATAAATACAAAACTAGTTTTAATAAGCATGATGTGTACAAGAAAGTGTATGGGTATAGTTACAATTATGTTTAGCTTTACCAGTGATGTTTTGGCTATCATTCATTGTAAGGCTGGATATATTAAAGGATCCTTTGAAGTACAGAGCTTTTTGTATCATTATTATAAAAGCAATGAGGTAGAAACCAAGAGCATTGTACTCTTGACTCCACCTCACTCACAGCACTACTTAAATTCACTGCACATACTCCATAAGAATAAATAAAATAAGGATAGCTAGTTAACAATGCTTCAAAAGGAAGATGAGCTATAAATAATGTGAACTACCTTGACACATAAGCTAATCACCATAGGAGAAAATAAGTCAAATATGTTAAAAAAAATCCTTCTTTTTTGCAGTGTTGGGGATCAAATCCAGGGCCTCACACTTCTAAAGAATGTGCTCTGAAATGATACTTTCAGGGAAATGGATGGACCTGAAACATGTTAAATGAGGTAAGCCAAGCTCAGTAAGACAAACCACACAAGTTTCCCCTCAAATGCAGAAGCTAGATCTAAACTACATGATGAATTATACAGAACTCTAGACATTCACATACAGTTAGAACAAGTGAGGACAGTCTTTGGGGAGGAATGCAAAGGCATAATGCCTCTATGCTTCTAATAAAAGCACATATATGAAAATGAACTCCAGAAAATGGAACAAGAGGAGGTTTTTCTGTTATTTTTTCTGTGGGGGGGGGATTAGGGGGAGCATAAAATGGAAACTATGTTGAAAATGAACTATACAACTTGTGGGTGGGGATGCAAGCAGTAAAACTGGGAAAGAGAAAGGGAAGGGGTGACACTGTCCAAAAAGAAATGTACTCATTACCTAACTTATGAAATAGTAACCCCTCTCTACATTACCTTTATAACAATAAAAAATAAATGAAATGAAATTAAAAAAAGGGGGGCTGGGAAGGAGGCTTAGTGGTAGAGTGCTTGCCTTGCATACATGAGGCCCTGGATTCGATTCCTCAGCACCACATAAGTAGAAAAAAAGAAGCTAGAAGTGGCGCTGTGTCTCAAGTGGTAGAGCACTAGCCTTGAGCTGAAGAGCTGAGGGACAGCACCCAGGCCCAGAGTTCAGGCCCATGACCAGCAAAAAAAAGAAAAATAAATAATAAAAGAAAATGTTCTCTGACACTAAGCTGTATTCTCAGCCCTAAAAGTATTTTTGAACATTTTCTTTTCACCTCCAAATTATAGTGATATGATCACTATCAAGTAATAATGTGTAGTGAGCTAAACTATTAAAGCACTTAGATATATATTACCATAATGATTGTCACCAAAAATACTTCTGGGTATTTAGCATATATGATTGTTATATTACCTGGCTTTTCCCTTTTGTGTCTCTGAGGCCTTCCATAATCAACTTAGCTTCCACGAGAATACTCTGTCTCATATGTCTGACATTGGAGCTAAAAGGAATTATGTAGGAAAGCAAGATGGTAGCTTCATCTCAAAATGATAGACAATTGCTCCAATACTTGAACACGCTCTCAATAATCAATTTAATTGACTTATCCATTCATTTATCAATAGAGTTCTATCATTTCTTAGGGTATTATTAGATTTATGTCTAGAATTTGTATGAGAAAAGCTTAACCATAACAACATAAAAATGTATTTATACAAAATTAGCCCTTTACCTAGTGACTTAACTATTATAAATGCTTTGGTTGTTTCTTTTTGGATATACTTAATTTGGAACAATTGGAAACCAGAAAAGAATGAGACCACTTTAATTATCAGAGGATGTTTTCAACGTCTAAAAGTCAACATTGTTAGAAATGTAAGTCCTATCTATAATTCCAGATACTTGGAAGGCAGAGATGGGAGGGTCTTGAGTTAGAGACCAGATATGATGAAGTTTATGAGACCATATCTCAACAAAAAGAAAAGGGCTGGAGCCATACTTAAAGTGGGAGAGTACCTGCCTAGCAAGCATGAGACCCTGAGTTCCATCCCAGAACTTTCACATGCACACATATAGAACAACTACATTTATCATGTGACAAGAACTGTACTTAGTCCTTATGTGCATTATGTCATCAAATCTTTAAAACTACTAGATCAGATAGGAAAAGGGAGCAAAACAAATCTTAGAGAAATAAAACTCATTGCCTAATATCAAACTGAGAACAAGAGGCAGAGTAAAGTTTTGAACACAGCCTGTGATGCCAGCCCCTGAGATTTTACCCATTAAATTCTACTGCCCTCCCATTAAGAAACAGTCAAGAGCTGATCAGAACACTATTTATCTGTAGATATGTGTGGTCATTATTGAAAAGTGGAATCAAGAAGGAAAATCTACAAATCTGTAATCCTTTTATTGAATACCCACAACTCCCTCACAGATTATAATGAGTTTCCTTTAATCACCGCACTCTAGAGCCATTCCCTTATGTTTGAGCAGTAACACAACAATACAGCAATGCCAGTCCCTGTGAACTGTGTCTGGCAGAAGCCCACAATGAAAAGTGGAACAGCAATAATGAAATCAGTTGAAAGATTCAGTGTTTGACTTACCCCAGTTACTTCCACCCCCTTTCTTTACTTGCCTTCTTTATCTTTCTCATTTTGAGCAAATTAAGCCATTGTTTTGTAACAGCCATTGCTTTTCTACTTTTTAAACACCATCACAAATTGGAGAAACCTTTGATCAACTCAAAGCAAACCCTGACAACTTTCTTCTAGAACTGAATACTCCAATGACCAGCAACTAACAAAACATAGGTATACTGAACATGTTGTAAATGAAAGCAACATTACAGTTAGCAAATATGACTTAAAATCAGTGTGACAGGTAAATGTGCACTTTGACCCCATTAATGGTGCTGCTTTAAATTCATGGTCACTGTGTTCTAATAATCGCTCTTCTGAAAATACCACTTGCTTGGTCAATCAGTCACTCTCAATCTTAGCTATGTCTTACCTGTTCCCCAAGAATCTCAACACATTTTAAGATTTAAACTATTATCTGACAGTGTACATCCTTGTGTTAAAAAGAATTAGTCAACTTAGAGAAAAATATTGATGATCACAAGTCATCATGAAAATTTAAAGCTATGAAAGAAAATACATGCTTGTTTGACTAAAAGAGAAGATCCAAAGGGTCATCCTAGGTTACCATAGGTACCCTAGCAAACAAAGACTTGCTGGGAAGTTTTAGGTGTTACATCAAATTTTCATATGAATATTGCATTTTAAAATACAATGTGTCTGCATTTATTTACATATTTTTACATATTTTAAATAAACTACCTATTCATGTTCCAAATCTTTGTATTAAGTAGATGCTTCAAGAAAGCACAAGCTTTAAAAAGTAAGGTAAAGAAAAAAAAGTGATATTTTTCCAATACATTTCCAGTATCTTTTAAGTACAGTGATTGTCATGTACCAATAGATTAACCATATTAACTCTAAAAAAAGTGCTTGATTTACAAAATGAACCCCAAGATAGGAACTCAAGTGTTTTTTTTTCTTTGTTGCTGTTGCTTGTAATGTACTATGTGATTTTCTTGTTTCTTTTGTATGTTCTTCCCCCATGGCATAACCCCTGTTGTCACTGTATTTGATTCCGGTGCCCTGCATCTTGTATATACATTTTTCTAATTTGGGGAGGAGAAGGGGAATAACAAAATGCTGAAACATAGATACAGGTTGACCCATTGTAACACTGAGATGTACAAGGCACTATGTTGAAAATGACCTTTACAACTTGGTGGGGAGGAGTTGGGAAGGTGGGGACGGAAGGGATGGTAGGGGGAAAACAAAGTAGGGGATAACAATGCTCCATAGGAAGTGTACTCATTACCTTACTCATCTTTACAATAAAAAAGTGCTTGATTTAGCAAAAATATTTGTGGTATGAAAAAATAAAATCTAACCTTTGAAACTGCGGGGGGAAACAAAGAGAAAGCACAAGCTGCTTTGCTTCATGTCACCACCCTGCTCCCTCAATACTTATTTGTTCTAGTCTAGAGGAGCCCAAAATAGTGGTAAGGACTCTGTCAGAGTGTCTGTTTGTTTAGACTTAGTGCAATGCTTGGGATATAATATATGTTTCATATATTTTTAACAAATTTGTAAAATGATTTCAAGGCTGTCAACTGAAGGAACCTGGGACAAATAATTACTGGCAATGGACAAAAATACAAGGATATAGAAAATTCAGGTGGGATATACACATTGATAAGGGAGATCAATAAAAACAATACACTTTTAGTTGAATTGGGAAGACATGGCTTACCTAGACAATTACCTAGACCAAATGTAATTAAAAAGAAATTCATGTAATAAACACTAAGAGACGTTTTAATTTATTCTAAATCTTTCCTTTGTATATTTTTAATATTAATGATTTCAAACTTAATGGAGAAAAATTATAACATAAACACATGATTCAATGTAACTATGGATGGAACTATATCTCATTTGTTTTATTTTTTTATATATCATTTTATTTTGTTGTTTTTGAATTTGACCCCAAGGCCTCACGCATTCTAAGCCAGTGCTTTTACCATTTGAGTCACGTCTCCACCTCTTTTTCTTGCTGTTCATTCTTGAATTAGCATGTCACTTCCTTCCTGGGTGTGTGCCTAGACAGTGATCTGTCTACTTTAGGCTTCTTGATCCTTTCTCATAGGGATCACAGGTACATTCCACTATATCCAGTTTTTCTCCATGGAGATAGTCTCACAAACTTTTCAGCCCAAGCTGGCCTGGAAACATGATCCTCCTGATTTGAACTTCCCTCATATCCTGATATAACAGGCATAAGGTACTGTGCCCAATTATTAGTTGCAAAAGGGTCTCACAAACTTTTCTGTCAAGACTGACCTAGAACCAATCTTAGCCTCCAATGTAACTAAGATTATAGACATGAGCCACTGGTGCCCAGGTCTTTCTTCTGCTTTTAATACAGAGTTTATACATATGACATGTTTAATAAATATTTAGCAATTGCAAAGAATGAGTATCTAGTCACATTAAATAGGTTCTTAACTGAATTGCACCTCCCCAAAATTATCTTGTCCCAAATAACCATGGTTTTCTTTAAATCACACACACACACACACACACACACACACACACACACACACACAGGGGAAGTACTCTTAATGTGCTACTAGACTAAACAGTACTGACAAACTTGGGGTCCTGATTCATTTCAATCATGTGACTCTGCCATATCTGTTGTCATATTATATAAGGCCTATACAACCAACCCTCCCTATTCCATGATGTTGTGCAAATAAATTAGCATGTATATACATGGTAATAATCTATGTAGTAATCACTATGAGCAAGCTATTGGGAAAGATAAAGTATTTATTGCACTAATGTCCACTACCCACAGCAACAACTTACCACGTGCTTTACTTAAGCACTTTCCTGTAAGGTGTACAATCTCTTGTTGGAAAATTATGAGGCCAGATGTGATCCAAATTCAGAAATTTCTCATTCCCCCTGTATATACCATATATTATGTAATGTTCCACTGAGGTCAGTGACACTGTCCAATAAGCATATTATTAATTCTAAAGCAAAAGAAAAGAAACATTAACATTGAATAGAAAAAAGACTATACATATCTTTATGTCAACTCAATTGTTTTTTTAACTACTTGAGCATGTAAAATTGACTTACAAAATGCAATTTTTATTGGTTTTCAGAGCTTTTGAAATTTGAAAATTGCAAAGAAATTTGGGGCCAGGCTACTCCTTATGAGTACTATAAGAGGTATGTTTACCTCTTCCTATTTTAGAGATGATGTAACTGAGGTACATAGAGGTTAACTAACCCACACAACATCCTAATTAAGCACTATGTTTTATGATTTCTCACAGAAACTGCTTTATAACACCAGATGGGTAGATGAAAGGTAAAGCAGTATTAAATGATATAGATATCCCCAAAATAATAGAAACATCTCTTAGTGTAAACAACTGAGTGTTTTGTTTATATTATATAAATATATATTATATATGTTTCTATTTATTATTATTTATCCTCTGCAAAACATTTTTAAATTTCAATGAGAAATTTTTTCAGCAATTGACCTTCCACAGGAATGATTCTTCCATGTTTCCCCTTGTTCTGAGAACCAAATCAAATTCTTTATCAGTACCTTTAGGTCTTACTTATCTATTATCTGACTCCTTTTAAGCTCTTTTTTTTCTTTTTCTTTTTCTTTTTTTTTATTGCGAAAATACTGTACAGAGAGGTTACAATTACATGGGCAAGATAATGAGTACATTTCTTATCAAGCATTGTAATCTCCTCCTTTGTTTCCCCTTCCCATCCTTTCCCATCCTCCCCCTGCCTCCCCACCCAATCCTCCCCACTCCCCCTCCCCACCAGCAAAGTTGTAAAGTTCCTTTTCGACTTAAAGACTTGTACATCTCATTGTTGCAATGGGTCCGCCTGTATCCCTATTTAAGCTCTTTAACACCTTCTTTAACTACTGTCCCACCCAGCTCACTAGGATCTCACCAAACTGGCTTACAGTCTGCTCTTTTTTTTGTGGGGGGGAAGGGGAACGAGTACTAGGCTTTTAACTCAAGGCCTTACACTTGCTCTGCTGGCACTCTATCACTTGAGCCACACCTCTACTCCTGCTTTTTGCTAGTTTTTTAGAAATGAAGTCTAGCAAACTTTTGTGCCCAGGCTGCTGACTCCAAATGAAGACCCTAAGGTCTCAGCCTATTGAGTAGTTAGGATTGCAGGCATGAGCCACCAGCACCAGGCGCTTTTTGGTGTCCTTGAGCATCAAATCTACTTACTTGTCTCAAAATCTAGGCTTTTACTCTTTTCTTTATAAGAATACTGTCTGATTATGTTATTGACAAGGTAGACCTGTCCTATCTTCTCTTTCAGGTCTCTACTCAAACATCACCTTCTCTGAGAGGCTGTATATATATATATATATATATATATATATATATATATATATATATATATAATACATATCATTATATTATATTATATATTATTATATAGTATATAGTATTATATATAATATAATAATATTCATTATATTATATATGTGTATATATATTATATATATATATATGAGAGGATTTATTAGGAGAATTCTGGCAGTGGAGGAATCATCTGCAGGCTGCTAGTCTAAATCTTGGAATCCAAGTCTAAAGGTTAGCAAGCTCTGACATCTAAGTCAAGAGGGAAAGAATCTCACCTGTCTCTGGAAGAGAGACTGGTTGGCCTTAGGTATTTGTTCTCTCTCCAGCCAATAGAATGATGTACCTGTGTGGAGGGAGGGGGTAGGCATGCATACCTAGTGACTCTTCCCCTAGTCTACTCAGAATTCACACAGTAATCCTGGAAAAATTCTCACAGACACATTTAAAATAAGGTTTTACTGAGTTTCTAAGTTTCCCTTTATCTGGGAGTTGACACCTAAAATTACCAACCAGTGAAGCCTTTCCTAACCACCTTTGCTAAAGTATGTCCTTTCTAGTTTTCTGCATCACATTCATTTCTTCATTGTTTTTCTACAAACCATACAGATGTTCTTCAGATGTTTCATCATCATCTGGTAGAGTACAACTATGATCATAGCCCACAACAGTAAGGGTCATAGCTTATGAGTTTTATCATTTTGTATAGTGTACAGCTTTGGACATAAAAGACACCCAACAGATTTTATAAAAATGAATTGCTATATGAATGAAAATATTTTAAACCCTGGTTGTTATGAGTATATCTAAACTGAAAAGGCCATTTTTCTTATTTTTGTTTTTGCTAGTGTTTATCATTTTTCCACAAGCTTTCTATAGATTTTCTCAAATGTATGTCTCTTGCCAAACTGCTAGACATAAAAATACGTTCAGTCCAGTATACTTAAGAAACAAAAATAGGGCTGGGAAAGTGGCTCAGTGGTAGAGTACTTGCCTTGCATGTATGAGGCCCTGGGTTCGATTCCTCAGCACCACATAAGCAAAAAGAAAAAAAAAGCCAGAAGTGGTGCTGTGGCTCAAGTGGTCGAGCAACTAGCCTTGAGCTGAAGAGCTGAGGGACAGAGCCCAGGCCCAGAGTTCAGGCCCCATGACTGGACCCCCCCCCGCAAAAAAAGAATTGGAGAGATTGATTGGAAAATAATGTAAACAAGTGGGATGGAACAATGCAACATTCTCTCATATTACTTATGTAAGCTAATAAAAACTTATTTTTGTATTTTAAAAATTACATCATTTGGGGCTGGGAAGATGGCTCAGTGGTAGAGTGCTTGCTTTGCATGCCTGAGGCCCTGGGTTCGATTCCTCAGCACCACACAAGCAAAAAAAAAAGAAAAAAGAAAAAGAGCCGGAGGTGACGATGTGGCTCAAGTGGTAGAGCGCTAGCCTTGAACTGAAGAGCTGAGGGACAGCGCCCAGGCCCAGAGTTCAGGCCCCACTACCAGACCCAAAAAATAAAAAATAAAAAAATTACATCATTTGCCTGGTGTTGGTGTCTCATGTCTGTAATCATCACTACTCAGGATATTGAGATCTGAGGATCATGGTTTGAAACCAGACAGGGCTGGAAAGTCTGTGAGACTATTATTTCCAAATAACCATGAAAAACTCAGATGTGAAGCTATGGCTCAAGTGGTAAGGCAGTAGCATTGAGCAAAAATGGTTAAGCACAGTGCCTAGGCCCTGAGTTCAAGTTCCAGGGTTGGCACATCAAAAATTATATCATTTGCTCTTGCAGCACAAACTAGTCTTATTGTGTCACTGCCAAAATAAGTGCTACCAGTACAGTGAAATTTACTCACACTATCTTCTTTCCAACTAGAGTTCTTTGGAGAGTGCTTCCAATTAACGCACACTCTTAACAACGGTATCACAGTAGTCACACATTCAGCAAACAAATCTATGACTGTTAAGTCTAATGTTATCAATAAAAACTTGCAGTTAATGGAGCCAATATTTTTAGACCTAAAATGATGTCATGAGTTGCTTAATCCATTTTTCTCAGTTTTCAAGTTTGAGCAGTAGATGTAAATAATTTCCAAAAACACAGCTGTGAACGTCAGCATGCTCTGGTTCATTGGTATCTGCCTCTGCTTTCAGCTTCTCCATTCAATTTTCTTCACTCACTAATTACAGCATAGAAGGGTGCAAAGGAACATCAGTATGGGAAAACTACCACAGCAACTGCATGGAGAGAAAGTAACACAGCTAATAGTAAGGGGTTCATTGGGTAAGAACTATGAGATTCTAAAATGCTGCTTGTGGAGAGTTTATATAAATAGCAAATGTAGTATAAGAAATTGTGGCGTCTTTAAAAAAAAAAAAGGAAAAAAAGAAGGCAGGTGCCTTCCAAACAGAAGCAGTTCTAAGCTGTAGAGTCTCTCAGTTCCTATTACATATGCTTAATAAGCTGTCTGTGCTAACTTGAGTGACTTTTTCGAAACCACCAAGGTCCTCTAACTACATTAAAACGAGAAACATCGTGATTTACAGATGGAAAAATAGAGCCAGGCATCAGAAATCCCACCAATCCATTCTCCAACAAGCCTGCTCAGTGAAGTTTAGAGCTATGTACGAGGTTTACATACAAACACAAAGACACACAGTTTAAGTAGCTATGGTTCTTGGACTAGGTTATTGAAAGCTAGAAAGAAACTTTAAAGCTCCTTAGCGGATATTTTTACTAGAGGATCTTTAATAGTACTTCTCCATAAACGGTAGACTAGAAATCAGACGTCTCCAAGGGGGGAAAATCATTAGTCAAGTGTGATTAAACCCCAAAGGCCAAAAAACATTCAGAGCTGAAGCTGTCCGGAACTATGTTAAAAGCCTGGAGGAAAAGTCCCGAGTTGGGGGAGTTGGCAGCACAACGTCCCAACTTAGAAGGTTCTGAAGGAGAGATGAACTAGGGAACACAAAGTAGAAACTGGAAGAGGGGAAGGGACAGCAAGGCTGAGGCAGACAGATGGACCCCAGGCTATTAGAGCAACGACAGAGAAGCCAGGAGAAGAGGTTGGAGAGATGACAAAGAAGCCTAGGAAAAGTGGGCTCTGGGGAGGGTTCTAGAACTCACGTATGTGGTGAGACCAAGAGGGACTTAGAGATGCAAAGGTACAGAAATCGGGGTGCGCACAAGCACGCGGGCACTGGAGGAAGGCGGGGGGGGGGGACGACAAGGAGTGAAGCTAGTTCCCTGCCTAACTGTCCCTGGTGCACACAGCAACTCCAAGTGTCGCACCCCTGCGCGACTCAGGTCTCGGAGGCACGAGGAGCGGCTGCGGCAGCCTCGGTGACTTCCCAATCCTGCCTCACCTGCTTGGCCACGTCCCAGGCGCCCTGCCGCTGCTGCGTGTCCACCAGCTGCTGCGCCCCAACGGCCGAAGAGGGAGCGAGTCGTGCGGTGCAGCTGGGGTTCCTTTCCTGCTGCGAGGTACCAGCACCCGGACCTCTGCACCCTCTGTTTGCCCTGGCCACTTCGCCCTGTCCTCGCGCACGCACAGGATCGCTGCTCCAGTTCTTTTCAAAAGTCCCCGTTAGAGGCTTCACTGGGAACAGAAGCTGAGCAGCAGCAGCGGCGGCAGCGGCGGCCACAGCGGAGGAGCCTCTGCCTGACCTCACCAGGGGGTGGGGAGCTGAGGGATGGGAGCACGAGCCCAGCTGGGGAGGGGAGGGAGTGGGAGTGGTGGGAGGGAGCTCACAGGCGGGCGGGGGCAACATGGCGGCGGGGGGGCGGGGGCGGGGGGGGGGACGGTTAGGCCAGGCGGCGCCTGCGCGGGAGGCCTGGGGAGCTGGGGCTAGGAGAGTGTGGGGTCAGCGTTGAACTCCTCCGCCAATGTGTGGCTAGGCTGGTCCCGGAAGCAGGATGACCGCCAAGTGGCCCTCAAGTCTTAGAAACCAGGACACTTGGGTGGGAGCCCACATGGCTTCTGGGGCCCAAAAGGCAGAAGTGAAAATTGTCAAGTATCCAGGGACAACAATGCAGAAGCCCCGGGTTAGCCACGCCAAGGAGGTCACTCACACATCCTGCCAGCCATGGCTTTGACCTCTTTCATGGTTACCACGGAGTGGGATGGGGGGTGGTCCAGTAAAGAAGGTACCCTGAAAACTGGTGTCACTTCATCCTCAGTGGGACTCCCATCCCCAAATAAGCCTGCCCTACTCTGTCCTTACAACTAACATTTCATCACTTTTATAGCAAGCACAGTGCTTCCATCTCTCCTGGAGTACAAAGTAACAAGAAAGGTGAAGACTAACTACAAATACAGCAGTCTGACAGATTTTTCCTGTCTACTGTTAGCCAAGCTCTGAACTATCAACTTACTAAACTCTGATACTCTGCCAATTACACACTACCATCTCCCTTTTACAAGTAACAAAACTGAGGCAAAATGATGAAGCAATTTGCCTACATGAAAAAAAAATGACTTGATAAGCAAAGCAGGACTCAGGATCCCCAGTAGTGTGCTTCTGGCGCCCCAACTCTTAAACAGTGTGCTCTACTGCTGCCAAACTCTGAGTATTCATTTTCTTTCCAGATCTGTCAGCCCAGCCACCAACTAAAACCCCAGTCAAGCCAGTTTTTCCCCTTGTCTATTTCTAGTCATTCTTTGCCTTCTTGGTGGCTATAGCCTGAGGCCACCCTCGTGTACCTCCTCAATCATTTCTATTTATAATTCCACACATTTCCTTGGAAAAATACTGGTCATCAACCTTTTTAGCTTTCTTTCACCAGTAAGGCTTTGCTTTGACTGTCTTTCTTTTCACTGCCTGATTCCTTGTTACATCTACCTATTTTTCAGATTTGAAGCACTTATTTGGTTGATTACTTATTTGTTTTATTGAGACTGGGCATTGAATCTAGGACCTTGTACATGCTAAGCTTAATGAGTTCTTCAAAATTTTGGCTCCAGACTATCATATGAAATATTTGATTCTATGTCTACCTTCATCATACAAGTCCAGTACTTTTTTTTACAATTGGCCCTGAGGTTTACACTTAGGGTCTTCTGCATGCTAGGCAAGTGCTCTGGCACTTGAGCCACACCCCACCTCTTTTAGCTTTAGTTATTTTTTTCTAATACAATTTCCTGTTTCCCCGGCCCTAAGAAGTCCCATATTTTTCTGTCAGTCATGGGGCCTGAACTCTGGGCCTGGGTGCTGTCCCTCAGCTCTTTAGCTGAAGGCTAGAGCTCTATCATTTGAACCATAGCACCACTTCTGGCTTTTTCTACTTCTATGGTTCTGAGGAATTGAACCTAGGGCCTCATGCATGCAAGGCAATCACTCTTCCACTGAGCCACCTTCCCAGCCTGTCAGGCCCAATTTTTAAAAATCACCTTAAACTTGTATATATTGTATAAAATTAAAAGGTACTTTCACATGCACTATCTTATATGAAACTAAAGCTATATTGTGAAGCATTTTTGGCCAGTATTATTAGCCCCATGAAAAATATAGCAAAATACCCTCAGATTAAAAAAATAGGCTAACTTTGTATTACAGGACACACAGTATCTTCTGTTAGAAGATCTTCTAGATTATCCAGAAAGTATTCTAACCTACATATTTTACAGTCAAATATGTATATTTGTGACATTTTGTAAATATACATTATATATACAACAGTTCAAACATAGATATTGTAACTGTTCATGTCCTAACACCCTTAACATGAACTATGGAGGGGTTTCTCTTCTTATGCACAAAAGCTATTTTGGTCTGACTTTAAAGTAACTCCACTTGCATCTTTCTAAAGAGGAATGAAGCAGTGATTTGAATGTATATTAACTCAATCTGTGTTTTTTACTTATGTGCCAGATTTCTTATATATACTGATATTTATTTATTTACAAGCATCAAGATGAAATTGTAAACTTCTGTAACATTTATTTTCCTTCTAATAGGCATTGCTTGTACTTGGAGTTAGCTACTCATTTGGTTTTTAGGCTTGCCTTGTTCATTGAGTGGTATTGGGGTTTGAACTTAGCACCTTATGCTTTCTAGGCAGGTATTCTGGCACTTGAGCAACATCCTTACTCTATTTTTTGCTTTAGTTATTTTTCAGATAGAGTGTCATGTTTTTTTTCCTGAGCCTGGACCCACACGATGATCCTATTACCTATGGCCTCCCACTTTCATGAAACTACAGATGCACACTATATCCAGCTTTATGTTGATTGAAATGGGGTATTGCTAAACTTTTGCCTGTAATTAGAGACATAAGCCAGTCTTCTCAGTCTTGATGGCTTTGGGTTTTTTTTTTCTCATACTAGGGATTGAACTAAGGGCCCCTCACACATGTACTTTAAGTTTGCTGAGCTATATTCCAGCCCCCAGGAAGCACACAGAAAATGTGCAGCAGAAGGCACAAACCTTAAGAGCCACGTTAAAATTCTGTCTGTCACAACCATAAAGGTCATCAATTTAATTTTAGTAATATGAAATTCACTAAGAAGTCATATTTCAGGTGTGAATACTCATATGTACAGATACACATACTCACCCAAGAGCAAAGAACAGGTAGCTGATATCTAGTCAGATTAAAAGCAATTTGAGAGTTCTGTTTATCTAATGTAAAAATTAAAAGGTTTTAAATTGCTAACTCTGATTAAAGATCAGATTTACAGGCATTAGGGCACATTTTGTCTCCAATCTATATGCATCTCTTCATAATATTTAACTGGTCCATTATGGTTGGAACCACTATTGAAAGGCAAACTCAAAATTCATGGGGCTTTGGATAGCATACAAAGAAGGGTTATGCTTTAGAACTTAAGGATAAATCTGATTAAGTATGTACAAGACCTATACTCTAAAATCTACCAAACATTGATAAAAGAAATAAAAAGACCTAAATAAATGAAGAGATACCTTCTGAGGGCAGAAGCTGTATAGTTTCATTAAGCTGTCATTACTCCCAAAACAGATCTATTGTTATAAAACAACCCCAGTCAAAATCCCAGCTGGCTTGTTTGTAGAAATTGTTAAGCACATTCTAAAACTCATGTGAAAATTCAAACAACCTAATATAGACAAAACAATTTGAAAATGAAGTTGGAGAAGTAACATTTGTTGATTTTGATTTTTCTTAAAACCTGTGGTAAGGAAGATAGTAAGATTGCACAGTGAAATAAACCACAAATAGTCCCACATATATATGGACAAGTAATTTTCAACAAAGTTTCATAGTCAATGCAGTTTTCAGAGAAATCTGTACAGTATTTTCTATAATAGTTGGGCTTACTTTCCAACCAACAATAATACCTGAGTTCCACTTTCTCTATATCCTTACCAACACTTGTTATCATGTATCTTTTTAATAACAACCATCAAAACAATTATCGAGCAATATCTCATTGTAGTTTTAATTTGCATTTTTCTGATATTAGTTATGTTGAGTGTTTTAAGGGGGAGTGTTGTTTTTTGGGGGGGTTGATAGTTGTGGGGCTTGAACACAGGGCCTGGGCTGTTGAGCACTTTTTATGAATCTATTGTATATTTTTATCTCTTCTTTTGATCATTTACATATATAATCTAGCAATCCAAGAAATAAATCAAAGCAAAAGAAGTAAAATCAGTATGTGGAAGAGATATCTGCACCACTGTGTTCATTTGAGCACTATTCACAATAGCTATGAATGGGACCAACCTGAATGTTCACCACCAGATGAATAGTTAAAGAAAAGGTGGTACATATACACAAAACTGCCTTTAAAAAGGAGTCTTTAAAAAGAAGGAATTTTGTCAATCTTTGCCACATGGGTACAACAACAGGATACTTGCTATGTGGAATAAGCCAGGCACAAAATGACAAATATTGTATAATCCCACATAGATGGAATCTAAAGAAGTCAATCGCATAAAAATAAAGAATCAAAATGTATTTACTAGAGAACAAGAAGGAGAGGAAAAGATTGAGGGAAGGGAAGATACTAATTGAAGTTTTCGTTAATGTTTTACTTATCTATTATTTTGACAGCACTGGGCCAAATTCAGGGCTTTGTGCTTGCTAGGCAGGCACTCTACCCTTTGTGCTATACACTAACACCTGCTTGCTTAGTTGTTATTGAATCTCATGTTTATGCCCATGATCCTCCTACTTAAGTGTCCCATGTTTCTAGGATGGTAGGTATGCACCAACAAGCCCATCTTTGTATTCATCTAGATGGGGGTCGCACTAACTTTTGCCCAGAATGTCCAAGCTACTTCTAAGCATGAGACCTCATGCTCAGCTAATTATCCATTGTGTTGTGGTCACAATTAGTGCATTGAATAGCTGAAATTTTTAAATTTTAACATACCACAAAATGATAAGTGTTAAGGTAATGGCAATTTAACTAACTTCATTGAATCTACGTGCATTGCATGCATAGATCAAAACATTAAATTGTACTCCATAAATAAACACAATTACCATTTGTCAATTAAAAATGAAAAATTCATTTTTCAGTGAAAAAATACCTTGTATAAAAATCCAATAGGTAAGATGGGAAGGGATGGGAAGGGGAAAAAAAGGAGGAGGCTACAATGCTTGGTAAGAAATGTACTCATTATCTTGCCCATGTAATTGTAACCCCTCTGTACAGTATTTTCACAGTAAAAAAAGGAAAAAAATCCAATAAGTAGTGCTCAAATAACATTCACCTGAACTAATATCCATAACTCATATTATCCATAAAGAGTAACTAATAATACATTATAAGCATAAATGTAAAATCTGGAAATGTAATATTACTAGATGAAAATGTAGACAAAATTCTTTATGAGTCTAGTTGCAGCAAAGATTTATTAGATGTGACACTAAAACCATGATCCATAGAATGATAAATTGTTAAGTTGGACTTAAAACAATTTAAAACATTCTCCATAAAAGACACTGTTGAGAGAATGAAAAAGAAACTATAGTGATATAAAATATGAACAACCATATATCTAATAAGAAAAAGTTGCATGCAAATAAAGGACTTTCAAATATCAGTAACAAAAATAATCCATTTTTTTTAAAAAAACAGGCAAATGATTTCAATAGAATCCCATCAAACATGTTTTCTAAGTACATGAAGTTTCTCAACTTTATTAGTCTTTGGAGAAATGCAAATCAATAACACAATGAGATAACACTACATCATATTGGAATAGATAACATTAAAAAGAATAACCATGCCAAAGTTTAGCAAGGAAGTAGAACTCCCATATGTTACTACTCCAAACAAACAAAAAGGAAAATAGGATCACTTTGAAAAAACAATTTAGTAGTTCCTTTAAAAATACAGAGAGAGAGAGAGAGAGATGCAAAACTTCTCAATAACATTAGTACTGCAAACAAACAAACCTGAAAATAGCATTCTCACTTTGCTAAAACAATTTAGCAGTTCTTTTAGATGTATATAGAGATAGACAAATGCAAAATTTCTCAACAAAATTACTACTGCAAACTAAATGGAAAATAGCATGCTCACTTTGAAAAATAATTTGGCAATTCCTTTAAAAGGATAGATGATAGATAGATAGATAGATAATCAAGAGAAGTAAAAGCAAGAATCACATGATCATCTCAATAGATGCAAAAAAAAGCTTTTTAGCAAGATACAACATCCTTTCATGATAAAAGCTCTGGAGAAGCTAAAAATAGATGGAACATTCCTTAATATAATAAAAGCTGTTTATAACAAACCTACACCCAACATTATTCTTAATAGTGAAAAACTAAAAACACTTCCTCTAAATCAGGAATAAAACAAGGATGTCCACTCTCTTCACTCCTTTTCAATATAGTACTGGATTTCCTAGCAAGAGAAATAGCCGAGAGAAAAATATAAAGGAGATTTGATTAAGAAAGGAAAAAGTAAAACTATTCCTTTTTCCAGATGACATGATCCAATACTTAAAGGACTCTACAGATTCCTGCCCCAAGCTACTAGAGCTGATTTAAAACTTTGGTAAAGTGCATGGTATAGGAAATGTACTCATTACCTTGCTCATGTAACTGTAACCCTCTGTACAGTATTTTTACAATAAAAAACATACAAAAAATCAACCCAGAAAGATCAATAGCTTTTCTGTATGTCAACAATGAGAAGATCAAGACTGAAATCAGGAAAACAACTCAATTTGCAAAAGCCTAAAAAACTCCTTGAAATAACCAAGGATGTGAAGGACCTCTACAGTGAAAACTATAAAAATTTGAAGAAGGTGGGGCTGAGGAAGAGCACTTGCCTAGCAAGTGCAAGGATCTGAGTACAGTCCTCAGCTCCAAAAAAAAAAAATTAAAGAAGACATAAGGAAATGGACAGACCTTTCATACTTCTGGATTGGCAGAATCAATATTATGAAAATGGCAATACTGCCCAAAGCAACCTACAAATTTAATGCAATACCCATCAAAATCCCAGCATCATTCGTTTAATGAGATAGAGAAAGCAATACAAAAATTCAAAGGGAACCACAAAAGACCCCAAATAGCAAAAGCAATCCTTAGCCAAGAAAGTAATGCTGAAGGTAAAACAATACTAAACTTTAAACTCTACCACAGAACTATAGTAATGAAAACAGTACTGGCACAAAAACAGGCCAGAAGACCAATTGATCCAGAAATCAACCCACAGATCCATAGCCATCTAATATTTGATAAGGAAGCCAAAAACATAGTCTGGAAGACAGCCTTTTCAACAATTTGTGCTGGCTAAACTGAATATCCATGTGCAGAAAACTGAAATTAGATCTTTATATATCACCCTGCACCAGCACCATTTCCAAATAGATTAGAGAACCCAATGTAAGATCTGTAATCGTGAAACTAATAAAGTAAGGAGTAAGAGAGATATTAGGAGTCTTTAGCCCAGGTAGAAACTTTCTGAATTATATCCAGTAGCCCAACAAATCAAAGAAAGGCTTGATAAATGGGATTGTATCACTTAAAATTTTCTGCATGGCAAAGGACATTGCCAATAAGCTAAAAAGACAGCTTACAGAATGAGAGATTTCTACCAACTATACATCAAAAAAGGGCCAAATATCCAGAAAATACAGAAAGCTTAAAAAAATTAAACCCTCAAAGAACCAACAACCCAATTAATAAATGTACTAAGCAGCTAAAGATTTCTAAATAGAGAAACAAAAATGGTCAACAGAAACATGAATAAACACTCAACATTTCTGGCCATAACAATATTCAACAAGAAATGTACTCGCTGCCTTACGTATGTAACTGTAAACCCTCTGTAAATCACCTTGACGATAAAATTAAATTTAAAAATATAAACAAAAGTCTAATGATCAGAAAAAAGGAAATGCAAATCTAAGAATTGCTGAGATTCCATCTCTCCCCAGTTACAAAGGCCATCATCAAGAAAATATAATAACAGATGCTGTAGAGGATACAGCAAAGGAAGCCCAATTACACTGTTGGTGGGAATGCAAACTTATTCAACCACTCTGGAAAGCAGTATAGAGGATCCTGAAAAAAAAAAACTAAACATAGAACTACACTGTAATCCAGAAATTCTACTCCTGGGCATTTATCCAAAAGACCATAAACCAGGGTATAGTAAAGCAACCAACACAACCATGATCATGGAAACACTATTCACCATTGCCAAGGTATGGAATTAGCCAGATGTCCCTCAGTGAACAGTTGGATCAAGAAAATATGGTATCCATATACAATGGAATTTTCTCATCCATTAGAAAGAATGATGCTGTACCATTTGTAAGGAAATGGAAAGACTTGGAAAAAATACATGAAGTGAAGTAAGTCAGGCACAGAGAGATAAAGGTTGCATGATTTCCCTCATATATGGAAGCAAGAATCAGCTTACAAACTAATAAGTAAATACATAAGATGGTAATACAAGTGTACGCAAGCATATTAACTGAAATATGGTGGACTCAAGGGGGAACTCAGTACAATTCCTTAGAAAAAAGCAAAATTCAACAAAATGAACACCAGGAAATGGGTACTTGAATGGTGTCATGGGGAGAGGGGCACACAAAGAGGAGAAAGGGGGAGAATTCAGTCAAAAAATTAATGTATACCTTACAAAATTAAGAAAAGTGTGATTGCACCATGGTATAACCCCTATTGTCACTGTATTTGATTCCGGTGTCCTGAATCTTGCATATACATTTTTCTAATTTGTGGAGGGGAAGGGAAATAACAAAATGCTGAAATAAGGATACAGGATGACCCATTGTAACAATGTACAAGACATTATGTTGAAAACAAACTTTTACAACTTTGGAGAGGAGGGAGGATTGGGGAGGTGGAGAGGAAAGGGATGGTGGGGGAAAAACAAAGGAGGGGGGTAACAATGCTGGATAGTATCATATATCATATGATACTATGTGTTATATATATCATACATATACAATATATATAATATATGTCATATGACCAAGCTACTCCCATCTCTAGACAGTAACCAAGAAAAAGAAAAGTATGTCTATATGATGACTCATTAATGAATATTCCTAGCAAATATATTTGTTATTTTATAAAAATAGAAATAACCCAAATGACCATTAAGAAATGTGTTATATCAGAGGTGAGTATTATATCTTGGCATGGCTATATATTAAATACTACTCTGCAATAAAAAAGAATGAATATACTGCAGAATGATACATACAACAATAAGAGTAAATACCAAAATAATTATTCTGAGTGAAAGATGCCATGGAGCAGAATACATATCCTGTAATTTCATATATGTAAATTTCCAGATAAATAACATGAATCTAAAACAAAAAAAGAAATAACATGAATCTATAGTAATAGAAATCAGATTAGTGGTTTCCTGGGGGGGGGGGTGATGAGACTGAAATTGGTAAAAAAAAATGGAAAAAAAGGACAAATGTTTACAAAAAATTTATAGATGAAGTGGATATTTTTATTGCTTTGAGGTAATGGTTTTTAAAGTATGTGCATACACCATTCTTATCAAGTTGTATACTTTTAAATAACTGCAGCTCATTATTTGTCATTTATACCTCAATAAAGCTGTTAAACAATCACTCATGTGCTTGGACCAACTTCATTGTCTCTATTTTATTTCTTTTTTTTTTTTTTTTTGTCGGTCATGGGGCCTGAACTCTGGGTGCTGTCTTTCAGCTCTTCAGCTCAAGGCTAGTGCTCTACCACTAGTGCCACAGCACCACTTCCGGCTTTTTCTATTTATGCGCTGCTGAGAAATCGAACCCAGGGCCTCATGCATGCAAGGCAAGCACTCTACCACTGAGCCAACTTCCCAGCCCTTTATTCCCTTTTTAAAAAACAGGAAATAGATACGGGAACCAGGAATGGTGTGGAATTAGGGACAGGATGCTGAAAGGACTATCTTCATCTTGTTTCTGTACATTACCATGAAACCTCTCTCACTATTCTGCTTTGTAGACTACATGATAGAATATAAAACTCCAGTCCACATTTCATTGGAGGCCCTCTGATTGGCTCTTTCATTATCAACTACCTGCCCTCTGTCCTGGAAAGTCATTATGTAGCCAATAGGAATTTGGGGAAATAGCTAGGGGTGCAGGCTCAGTAGAGGTGGGCCTACCTATCACAAGTCTCTGTGATTAACCACCAGCACTGCAAACACAAAATGAAATACAAAAACAAGTTTTGGAAAATGTTATCATGACTTTAAGTCACTATTGGAAATTCAGTTAGCTTAGTCTACTAAAATGGAATTGATAGACCTAACTATCTAAAGTTTTTCATGATTTGTTAAAAGCTCTTTTTTAAAAAGTGAGCATAGTTACCACCTCAAACTAGCACGTGTTAAGTGGTATTTATTATCCTTCTTTATCTCCAAAGACTATCTTTCTGTGAATCAATGGTACCATCATCCTCTCTGTCACCCAAAATTGGAACACCATCTCTCCATTCACTCAACAAATATTGATTGGATACTTCCATGATAAGAAGTTAAAGCTAACTAGTTTGTATGAGGTAAATAAGAAACAAAAGATCTGGCCTCAAAAATTCATAATTTTGGGGGCTGGGAAGGTGGCTTAGTGGTAGAGTGCTAGCCTCCCAGGCATGAGGTCCTGGGTTCAATTCCTCAGCACCACATAAGCAGAAAAAGCTGGAAGTGGTACTGTGGCTCAAGTAGTAGAGCACTAGATTTGGGCTGAAGAGCTGAGGGACAGCACCCAGGCCCAGAGTCCAGGCCACACGAGCGACCAAAAAAATTTTTTTTGACAAAGTATATCATAGCTGCAAATAATTATTATACCAGCCTATAAATAAGTGCCATATGTGTGGGACAAGTAATGAGAACTCATCTAAGCATCATTTGGCAAACAACTTAAGTTGAATATATATCCCAATGATACGTAGGAGTTACCTATGAAAGACATTTATGGAGAGACACAAAATAGTATGTATAATACACATACATAAATATACAAAGACAATAGCTTAGAAATATATAAAATTAAAACGCAATAGTGATTAATAGTTCATAAGGTGATTGTATTTTTTATTTTCTACGTTTCTCAATTTTTTCTGTACTGAGAGATAAATAATGTGGTTTTAAACATAAAAAGGAAAGGCTTTAGGGAAATTTTGATGCAATTATATTTAGTCATGTCATTTTAGATAAGATAATGTACACTACTCATGCAATATTAACACAGTTAATTGGAAGGTATTTATATACAAATGGTAATTAAATCGATGGAACAATTAAGAAGAAAAGTCAAGGGAATTTAGACTCACAGAAGACTTAGTTGCCAGAGAAAATGCCAAAGGAACAATGGGAAATAAAAGAGGTCACCTGCATATGAGCAAAAAGAAGCAATGGATATGCAGTGTCAAAGACAAAGAAGAATACAGGGCACCTACTCCAAGGTGAAGGATATAACATTTATCATGTAGAACTATCTAAGGCAAGTGTTGGATTTTTACAAGTCTACTTGCCTTTTGAAAAAAAAACTATCAAGGGATGAGAAGGGAATGCTTGATAAGAAATGTACTCATTAGCTTGCCCATGTAATTATAACCCCTCTGTACAGTATGTTCACAATAAAAATAAATAAAATATACTTGAAAGGTGAAGAGAGAGAGAGAAAAAATTATGGCATTTCCCTATAATAGTTTCAGATTTTTTTTAAATTCTTTTCTCCTTTTCACATTAGAACTCATCAAAATCATGGAACCAGTGTTCGAGAAGTATATAAAGCCAACTTTGTCATAACACAATATCTCCAATGGCAAAATTGAAATCTTGGAAATGAAAATTATTTGCCCAAGGTAACACAACATTGACTTACACATAGTTTAAATTTCTCAGCTGTCTGTGCTAAATAGGAATATTGGAGGTTTGATAAATGAATCCTTACAGTAATATTCATATTGTTGCTTCACAATTCCTCCATTACATATCTTTTCCTTTTCTGGAGCACTGCCTGATCCTACACATTCCTCTTTTCCATCTTCGCTTCTCCTTTCTCTTAAACCTGTTTCTTTCTTTGCTCATTTAATCATCTTAATAGAAATACCTCTTTTTTGCCATCCTGACACAAGCATTTCTGCTTTGACCAAACAGACTTTGTATCTTTTCTGTCCACCAAGGCAGTAATACACACACCCTGAGGCATTAGTAAAAAGTTTGCCTGGATTTGAATCCAAGCTCTGTCACTCACTAGTTGTCTGAGCTTGAATCTCAGTTTGTAGACTGGGAATACTAATAATTCTTTACCTATCTAGAATCTCCAAGAGGTTAAATAATTTAGTATACTTAGCCAAGCAAGGTGGTGCACACCTGAAGCCCAGATACTCAGGAGACAAGTAGAAGAATCACTTGAGCCTAGAAGTTCTAGACCATCCTAGGCAACATAAGTGAAGCCTTATCTTTAAAATTTTTTTTATTGTCAAGGTCCTATCTTTTAAATAATCACATTAAGCTGGAAGTGTGGATAAAGCAGTTTAGCACCTGTTTGACAAGTAAGATATGTTGAGTTCAAAATCTAGTACTGCCAAAAATAAAAGAATATATCTACAAAATCATGTCAGTTGGGAAGGGGAAACAAAGGAGTAGGCTACAATGCTTGATAAGAAATGTACTCATTATCTTGCCCATGTAATTGTAACCCCTCTGTACAGTATTTTCACAATAAAAAAATCATGTCATTAATTTATTATGCTTAAACATTCATAAAATTGCTCCTGGTGAATGGAAACAGCTATACAAGTCTTAGACCTACACCAATGTTAATCCATTTCAGTAATTAATGGAGACCATCAAAAGTCACATACTCTATTGTCCAAGAATCATTATACTCAAAACCTGACGTGTAGAATTGTAACCCCATTATACAAGTACTTAATAATAACAAAGTCCCATACTCTCACCAACACTGATAACTCCCTATGCTCACTAACAACCACTGCACTTGTTAACTTTGTCTTCTGACTGGCCTCTGCATTTGATTACATATACAAAATAAAGATGAGGGCAGAAGTAAACACAAAACATAAATCTGCACTACATACCTACAAACATACCTACAAACATTAGGTACATGCAACTTTTTAGAAGCCACATTTTTTCTTATCTCTTTATGAACAACACAGATTAGTTGTACAAAAAGATTTCATCACATTTCCATACCTGCATTCAATGTACACTGATGAAATTTATTCCTTCCCTCACTCTCCCTCATCCCTCTTTCTTAAAACAATTGGAACAAGCTTCATTGTTCTATTTTCATATGTATATATGAAGTACTTCAACCACATCCACCCTTCTTCAGCCTGTCTACTTAGTCTCTCCTCCCTCAGAAGATCATTAATAGCCTTTTTTTCTGGTACTGGGCCTTGAATTCAGGGCCTACATGTCTTCTGAGCTTTTTCGCTCAAGGCTAGCACTTTGCCACTTCCTGCTTCTTGGTATTTAATTGGAGATAAGAGTTTCACACACAGACTTTCCTACCAGGCAAGCTTCAAACCATGATCCTTAGATGTCAGCCACCTGAGTAGCTAGGATTATAGACATGAACCATTAACACCCGGCCTAGTAGCCATATTTTTTTTAAAATTTTATTTTATTTTATTTGTGAACAAACTGTACAGAGGGGTTACAATTGCATGGGCAGGATAATGCGTACATTTCTTACCAAGCATTGCAGCCTCCTCCTTTGTTTACCCTTCCCATCCCTTCCCAGCCTCCCCCCTCCCCCCCATCCCAATCCTTCTCCTTCCCCCCTCCCCCCTAGTAGCCATATTTTTAAAGAAAAAAAATCTAGGTAGACTAGGATCATGGCTCAACTAAAAGAGCACTTGCTTTAAAGTGCAAGGCCCTAAATTCCAGCCCAGTGCCAATAAAAGAAATGAAATAGTGAGAGGGAGGGAGGTGGGAAAGCGGTGCTATTAATTTAATACACATTTTAACCCAATAGAATCAAAATATTTTCAACATATAATCATTGTAAAAATAAGAAACTTTATATTCTCCATTTTGTTCTAGGTCTTTGAATACCAGGGAAAGTATTTTATACATACATCACATCTCCATTCAGACGAGCTGCATAGATAATGACATGTGGCTAGTGACTGTCCTCACAGACATTGATTTCTAGTTTATAGATTTGCAGGAGGCTGAAATATATATGCCAGATAATTCTTTCCAGCACTTCTCCCCTGATGAAATAATCTGTGGTTGTAAGAAATGGCACAGAAAATGTAACTTAAGTGTGCCCATTAGAGGTTTTGCTAAGTACCACTAATAAATTACAATGGCATCCTACTATATGAAATGTTCTATAGAAAATATGACAGGCATAAAGGGTTTAGTTTATACAAAAACTATTACATATTAGTCGGGCGCTGGTGGCTCACATCTGTAATCCTAGCTACTCAAGAGACTGAGATCTGAGGATCACCGTGCAAAGCCAGCCCAGGCAGGAAAAGTCTGTGAGACTCTTATCTCCAATAAACCACTCAGAAAACTGGAAGTGGCGCTGTGGCTCAAGCGATAGAGCTGAAGAACTCAAGGACAGCACCCAGGCCCACAGTTCAAGCCCCATGACAGACCCCCCCCCCAAAAAAGACTAGCTATTACATTTCTGATCAATTCAAAGTCCAGTATAATCTTCAGAAAAGAAGGTATTTTTTAAAGTAAAAGTAATACTTCTTTGCCTAAGTTTGCAAAACTTTGGAAGCATGAGATCTGTTTAAGAAAAAAAATAATTACATTCCTTTCAAGTACACAGAGACATGCAAATTAGATTGGTAATGGAAGAGTTGACAGAAATTTTTAATAGATCTGCTGTATTACTCAGAAGGAAAGCCGCCAACTAAGACATCCAAGTCTCACATGCTGTTTCTGTCTAGGGACACTGTTCCTTAGCAATTTTCTCCTAGACATCTACTCCCCTTGAAGTCTCACCTTAATATTTTTCTCCATAAGATCTTTTCTTGGACTAGAATGGAAGTTTTGGCAATATTCTCAAAGCACCCTATATTTCTCAATTATACAAACCATGTTACTGTAAACAAATATTTGTCTTCTTGCTCAAATGTAAGCCCCATTGAGGGATGGACATGGGTCTGTCTTATTTATGATTGAATCCCAGTGTCTAAAATAGAGCCTGACACATTGGCAGTAGGCAAGTATAGTTGGTTTAATTCATTAAGTCACTAAGTAATTATATTGCATAATGAATTAACTATATTAGCTACCAACTACATCTAAAAGAGAGTAACAACAATGTTTATTCTTTTAAGTACTTTATAGTCTGCAGGTGTAATCTCATTTATTATATGGACGTTATTGGCAAGGCTTTGCTTTTTCCATAGATGGGACAAAATTTCAGTTTCTACAAGTATTCTTAGATTCTCATTTAGTGAATTACACTTAAATGAGGTTGCACTTTATTCTGATTAGAGTATCCTTGGGAATTGATATCAATCACTTAATCTCAAATATTTAAATTTTTCCAATGTGAGGAACTAGGGCAAGAATGCACTGTCCCCAAATCGAGAATTTTTTTAAAATTATCTTTAAATAGTTGCACAAAGAAGTTACCATTTAATGAAGCAGTTTATTAATACAATGCATTTTGGACCCACCCCTTCCCTTACTTTTCTTAACTCTGTGGTATATTCAATAAATTATTGGCTGCATTCTCCCCACTTCCCCCATTCATTCCTCTACCCCTCTTCCCATCACCCCCTTCCCCTCTTCAATGTACCCATTTCCTAGTGCTGATTTGGTGGGCTTTGATTTAGTCTTTCCAAAAAATTATGAGAAGTTCATTTTGCTTAGCATCATCATATATGATCATATGTACGTGTGAGCTATTCTGCTCATATCTGCTAAGATTATCCTAGACATATACTAATTATTGCAAATAAGGGAGACCATGGTATCTATGTTTCTTTGGGTCTGGCTTACTTAAAATGACTTTTTTCAAGTCTTTCCATTTCCTTAAGAATTGGGTGGTTTCATTCTTTCTGATGGAAGCATAAAATCCCATTATGCATATATATATATATATATATATATATATATATATCTCACATTTTCTTGTTCCATTCATCTACTGAAGGACATCTGGGTTGGTTTCATATCTTAGCTATGGTGAATAGTGCTGTGAGAAACATAGTTGTTCTGGTAGCTTTAGTACAACCTTGTTTGTGATTATTTGGGTAAATGCCCAAAAGTGGGATTGCTGGGTCATAGAGGAGCTCTATGTGGAGTTTTTTTGACAAGCCTCCGTACTGTTTTCCAAAGTTGTTGAACAAGTTTTCACTCCCACCAACAGTGTAGTAGGGTTCCCTTTTGGCCACATCCCATCCAACATCTGTTGTTATTAGAGTTCTTGATTATAGCCATTCTAACTGGGGTGAGGTGGTATCTCAATGTTGTTTGGATTTTGTTGTTGTTGTTTTTAATGTACTATGTGATTTCTTTATTCCTTTGTGTGTTCTTCCCCCTATGGTTTATCCACTGTTGTCACTGTATTTGATTTTGGTACCCTGAGTATTGCATATATGTTTATCTGAATTACAGAAGGGAAGAGGAACAACAAAATGTTGAGACAAAGGACAAAGGACAAGGGGTAGAACAACAATGATACTCACAAGACAATATGTTGGAAATGACCTGTACAACTTGGGGTGGTGGGGAATTGGGAGCGAGAGGGATAGTAGGAGAAAAATGAGGGAGGGGTAACAAGTTCAACAAGAAATTATTGTATTTATTACATTACTTATGTAATTGTAACCCCTCTGTACATCACCTTGACAATAAAAAAGAATTATAAAGAATTATACTATTTGAGCTCTCCATAGTCTATTATATTCCAGTTAATTCATTTGTAAACACTTGCTTACCATTAGGTGTGTTTACTTATAATTTTATAGGTCCATGCTAGCTACCACAAATGAGGGAAACTATGCAACCTTGTTTCCCTGATCTGGCTTATTTCACTCAATATAAATTTTTGCAAGTCTTTCCATTTCCTTATCAATGTTATAATATGTTATAAATGTTATACTTCTTTCCCTTAACATATCCATCTACTTTCTTTACTGAGAGTTAAATCAATAAAACTATATTTGTATGATTTGTTTGTGTTTGGGGGAATGCCAGTATTAGGGCTTGAACTCAAGGCCTGGGTGCTATTCCATAGCTTTTTTGCTCATGGCTGGTATTCTACCACATAAGTCATAACTCCATTTCTGGCTTTTGGGTGGTTAATTGGAGATAAAAGTCTCATGGTTACCAGATGCCAGTGGCTCACACCTGTAATCCTAGCTACTTAGGAGGCTGAAATCTGAGGATCACCATGCAAAGCCAGCCCAGGCAGGAAAGTCAGTGAGTCTCTTATCTCCAATAAACCACCAGAAAACTGGAAGTGGTGCTGTGGCTCAAGTGGTAGAGCACTGGCCTTGAGCTGAAATGGTCAGAAATAGCACCAGGCCCAGAGTTCAAGCCCCACAACCAACAACAAAAACAAGAGTCTCGTGTTCCTGGCCAGGCTTGCTTTCAACTACAATCCTCAGATGTCAGCCCCTTTAATATTGGGTATTATAGGCATGAGCTACTGGCTCCTGGCTTTGCATGATTTTTTAAATATTAAATGGAGGAAAAAAGGAAGGTAGAATATTTATTAAAACAGAACAATTTTTGTGCCTGGAGATATAGCTTAATGGTGAAGCCCAAGGCTCTGGGTTTCATCACAAATAGCACAAAAAAAATTACTGCTATATAGTATGCTTGCTTTCCAATTTTATAAACTAACTGATGAAATACTTATTAAGTCTCAAGCACAATTCTAGGTGAAAGATATATGTAAATTCCATAAAGACATCATTAATCTACTATGGTGAAACCAAAATTAGGTTTAGTGAGTCGATTTAATTTCAAAGTAAAACAATAATTTTTATAAACGTTCACATTTATAAACAAGAAATGCAATTTTTCTACAGAACACATTTAAAGGAATTGAATATTTAGAAAACTACTGATTAAAACAAAAGCAGCTAGAAAAAGCAAAGAAGAAGCAACAGAAAAGACAAATATAGGAAACTTGAGAAAACAGTTTTTAGGAATGTCCATAGTCATTAGCTTTTAGCCACTAGGAAGGTGTCCAATACAAACTAAGATTTAAATGCCTTTAGGGAAAAGGGAGTTTCAATATTTAGCAGCTTAGTTACTAAGACAGTATCTGACCTAAATTCACAGTGGATCCAACTCTTGTTTTAAATTACCTCATACTAATCTTTTTCTCAAGTTTGTAAATATATTGGTGATGTGCCGGACACAAAACATTTTAAAATAAAGACCACACAAGCATTTTAATGAATCTGAATTGATCTAACAAACTAACTAAATAATGTATGTCCTGGGAAAAATCACAACCCTGAGCAACTACATAATATTATGCTATATACAATGTCAGAAGGAAAGCAAGGTCTATAACGACACCACTTCTTGCACTTAATATGTCCCTCTTCCAGTCTGTGAAAGAGCTTTCACAATGAGTGAAGTCATTTGAAATATAGTGACAATGTCTTTTGCTTCAAAGTTCAGTATTTCACTATCAAATAAATATATTTCCACATGTGTATGGTAAATTTTGATATCAAAAGCAAAAAAGTCTGAAAACAGATGTTTTTATATTGCAGTAAGTTTCCCAGATCTGCTACTTTGGTTTATTATTCTTATGATGGAATCAAATGAAGAAAAGATATAGTATTAATAGAATAATTTAGAAGAAGTTACAACATAAGAAAGTGACATCCTTTAGTGGAATATAATTCAGGCAATCTTCGTATTAGTCAGGTTTACCAGATAAGTAAAACCAAAAAAGGTTGTGTGTGAGTGTGTGTGTGTGTGCGTGTGTGTGTGTGTGTGTATGTGTTAGTCAGCTTTACATTGCTCTAGCAAAACTATCTGAGATAATCAAACTAAAAGGACTTAAGAGCTTTTTTTGTCTCACATCATGGTCTGTTGGTGTGTTGATATTAAACCTGCAACAAAATATTACATCCTAGTAGAGGAACAGTGGTTGGCAACATTTAATTGTATATTTCAAAATAACTAAAGAATGTCAAATATTCCCAACACAAAGAAATAATAAATGTCTGAAGTAATGGATATGCCAACCCTAATCTGATCATTATTCATTTCATACATATATCATAATATTAGAACATACTCAAAAATACAGGTTAAAATTAAATGTATTTTAGCTGGGCACCAGTGTCTTACACCTGTAATCCTAGCTACTCAGGAGGCTGAAATCTGAGGATCGTGGGTCAAAGCCAGCCCGGGTACAAATGTCCATGAGACTCTTATCTAAAATTAACCGCCAGAGGGGCTGGGAAGGTGGCTCAGTGGTAGAGCGCGTGCCTTGCATGCATGAGGCTCTGGGTTCGATTCCTCAGCACCACATAAGCAAAAAGAAAAAAGCCAGACGTGGCACTGTGGCTCAAGTAGTAAAGTGCTAGCCTTGAGCTAAAGAGCTGAGGGACAGCGCCCAGGCCCAGAGTTCAGGCCCCACGACCGGACAAAAAATAAAAATAAATTTTAAAAAAATTAACCACCAGAAAACTGGAAGTGGTGCTGTGGCTCAAGTGGTAGAGCACTAGCCTTGAGCTGAAGAGGTCAGGGACAGTGTCCATGTCCAGCTTTCAAGCCCCATGACAATAAATAAATAAATAAATACAAACATAAATGTATTTTAAATAGACATGTTAAAATTCTCTTCAATTTTAAACAAGTTGTAATTATGGTAAAGAATATATCATATAAAATTTATTATCTTAACCATTTTAATTAAAAAATACAATTTTAAATTGTATGCTAGCATTGAATATATTCACATTGCTGTACAGCCAATCTCCAAAATTCTGAATCTTAAAAAAACTAAACCTATTGAACAATAGCCCATCTTTCCTCTCAGCTTCTGGAAAACATCATGTGTTTTATGTTTCTATAAATTTGAGTACTTGAAATATTGCATATGAGTGAAATCACACAGTATTTGTCTTTCTATGACTACCTTATTTTACTTAACACAATGTCTTTAAGGCCCATTCATGTCACAAATGACAAGAGTTCTATCTTTTTTAAAGGATGAATAATGTTTCATTATATACATATATATATATAATTTCCTTTATTCATCCATTAATGGATATTCAGTTTACTTCCTCCACTTGATGATTGTGAATAGATGCTATAAATATGAAGATACAATCTTCCATCAAGGAACTTAGTATTTTATTTAGCCCATATATAAAACTTGCATAAAAGATCATCAGTACTATCATAAATATAAATGAATTGTACAAATAACAAGTGATAATCCAGGCTTATAATAATAAAATATAATGTTTATTGAGTCCAACTGTGTCAGGCAACATGTTAAGTTCTTTGCAGGAATCATTCAGTACTCTTAATAATTCTATGAAATAGACAAATAGAAATGGAACTGTGGCTTAAGTGGTAGAGTACCAGCCTTAAATACAAAGGCTTCAATACAAAGCACCCATGCTTTAAGTTCAACAACCATTACCACTACAAACTAACAATTAACACTCCAATTATGCTAAGAATGATCAAGATGCTTTGTACTCATGAACTTACATGTTATATGGTAACCCCTTTGTACAACTACATAAAAATAATAAAACATGATATAAATATAATAAAATATTTTCAAAAATAGACTCTATGCTATAGAAGATACAAAGGAATGCCTGGAAGACCATAAGCAACTCATCTTAATTCCTACATTAAAAGAGAGTCAGAATTCAACTGCAAAGTCAACTGATTCCATCACCTCTGCAATCAGACAATTGCCCCTCATCTATTGTTCAAATAATATTTCTACTTTTATTACTTCTAGTAAACACAATGTAATATTCACAGAAGATAGAGGTCCATAGAAAATTCTTGAAAACAATATCCTCTACATATGCTAGCTATCAAATCAATTGATCCAGCATGAAAACAAAATAACATCATGAACATCAAAGCAACAACAAAAACAAAAGTGAAGAATTGTTATATGATAAGATCTTTGCCACAGAGAATTAACTCTCTTGTTCTTTACATATTTGACACATAAACACAAGAAGGTAGATAGTAATATTTTTCTCAAATACAATCAACCAATTCCTGTGTAAATTTTCTTTTGTCTCTAAGGAGGTCTCTCTGGACATAATGATGTTTAAGCTATTAAATCCATTTTTTATTATCATGACAAATACATGAGATAATCAATTGGTATAAAGAAAACTTTTACTTTGCTCATAGTTACAAGATTTTAGGAGACAATACATCATAGTATGAGTGCATGATGGAACAAAATCACTCACCTCATAGGAAGCGCAAAAGAAAAAGGGACTGAAGTTCCAATTTTTTAAAAAGACATGTCCCCAATGACTTTGAAGATCTCCTCCTAGGAGTCACTTCCTAAAGGTTCCATTACCTCAGAAACATGTCATCCTCTAGATCAAGCCCTTAACAAATGGGACTTCAGAGAACATTTAAGATAAAAACTATAGCATATGCTTTTTTGTCAGTCCTGGGGCTTGAACTCAGGGCCTGGGCACTGTCCCTGAGCTCTTTTGCTCAACCACGTTGATCCTCAGCAGCACCTCCAGTTTTTGAGTGATTAATTGGAGATGAGTCTCACAAGGACTCTTCTGCCCCAGCTGGTTTCTAACAATGATCCTCAGGTCTCAGCATCCCAAGTAGCTAGGAATACAAGCATAAGCCACTGACACCCAGAAAATTCAAAATTATTTCATGATAAAACTTCTGAAGAAACAAGGAATAAAATGCATGTACCTCAAATTAATAGTGCTATGCATGACAAACATTATAATAAGCCAATATTACACTAAATAAAGAAAAATTGATATTATGTCTTCTAAAGTCAGGAATGAATCGAACATATCCATTCTGACTATTAATCAATACAGTACTTGAATTCATAACCAAATCTACAAGGAAAGAGAAAGAAGTAAAGGAATACAAATAAGAAGTCAAAATATCCCTATTGTAAATTATATGATCTTAACAGACTGGAAAGACTTCACCAAAAGAATCCTAAATCTGATACAAAGTATCAGGATGCAAAATCAACATACAAAAAAATCAATAGCTTTTCTATATATCAAAAGTGAGTAAGATGAGAAAGAAATTAGGAAGACAATTCCATTCACAATCTCACCACACAACAAAGTACATGTAAATAAATTTAACTAAGGATGTGAAAAACTCTTAAAATAAAAAAACCACAGATGACCAAAAAAAGAAATGAAAGATACTAAAAATTAAAGATCCTACTCATGGATCAGCAAATTAATGCTATGAAAATAGCTGTATTGGGCTGGGAAGTTGGCTCAGTGGTAGAGGGCTTGCCTCACATGCATGAAGCCCTGGGTTCGATTCCTCAGCACCACATAAGCAGAAAAAAGCCAGAAGTAGTGCTGTGGCTCAAGTGGCAGAGTGCTAGCCTTGAGCTGAAGAGCTGAGGGACAGTGCCCAGGCCCAGAGTTCAGGCCTCACGACCGACAAAAAATAAAAAAGAAAAGAAAAGAAATGTATTACTGAAAACAAACTACAGATTCAATGCAGTTTCTATCAAAATTCCAATGTTATTCTTCACAGAAATAGAAAAATCAATCCCAAAATTCATATGAAAACATAAAAGACCCTAAATAGACAAAACAAATCTGAAGAACAACACTGGAGATATCACAAGACCTGACTTCAAATTATACTCAGAACCATAATATTTTTTAAAAATCACAGAAACAAGCATGTAGAATAGAATATCCAGAAATAAACCCAAGCAGCTATGGCTATCTGATTTTTTACAAAGGAGCCAAAAAAGGAGACAAAGGGTGTTGAGAAACAGGACAGGCTTCATGTAGAAGATTAAAACTCTCTCACACCCTATATAAAATTCAACTGAAAAATGGTTCAAACACCTAAATATAATGCCCAAAACTTTGAAACCTCTAAATGAAGCAAAGGAAAGACATGTAAAGACATAGGTAAAGGCAATTGTTTTCTAAATGGAATTCCAATAGCCCAGGAAATAAGAGCAATAATTGACAAATGAGATTGCATCAAATTAAAAAGCTTGTGAATATGAATGGAGGTAGTTGTCAAGTTATCAGAGGAGACAGGAGGTAAACCACAAGCTATCACATTATAGTGAGATCAACACTGAGATAGAGATGTGCACACGTCGTGGTGGGAATGTACAACTAGGGAACACTTGCTGAAGGCTATGATGCTTGGATAGTACCTTGAAGACTGGATTATCTAGGTGATTGGGCAAGGTCTCAGAATGTATTCCATATTCTTGGTAACTGCCCACTCTTCTCCCTTGGAATGCAAGTTCTTGTCTTTGACACTGTCTGTCTTCTTCTCCTGGCCCCTAGCAAATGCCAGTCACAGAATACACTTTCACTAAATGGTTGCAAAACTATTGAAGAATATCAGGACTAAAATCCTGTATAGTTTTTTTAATGTAATTAGTCCTACCAGATGATTTTGGTACAATCAAAACACACAGGGTTAAGAAATATTATCTCAAGGCCCTGCATCTTGTATATACATTTTTCTAATTTGGGAGGGGAAGGGAAATAACAAAATGCTGAAACAAGAATATTGGATAGCCCATTGTAACAGTGTTACAAGACAATGTAGTGTACAAGACACTACATTGAAAACGAACTTTACAACTTGTGGGGAGGGAGGAATTGAGGAGGTGGGGAGGGGAGGGACAGTAGGGGAAAAAGCAAAGGAGAGGGTAACAATGCTCAATAGGAAATGTACACATGCAACTGTAACCCCTCTGTACAGCATTTTTACAAGAGAAAAAGAAAAGAATAACTAAAAGTAAGAAATATCACCTCAAATGGCTAGAGATCATAAATAGTTGATGAACTTGCTTTTGTTATTGTTTTAATTGTACAACATGTAATCTTAGAAAAATATTTCTTACTTGGAAGGGAAGGTCAAATTTGAAATGAAAAAAAAAAGCCCTCTCAGAAATAGGATATGTTAGTCAGATTCTCATTTGTGTGACAGAATGCCTGAGACTGGCAACTTTAAAAAAAAATGGTTATTTTGCATTACAGGAAAGAATAGAAGAAACCCTAGGTCTCCTTGGCACAGGCCAAAATTTTCTTAATAACAACCCAGAAACACAACAAATCAAAGAAAGGTTGGACAAATGGGATTTCATGAAACTGCAGAGCTTCTGTATGACATAGGACATAGCTAGCAAGACCAATAGAAAGCCCACAGATTGGGAGAAGATAGTCACTAGCCATACAACAGACAAGGGTCTCATATCTAAAATATACTTAGAACTCAAAAACTTAAATGCCTCAACAACAAATCCTCAAACAACTGCCCAATTAATAGTGAGCTACAGAATTAAAGAGAAACTTCTCTGAAGAGGAAATAAGATAAGGTTTTTTTCTTGCTTGCTATTGTTTCTATCGTTTTTATAAGGTACCATGTGATTTTTTTGCTGCTTTGTATGTCCCTCCCCCATGGTATAACCCTTGTTTTCACTGTATTTGATGTTGGTATAATTTTGGGAGGGGAAGGGAAAAAACAAATTGTTTAAATAGGGATACAGGTTGACCCATTGCAACAAGGAGATGTACAAGACGCTATGTCAAAAAATGAACTTTACAGTTTAGGTGGGGGGATGGGAGGAAAGGGGTTGGTAGTTGTGGAAATGGGAGGGAAGGGATGGTAGGGGAAAAACAAAGGAGGAGGCAACAATGCTTGATGAGAAATGTAGTCATTACCTTGCTCATGTAACTGCAATAAAAAACTTATTTTTCACAATATTTCACAATAAAAAACTTATTTTTAAAAAAAAAAGAATGGCCAATAGACACATGAAGAAATTCACAGCCTCTCTAGTCTTAAAAGAAATGCAAATCAAAACAACATTGAGATTCCACCTCACCCCAGTGAGAATGGCTATAATCAAGAAATCTAATAACAACAGATGTTGGAGGGGATGTGGCCAAAAGGGAACACTACTGCATTGTTGGTGGGAGTGTAAACTTGTTCAACCACTTTGGAAAGCAGTATGAAGATTCCTTAAAAGACTCCACATATTGCTTCCCTATGACCCAGCAATCCCACTTTTGGGCATTTACCCAAATGATCACAAACAAGGCCATACTAAAGCTACCGGAACAACTATGTTTCTCACAGCACTATTCACCATAGCTAAGATATGGAACCAACCCAGATGCCCTTCAGTAGATGAATGGATCAAGAAAATGTGGTATATACATATATATGTATTTAGATATATATATATATATAAAATGGAATTCTATGCCTCCATCAGAAAGAATGACATCACCCGATTTGTTAGGAAATAGAAAGACTTGGAAAAAATCATATTAAGTGAAGTAAGCCAGACTCAAAGAAACATAGGTCCCATGGTTTCCCTTATCTGCAAAAACTAGTATATGCCTAGGTCATGCAGAAGAAGTCAAAAGTTATGTACATATGACCATATAACCTGATGCTAAGTGAAATGAACCCCAAGATAGGGACACAAGAGATTTTATCTTTTTTCTTTTCTTTTTAATGTACTTATAATGTACTATGTGATTTTTCTTTTCTATGTTCTTCCTCCATGGTATAACCCCTGTTGTCACTGTATTTGATTGCTGTGTCCTGCATCTTGTATATACATGTTTCTAATTTGGGAAGGGAAAGGGAAATAACAAAATGCTGAAATACCAGGATGACCTAATGTGACAATTAGGTGTACAAGACAGTATGTTGAAAACTAATTTTACAACTTTGGGGAGGGGGGCAGAGAGGAGGGATGAGTTGGGGAGGTGGGGATGAAAGAGATGGTAGGGGAAAAATAGAGGGTATAACAACGTTCAATAGAAAATGGACTCATTACCTTGCTCATATAACTATAACCCCTCTGTACAGTATCTTTACAATAAGAAAATTTATATTGAGAAAAGATGGTTATTTTGGCTCATGGTTCTAAAAGTTTCAGTTTATGATCATCTGGTTTTGTTGCTTTAGACTTGTTGGCTGGTGGCAGCACAATACATTATGGTGGGTATACATGACAAATGAGGCCTGTCTACCACATGAAAGCCAGGAAGAAAAAATAGTGACAAGAAGGGCTAAGACCCCAATACTTCCTTCAAGAGCATGTACCACAATAACCCACTTTCCTCCAACTAGGCCTCCTTTCTTCAAGGTTCCACCACCTCTCAGTAGAGGCTCAGGACAGCAACTAAGACTTTAACAAATTGGCCTTGGTGGGGGGCTTACTCCCAAACCACAGCATTGTACCCCTGGCTCTCAAAGATTCATGTCTACCTCATAATGTAAAACATATTTAATACTTCTACTAGAGTCCGAACTTTTCCAGCATTGCTCAAAAGTCCAAGTATTCTTTGAGATTCAAGGCAAATTCAGCTGTGAGTCCCTGTAGATATAAAAACCAAGTCTCATGTTTCTAAGATGTAATAGCATTAGGGTAAGAAAAAGAATAAGGAAGAATCAGACCCAAATAAGATTGAAATCCAACAGGGCAAATATTAAATCTTATAGCTCCATCCAGGGAACATGGTAGTAGATGTGAACTCCAAAGAGCTTAGGTTATACTAGCCATCATAACACTTCTTATTGCAAAAACCTCTCTCTCCCATTAACTGCATGAGGCACTCTCTTCCATATCATTGCCTTGACTGTTTTGCTATGTGTGTTCAAGAAATCAGAAAACAGACATACAACTAATTGCTATGAAAAATCAATGCCTGTCACTTTCTATTTTTATCATGACACTGAATGCTGGATTGTTGTATCTGAACATAAGAATGGGAATTATTCATGTAGAAGAAATCAGATGTAAAACAAAGAGCAGCTCTGTATGAAACATGGGGTTTAGTATTTCTAAACTAGATCAGAATCACCACCTAGGATGCTTCTTCAATATCCGATTCCTACCCTATTTTCCTACAAAGCTTAACTACTGCCTGAGAGCTGTATTTTAAGGCAATTATTTTCTGTGTGGATAATGACCATATCAGGGATGTTGAGAGTCTACAAGGGGATGAAAGTAGAAGCAATGAGCCTCTGCTTCCTTCCCAATCAGCACAAGGCCCTTCAGTTTCCTTGTCTCAGCACTTTGTATTCTTCCTTAACAACTCAGAGAGATTTTAGTTCTAAAATCAGCATATGAAGTTAAAATAGTGGAGGAAATATTACCATTAACAATCACTTGAAACATCCATATATAGGTAGTTTATGAGTATTACTTTGTATACAAATTAATTACTACATGCCCAGGAATATACAAATATAATCCATCATATAGGTAAAACATAACTTTCAGTGTTTTATTTTCTTTTTTGACACAATTATCCCTACATAACCCAGGCTACATGATGAGAACTTGCTCTTTTTTTCTTAATTATCATGTGTTACAATCCTAATAAAAGAAAAGAATATCTGGGTGCTAGTGGCTCACATCTGCAATCCTAGCTACTCATGAGGCTGAGATCTGAGGATTATGATTCAAAGCCAGCCTGAGCTGTGAGACTCTTATCTCTAATTCATCACCAGAAAACCAGAAGTGGAGCTGTGGCTGAAAGTGGTAGAGTGCTAGCCTTGAGCAAATTGTTCAAGGACAGTGCCTAGTCCCTGAGTTCAAACCCCAAGACCAACATAAGATTACTTATAATCCCTCAATCTAAGGTTAGCTATTATTGCTTTAGTGTAATTTCTTTCAAGCTATCTTTCATAGCAATGTTGATAACTAGGCTAAAGAGATATACCAAGCACTTAAATAAAACTTTGCCAAAATTTTAGATATTACCTCATTAAATACAAATGTGTTTTGCAACTCATACTGTTATGTCCATTTTATACCAAGGAAACAGAGGGTGAAACAGATTGAGTAACTTGCCAAAGGTCACAGAACATATTGTAGATCTAGGTTTCAAATTGTATCTGTGTGATTCTAGAAACTATGTACTAAACCAAACTATATGGCCTTCCTTCTAATGCCTATCTATGTGCGTTAAGTCTGCCTGCTTTATTAGTCCGTAAAGATATCTCACTCTGCTTATGCCCTTTCTTAGGATTGCCTCTTTCTCCATCTCTGCCTAGCCAAATCATACTTGTCATTCAAATGCCATCTACTGCTCAGTCTTCTTTAATTGATCTGTAGATTACCCTTGTAAAACTCACAATAATACTCTACAGTAAGTCACCTACTTCCTCTTTCTGTCTGAGCCCCTTTCTTTCCCATCTCTTACATTCTAGACAACAGGAGTTTACTATATTTGTCTGTGTTTAGTGACTACTGGCACTGCTCCAGTTCCCACACTTCAGACCTGGAGTTGAGCAGTTACTCCAAAATGCAGCTACTAGAATATAGGGAGTTGGCTTGGCTCTCTGACATCAAGTGAAACTGAAAATCTCTTGCATGTAAATCAAGAAAACCATTCCTTCTTTGATACAGGCAAAGCTACTTTCCACCCCTCCTCCCATGCTGCATGTTACTTTTTAAATTTCTTTTCCCTTCAAGACTACTCTTGACATTCCTTTGAAGAGGATTTCCTCTTGATAAAGTCATTCACCATGTGGGATGATGCCAGATTTGTAATCTTCCCTGGGTCCTACAAAAGCAGCCTTGATAGCTAAACAAATTTTTCTTACTTTATTCCAAAGTTTTGTGGCCCCCTGAGGAGGATATTGCTATTGAAAAGCAATGTTATAAAACTGAGATTATGAAACATAGTTCCATGGAACTAGGTTTCCCCATTTCACAAGTCATCCCTAGGGGTCCTTAAAAGAAAGTGTGGACATGCTTATCTAACCCATTTGGTGAAGGGTAAAAGCAAAGGATTGTCTGTATATATGCCAAATAGGATGTGGACTCAAGTGACTGGATACCATTAACCCTCTGGGTGTGTTCCATTTGTACACAAACAATTTGCTAATGTATTTGTAATATGCCACAAATTTACTATAAAGCATGGGAAAATGAAAATATTCTGACTCAATATATCCCTTAATTCAAGAGCCATAAATCCAATTGCTTTGTAGCTATCTTTATCTTGATATATGATAGAGATTCAGATTTAACATTCCTAAATGAGTTTCTGATATTCCCTCTTCTTTCTTCCACCTACCCCATCTTCAAGCATATTCTTTGCTCTGCCTTAAAGTCTTCCCATCTGAGTTAACAACCCCATTCTTCTCATTGCTGATATCAAAAACCTTAATGTCATTCTTGCCTCTCTCTTTGCTTTCTTTCTCACATCTCACGTTTGGTCTGTAGCAAATCTGATTGTCCCTCTTGCCAGAGTTTGACTACTATAATTCTGACTCCTGCCACTTCATTTCCCCTCTGGATTATTGCAGAAACCTAAGAGATGCTGGGCATGATGGTACACACCTATAATCCCAGCACTGGAAAGGCTGAGGTAAGAGGATCTAGAATTCAAGGACAGCCTGAGCTACATGGTAAGGTTATATCTCAAAAACGAAAGAATAGAATGTAGCTTAGTGATAGAGTCATTGCATACATGTGGAAGGCCCTAGGTTCCATCTCCAGTACACACACACACACACACACACACACACACACACACACACACACACACACACACACACACACACCAGACTTTTTTGCTCTGCTCTGATCTACTTTTGATCTATTCTGCAATCAGAGGCCTGAATCATGTGAGAACTAAACATTAGTTGCTCAAAACTATCCGGTAATTTTCTATTCCACTTACAATGAAACCCTTGCTGTTCCTAGAATGTATATGCACACTCCTATCACAGGGTTTTATACTGGTTCTTCCCTCTACCTGGAAGGCTATTTCACTAGATCTCCCAGAAGGCAAGTTCTCTTATTCCCTTCAGACCTTCACTCAAAATTTATCTTATTGAGGGTTTCCCTTGTCACACTTTCTAAAATTTAATGACAAATACCCTAACTCTTCCCGTTTTCTTTCCTTGTTTTACTGTTCTCTTTAGGATTATGAATTATGTTCATATGCTGGGTATTTTATGTAGCATGTTACCTGCTGTTGTTGTTATTGTTGTCTTAGTGCTGGAGATCAAATCTAGAACCCCATGCCAGTGTAAAAAAAAAAAAACTTGTAAGAAACAATGAGGTAAGGTTACTGACTTCTAATACATACTTCAGCTAGAAAGACCCAAATTCTACATAATGGCCTTCCATTTCAGCTTTGTTTTAAATATTACTTGAATGGGCCTTTTTAATTATTTGAAAGCTACTGCTCCAAATTTTAAAAAATCAGAGATGATAACCTAAGAATATTGACCATGTTTTGAGAGGCTGGATATCCTGGGTACTCTCCAATACTTTGTTCATCATATAAGGCTCCTATAATGTGCCCCAGAGAATGTCACAGGATAGAAACATGGAAATTGTACCCAAAATTCTAACAGAAAATAATTTTCTAGGGACAGCCAACTTCTGAGTCCTGATACTCTTCTGAACAGCCTTTACTTTCACTTTGTTAAATTCTTTGTTACCTTATTTAAAAAAATAAGAAAAAGAAAATAATTTTCTATTGAAATAAGGGATATAGTCAAATTTTTTAAAGTTCTCAGAAATCTCAAACATAAAACAAAAAAAATACATGTCTACTTTGACCAAAATGATTCATATGCAAAAAAGTCACCACAAACTACTTCTTGACTTGTCAGAGGTCCACATGGATTTTCCTCTGCAAATAGGAAAAGTCAAATTGTTTGAAAAGCACTATAACCAGTGATCTTTTGTATTGTAGAAAGAATGAAGGAGCTTAGAAATAATGAGGTGTCATCAAGATGGCCAAAATGTAAGAAGCCTGCTTACCTAGGTAGGTTCCTTACAGTAATGCTTCAATTTGACATTGGCCTGGAATATTTTGCTGATCAGATGTGATTTTGTAAGCCTTCTCTGTACACTAGACAGATGCCATTGGAAAATACGTCATAGTCAGAGCCCTTTGCTTATGCTGCCATATCAGGGGACAGCATCAGATTTCCTATAGCTAAGCACATGTAGACAGAACTGCTTCCCCTGGGAAGCTGGGCTGATGGATAGAACAGAAAAACCTATCATTGCAATGAAGCATTTATTTCTTGCTATACAGTAGCCCCCCAGTACTGGCAGGGGATTGTTTTTAAGATATAGATGACATAATATTTATACACAACCTGTACACATCTTTACATATGCTTTCAATCATCTCTAAATTACTCAGAACATCTAATATGATGCAAATGCTGTGTAAATGGAACTAGACTGTATCACTTAAGAAATAATGATGTGAAAAGAGTCTGCACACATTCAGTATAGACACAATATTTTAAAAATATTTTGTCTCTGTGCTTGGTTGAATCTAAAGCTCCCACGGAAAAAAGGTCTACTTTCCATATTGATTGAACACCTAAATCATGTCAATACTAAAACTAAAAAGGACAAAATTGCTCTTTGAACATAAAATTTTTCAGTAGTTACTATGTTTAGAGTTCTTTACCCAATTAAAATCAGTGCTAGTACTAACTAAGAGTGGTGAAGCTGGCAGAGATATAAACATCTCAAGTGTTCCTACTGATTAATAAGTCTGAAAACTCATATTGAATGTGATAAACCTACAAGGAGGAAGCATAGTTTTCAATAACAGTGCTTTCCATAGTAGCTGTGATTCATATTGGTTCATAATTATTTATTGGCCTATTAATAAGGAAAGTACCAGACATGAATGAGGGTATGGTTGATCTCTATAATTGATCTATGTAGCTATCACACATTAGAAAATAATAAAGAAACCAGGCACTAGTGGGTCATGCCTATCAAAAGGCTGACATCTGAGGAGTATGGTTTAAAAACATCCTGGGCAGGAATGTCTATGAAACTCTTATCTCCAATTAGCCACAAAAAAGCTGGAAATTGAGCTGTTGCTCAAGTGGTAGAACAATGGCATTTAACACAGTCCCCAGGCCCAGAGTTTAAGCCCCAGGATAGGCACAAAAAGTAATAATAATAGATTGTCAAAGGGATTCCCAGTTTGGGGACTAACTCTGCCACTAAAACACTAACTCTGCCACTAAATCACTATCGCTTATCTTCTCTGGAACTATTTCTTGATCTCTAAAATAGGACCTTTGACAAATAATATCCTTTATGTGTTTTTTCTGGCTCTGACATTCTCTGAGTCATTAAAAACCACCTTTGCCTTTGTGACAGGTGCAATGTCTCACATTTAAATCCCACCTACCTAGGAGACAGATCAGGATAATGGTCTGAGGCAAGGCCAGGCAAAAAGTTAGCTAGACCCCATATCAACAAAAAGACTTATCCTAGCTATGTGGGAGACACAAATAGGAGGATTGCAGTCCCGGGGTGAGGGGAAAACATTAAGACCCTGTCTGAAAAATAACACAATGCAAAAAGTGCTGGTGGTGTGGCTTGAGTGGTAGAGTACTTACTTAAACTCCAGAACCACAAAACATTAACTGTGTTGTCTAAGCCTTTTGGAGCATGTATATATTCTCAAATAATCCTTAACTGCTAAAGTGAATAAGTAGTCAGGATAGTTCTATTTTTAAAAAAATGGAGCTTAGGCTCTTGTCCTCATTTTTGAGTGTAATACTTGGGTATAAACCCAAGCCCTCTTACTTGCTAGAAAGGTGGTATACTGCAGAGCCATACCTCCACCCCTCCATTCACATTTTCAATAGGTCTAAATAAAACATTGAAATCTAATAATCAGAGAGTATTATTCCACACTTGAAAAGGTTAAATCAGGGATTTTTTTTCACCAATTCCAAATACAAACTATGATGCCCCACCTGGCTTCCTGGCAGATGTAGAAAAGCATTGAAAAGAATGTAAAGAATTACTACTAAAGATTTAGATGTGATCTGAATTTAAGGCTATCTAGTGGAGAATTGCTCTAAACAAAAAGAATGGCATCATTAGGTAAGAAAGCAAACATGAGAAAAGAAGCAATGTCTCATCCTTGGTTTTTCATCAGACTTTTCTCAGCATTTCTTTCTAGATGCTGTCTGGCCACACAACCCACTTGACCTCCTTTCAGGGATTTAAAGCATTTAGCTTTCAGACTAGATTTTTTAAGTACTACCAAATAATGAAAGGTCAGAGCTGGAGGGCCCTCAGAGAGGAACTAGGCCAAGGCTCCCACTGGTAGCAAATGGGCCCAATTTAGCACAAGTTTTGTGAAACCAATATATATCTAGAGTCATTTTGATTTGTAAATGTATATGAGAGGAGCACAGAGTTTCCTGCTCCACCAGGTTAGCCCTGACTCTTGAAATTATACAGGGCAGCCTGGCCCCAAAACACTTATGAGCTAAGACTCAGAACACAGATCATCCTATGATACTAGTGTTGCTTTATTTAGTCTCACTTTGCCACCACTAATCTGGTCCTCAACAGCCATCCAAGATGAAACAACCAAAGGCAAATCAGTCAGACCTCCTTTGAGATCACATTAATTCAGGACTGACTGTCCTTACACACCACACACACACACACACACACACACACACACACACACTTCTGCACTTGCCAATAAGTAGCCAGTATAGAAAAGCATTGTGTAGTGGGCTTTCCCTAAGCTCTGGACCTTCTTCCCTGTACAAATCAGAGTAGAGTCAGCCAAAGCTAAACATTCAGAAAGTCATAGCAAGCACAGGCATCTCTATGATTTTGCAATTCTCTACAGGGCACATCCATCTGAGAGTTTTTGGTTAGGAAGGTGTTAAAAAAACACACACACACAATAGATCTTAAGATGGGGGCGGGGAGAATTCTGCTACCTGGACAGAAAACAAGATACTGAATCCTAAAGTATTTCATATTAAATTGTTATAAAGATGTTCATCATGTGTCCCAGGTTGTTCTACATTTCAATACTTAAATTCTATGTCTCACTATCAGACCATGTGTCCCGATTGCTGTGTCAAAAAATGTAATTACCATGCTTAGACATATAAGATGCTGTGTGTTACACTAGAGAAACATTCACATTACCAAGAAATAGACAAAAGTACTTAGGGTTTTTTTTCCTATTTTCCTGTGCTTGAAATTCATTCCTTACCTCTAACATGAGACTGAGTTTTATCCCCACTCTTGCCTTAGATTAAGACATTAGAATTTCTATTTTGTAGATTGACAGAAGCTGCAGCAGAAAAGATACAATTTATAAATTATTATTTAAATCAAAATAATACAAACTAGAATCATATAGTCATGTTTTATGAGGCCCACTCAATATACTGCATATTTTTAAAAACTACTAGTATTGTTAAAAAGGAGAGATTTCACATAAAAATTTGTACTTCCAAGCTGGGGACCAGTGGCTCACACTTGTAATCCTAGCTACTCAGGAGGCTGAGATCTGAGAATCATGGTTAAAAGCCAGCCCAGACAGGAAAGTGTTGGGGACACTTATCTCCAATTAACTGCAAGAAAACTGGAAATGGTGCTGTGGCTCAGTGGAAGAGCATTAGCCTTGAGTGAAAAAGCTCAGGGATAGCACCCAGGCCCTGAGTTCAAGCCCCACAACTGACCCAAAAAAATCTGTATTTCTATATTTACTTGAAAAATCAGAGTTACTAGGATGGCAGCACACAACTGTAAACCCAGCACTCAGAAGGCACAGGCAGTAAGATGAGTTCAAGGTTACCCTGGGCTAACCTGAAAAACCCTATCTTTAAAAATCAGAATCCTAGACCCATATTCTCCTGTGGAGGTAATTAAATATTTACTAGATTCAGCTCTCCACTAAACTGGACATGCATTCTCTAGGTGGCCATAACTGGTTCATCAGGTAAAATAAATCAATCATATTCTTCATCATATATTTCCCCTTCTTAAGCAAATTTATTTACAGTTATGTACTTCAGTCAAGATATTCAGGCAAGTTCTTTACCTAATCTGGTTTTTGCAACCACTGTTGTACCAATGAGCAAGATGATATTTCAGTATGAAGAGCCATTTATCACTGCATTTATTCTACTGCTTTTATTCTAACAAAATTATTCCTTTAAAAGGCAGGAAAACAAAAGATAAATATGAATCACATATTTCAAAAATACCAAAGAACCGCATTGAGGTTTCTTTGGAGATGTACAGAATGCAATGGTATTCAATATGCAAAATGTGTCTTTCTATATATACTATCTGGCTAGTTTCATTCACAGGAATCCCATCTCCTCCTACAAGCTTTCAGTAATCACCTGCATTCCTTCATCTTCAAAACACATCACTGCAACCTTTGCCTGCATCATCACACTGTCTCCTCTTCCTCTGACTCCACTTGCCTCTACCTACAGACAGTTATGATTATACTAATCTCATCCAGATAATTCAGCATAATTTTCTCATTGATTAACTATATCTGCTATGTTTGCCTTTTGCTATATAAAGTAAAAATCAGTTTCCAGGGATCAGAACAAAGTCACTTTAGGAAGAGGCATTTTATAATGGTAGGCTCTAAAGCCTACCATAATAGACGGAAAAGATTAACGTTGAAGAAAACTAGTGACCTGAATCAGGTCACATATCTTGTTAGTGATCAAGCAGAGAGAACCTAAGACTTAGGATTCCTGACCAGCACATACTACAAGTATATGCTTTTCAGTACGAATATCTTTGCATCTTCCAAGGTAACAATCAAATAACTTGATAAACCATCTTTAAATGGCTGAAAAATGATGATCAGTGTCATCCCATTTCCACACAATATCTGTTTTCTCATGGGCTTTCATAGTTACTTTGTTTTTTTTGGGGAGGGGGTCCGGTTGTGGGGCCTGAACTCGGCCTGGGCGCTGTCCCTCAGCTCTTCAGCTCAAGGCTAACGCTCTACCACTTGAGCCACAGCGCCACTTCTGGCTTTTTTCTTTTTGCTTATGTGGTGCTGAGGAATCGAAACCAGGGCCTCAGAGGCATGCAAGGCAAGCGCTCTACCACTGAGCCATCTTCCCAGCCCCTCATAGTTACTTTAAAGGGGGAGAATTTTAAAGCAGATAAAGAAGTGAGTCGGTTGGGAGTTTGCTCAGCTACTCAATAGTCTGAGGCAGGAAGATCATTGGATCCTAGGATTTCAAGGCCAGCTTGGGCAAAATCATTTTGAGATCTTGTCTGGAAAACAAATGTGTTAGGATAAATACGTGTGATATAAAGGGATATGAGCCAAACCAGAATTCTCAGGATAATCCAAAGTGACAAAAACTGATATAATTAATACAATGTATAACTAAGTTCAGAATTGTAAAGTGTATACAAGTAGAGAAAAGAGTGTATTGCAACCAAATATGAGCAAATTTATAAATAGTATATACTATTGGCATACGTTAAAAATCTGAGGAAAGAGATATGTTTCGGTAGGAAGCAAAAACAAACACATAAGGAAAATGACTTACGAAGTATATTGGTGGACAATGAATTGAATTGATATAATTAATCTCCTATCAGACACATTTTTCTCTTAATGACATTTAATGAGATCCTTTAAAATACAGTAGTCTAGTGAGCACACTATTATTAAATAATTTTTATCAAATATAAACATAATCCATAAATTTCATAGTCATGACAAGTTAAATTCTATGCCTTCTAACCTGTCCATAAATGAGTATTTGTGACTTTTCTGAAAGTATAGAAGGAATACTGAAAATATTCGCTATCCATTTATTCTGATTATAAAATAGAAAGCATAAATGTTATTTATAATGAAGAGACATGTCAAATAAGTACTCTATCTTTTGGTTATACTGAAATTTACACTAAATATAAAATTAATGACTGCTGCCCAGACATGAGCTACAAAACATAGCTCTAAAGACCAATGAATATAAATGGCACAACTATAGTGCACATCAAATCATTCAAGCAATTTAGTACAGTGCATGTCTAAAGGGGAATATAATTTTCTGACTCAACACTTGATCTCCATGGGGAAACTCATCTGTACAGAAAGAGCACATTTCTTTTTTAATGTTTTATTGTAAGATACTGTACAGAGGGGTTACAATTACATGAGTAAGGTAATGAGTTCATTTCCTATCGAGTATTGTTACCCTCTCCTCTGTTTTTCACCTACCATCCCTTCCCTCCCCACCTCCCAACTCCTCCCCCCCCCCAAGTTGTAAAGTTCATTTTCAACATAGTGTCTTGTACATCTCATTGTTACAATGGGTCATCTTGTATCCTTATTTTAGCATTTTGTTATTTCCCTTCCCCTCCCAAATTAGAAAAATGTATACACAGGATGTAAGGCATCGGAATCAAATGCAGTAAAAACAGGAGTTATACCATGGGGGAAGAATATACAAAAGAAACAAAAAAATCACATAGTACATTATAAGTACATTAAGAACAACAGCAACAAAATTAAAACCTCTTGTGTCCCTACCTTGGTGTTCATTATGCTTGGCATCATCTTATATGAGCATGTATGTACATAGCTTTTGACTTCTTCTGCTTGTCCTAGACATATACTAGTTTTTGAAAAAAGGGAAAACATGGGATCTTTGTTTCTTTGGGCCTGGCTTACTTCACTTAATATGATTTTTCCCATGTTTTTCCATTTCCTAACAAATGGGACTATATCATCCTTTCTGAGGGAGGATAGAATTTATATATATATATATATATATATATATATATATCACATTTTCTTGATCCATTCATCTATTGAGGGGCATCTGGGTTGGTTCCATATCTTAGTTACAGTGAATAATGCTGTGATAAACATAGTTGCACTGGGAGCTTTCGTATGGCCTTGTTTGTGATCATTTAGGTAAATGCCCAAAAGTGGGATTGCTGGATCATAGGGGAGCTCTATGTGTAGACTTTTGAAGAACCTCCATACTGCTTTCCAAAGTGGTTGAATAAGTTTATACCCCCACCAACAATGCAGTAAGGTTCCCTTTTGGCCACATCCCCTCCAGTATCTGTTATTACTAGATTTCTTGATTATAGCCATTCTAACTGGGGTGAAGTGGAATCTCAATGTTGGTTTGATTTGCATTTCTTTTATGGCTAGAGACGTTGAGCATTTCTTCATATGTCTATTGGCCATTCTTATTTCCTCTTCAGAGAAGTCTCTTTTTAAGTCTTTAGCCCATTTATTAATCAGGCAGTTGTTTCTTTGAGGATTTGTTGTTGGGGGAATGTAATTTTTTTAGTTCTGAGTATACTTTAGATATGAGGCCCTTGTCTGTTGTGTGGCTAGTGATGATCTTCTCCCAATATGTGGGCTTTCTATTAATCTTGCTAGCTATGTCCTTTGCCATGCAGAAGCTCTGCAATTTCATGCAATCCCATTTGTCCAACCTTTCTCTTTTTTGTTGTGTTTCTGGGTCTTTATTAAGAAAATTTTGGTCTGTGCCAAGGAGACCTAGAGTTTCTCCTATTCCTTCTTGTAATGTTTTCAAGGTGTCTGCTTTTACTTCAAAGTCTTTGAGCCATTTGGAGTTGATTCTAATGCAGGGTGATAGATAATGTAGCTTTAGTTTTCTATAGGTGTTTAACCAATTTTGCCAGCACCATTTACTGAAGAGGCTGTCTTTCTTCCATTCTATTTTTTAGCTCCCTTATCGAGATTAGGTGGCTATAGGTCTGAGGGTTCATTTCTGGGTCTTCAATTCTATTCCATTGGTCCTCAGGTCTGTTCTTGTGCCAGTACCAAGCTGTTTTGATTACTATGGCTTTGTAGTAGAGTTTGAAATTTGGTATTGATATTCCTCCAGCACTATTCTTTCTGCTAAGAATTGTTTTTACTATTTGGAATCTTTTATTGTTCCATATGAATTTTTGGATTGCTTCTTCTGTTTCATTGAAGACTGAGGTTGGGATATTGACAGGTATCGAATTGAATTTGTAGATAGCCCTTGGAAGTATTGCCATTTTCACTATGTTAATCCTCCCAATCCAGGAGCATGGGTGGTTTTTCCACTTCCTTAGCTCTGTTTTGATTTCCTTTTTCAGGTTTTTAACATTTTCATTATAGATGTCCTTTACTTCTTTAGTTAAGTAAACTCTTAGGTATTTAATTTTTTGTGGGGCCACTAGAAAAGCAATTGCTTTCTTGATTTCAACCATGAGAAAGAGCACATTTCTATCACTAGGAAAGCTGTAAAAATTCAGAATTGGTATTATATTACCAACAAAGAATTCACAATTAAAAAAAATCTTTTGAAGAATATGATGGGGCCTCCAAGCAAAATGAAGCCACACAAATTGAGTATCTTTTTATGCAAGCCCAATCCTCCACCAGATTCTTATTGTTTGTTCTCCAAGTTATTCAGGTACCACTTACCCAGGCATGAGACATTCAAGCCCTCTCTCAAGCGTTCCAGATCCTATCCTGATTTTGAATGCAATCTATAATCTCTTAATTCCTCTCACACTCAATCTATGGTGGCCTCTGCAACTTTCAACAACTTTTCTGGGCCCTTGGTAACCATGCAGTGAAGAACCACAGATTCACTGACAAAATGAACCACTGCAACTTCACTTCTCCATATTACTAATGGATTCTCATGCCTCCTTGAATAACATCTATTCTAGGTTGACCTATTCCTCTAGACCTCCACATGAGGTCTGAGAAGATGACACTCCTGGCGTTTACTCTTTAGAATTCACAAATCAATGATTGATGGTGAATGTCAGAGTTCCACAATTGTTTTGTACCTAAGAATAATACATTTTGACTTGTGACTACTGGGCTAAAATTTCAATACAGGTTTAACTTCTACATTTCTTTCTCACTCTATATTGTTTCACTGGACATATTTAGCACAATCCTTGACAAATAGCAAGTAAACACTTCACAAAATGAACTCAACTCTCCTTTGTTACTTGAAATCTGCTTCCCAATACCCCCTTCACATAATTACACTTAATTAAGACCTAATTTTTTTTTAAAAAGGGGATCTTCAGCATTGCTACCCTTGCTATTTGAGAATTGTGGCAATATTTAGCTTTAATTTTTGCTTTGTTGGCTCAGGGTTTTTATTTTCTCCATTATCTAATAGCTCTAATTTTACCTGCTCTTACCAGTGTATGTTTAGGGAGCAGTCTGAGTTTTAGTAACTTTCCTTCCAACTTCTACCATGACTATAGTATGGGGTTCATGTAGACATGCTGCTTAAGTACATGGCTTTTACAGTAGCTAGATTTGAGTTCAATACTTGCTTTACCATTTGTTTCTCAGCTACTGATCTTAAGCAAGGTACTTCATCTCTTTGTGTCTGAAATTACTTATCTTTAAAGTAAGAATAACAACAAATAGCTACCAGTTGTATAACAAAAAATATATTTAACCTCTGTCCCTAGTCCTTGGAACAAAGCTTCTAAAAGCCTTGGAATTTCCTACATGATAAGAATGTCTTGCTGTTCAAAACAAGTCCCTTTGCGACCAGACCAGAGTTTTTGCTATTGAGTTGAAGCCAAATTAGTCCCTAGATAGCTTCTAGATGAGGGCCAATGAGAAGAAAGACTAAATATTAAAAGGTTGAAACTTAGAGCTCCATTCCTAGACCTCCAGAAAGGGGATGAGGATTAAGAATTTCTGTGAAAATTCTTAAGATCTGGGCGCTGGTGGCTTATGCCTGCTGCAATCCTAGCTACTCAGGAGGCTGAGATCTGAAGATGGCATCTCCAATTATCCACTCAAAAAACAGATGTGGAGCTGTGGCTCAAAATGGTAGAGTGCTAGCCTTGAGGAAAATAACTCAAGGACAGTGCGCAAGCCCTGAGTTCAAGCTCCACAACTGACCAAAAAATTCTTCAGAAAGGGGACTTGGAGGGATTCCAGGTTGGTGAACAAATACATTGTACTGTAAAAAAAGCCCTATCACTGCCATCTCTTCCCATCATGCCTTATGTAATAATTCTTCAGGCTGTATAATAAACTGGTAATCATAAAGTGTTGTGTTGAGGTCTTTGCATTATCAAATTAACAAACAAGAAAAGAGATGTGGAAATTTCCATATAAATAACAAGCTGGGCAGGTCATCTGGGGACCCTATTTGTAGCTTACATCTGAGGTCATAGAAATCTTAGATAACTCTGGGTAGCTAGTATTAGAACTGAATTGAATTGATGAGCCTTTAATTGGTCTCCTTAGATAATAAAGAAAATTGTTTGGTATCAAAAAGATATTGTATATTTGGTGTGAACAGAAAAAAAGACTACCTCAGAGATTTGTGGTTATATATAGTAATCTGTGGTATGTGCTAAATGATACATAAACAGCAATCATTACTACTACCCACATGACTGTATGCTAATAAAAATAAATACATTTTAATTTAAAATTTTAAGACTGTGTACCAGTCTTCTTGAGATGATCCAGAAGGTCACCTTTTGCCTAAAACATACAATTTTTCCATGTTTTCACACATTACAAGAGGATTCTGACTTATTTTTAAAAATCTAAATGCTCCAGCAAAAAAAATTTAAATAACACATTTTCTGCTAATACCCTCAGGGAAGAAGTGCATTAAAAGGACTATTGAGACTACTTTGCCTCCCCTGCAACAAGAATCTGGTTGTCTGAGACCACCACAGAATGCAGGATGAATGGTATTTCTCTGTTGATTTTTTTAGAGGATTTTAATCCAATTACCTTCAGCTTCTAAAGTCAAAATAAGACTTTCCTGGACAAAGATAGAAGTGAATTCATAGAGACAAGTGAACTCTGTTAGGCCCTAAACCAAACCAGAAACCATCATGCATATGCATATTTCTTAACAGGCTTGCTTCTAAAGTAACTACATGTGAAAAAACATTTTAAAAATAAATTGACCCATAGTTCAAGTATACCATAGGAATTTGCTATTTAAAGGATTCTCTGTAAGTCCCACTGTAGAGCAAGTTATCCATTGATTTATTTACAAAAATTTGAATTTCTACATGTTGTTTTTACTTTAAGGAAAAAAACAGTAAAATGTTTTCTACTAATTCCCAAAATATGCAGTCATAATGAAGAGATCATACTAGAATCTTGCCATTGCTACATGGTAGCTACTATTAGACAGAGACCTCTCTTAGTTCCTTGATACTAACACACATTGCCACAGAGTATCAACAGGCCTTGGGGAATCAGGATTCCATTTTACAACTTATCTAAAATAAGCTTCCATCTCAGAACTAAAATCATAAAAATGGCTAAGCAAGCCATAAACATTTTATTGTGTGTGTGTGTGAGAGAGAGAGAGTGTGTGTGTGTGTTGTGTGTGTGTGTGTGTGTGTGTGTGTGTTTGTGTGTGTTTGCCCATGCCTCTATGAGGGCTTGAATTCAGGGGCTCATGCTCTCACTTGCTTTTTTCCATTAAATGCTGACATTCTACCACTTGATTCACAGCTCCACTTCTGTACAGGGTAGTTAATTGGAGATATGAATCTCACAAACTTTTCGGCCCAGGCTGGCTTTGAACTGCACTCCTCAGATCTCAGCCTCCTGAGCAGCTAGGATTACAGGCATGAGCCACTCACTAGTTACCAGTTCATAAATATATTTTTATACTTGCTTCCAAACACACAGATTATAAGTTAAATAAAAGATTGGTACATGGGCTATTTAGTTGGGGGGGGAGAGAACTATACACCAGAGACACTGGGATGCTATATTCAAATTGAGTAAGGACGCTTCTTGAAGCTTGAAGGGAGAGAACAGCAGTCTAAAATAGTGGTTCCACGGACAGACATTTTAGAAGGAAAAAGATGAACAGAGAAGAGTTTCTAACCATTTTCAGGCAGCCAGCACTCTGCTCCATTCACTGTCATGAGCTTTCTACTTATTACTTCTTCACATTTTCTGGTACTTCAGAAGCCACAGACATCTAAAAGCCTGAGTTCTCAACAACTACCTCTCTGCCTACTCCCTGTGCACCCATCAAACAATCCCTTCACAATTCTTCATTTTATTAGCATATACAGAATTCAAATTATGGGGACAATATTTTCTACTTTAAATAAAAATTCACTTTGAATTATGTATGTATATGCTCACTTCTTATTTATGGTCATGTTGGTTCCTTCCATGGAGGATTTGGGATATTTCAAAATAAAAACACAGTTGGGTACAAGTTGCTTAGTCAGTCAAGAAGCTGAGATCCAACAGATAATAGCTTGAGACCAGCTAGGGCAGAAATAGCCAAATAGTCAGCCAAAACACAGCTGGAGCATGGCTTAAGTGGTACAATGTAAGCCAAGAAAGGAAGCTGAGGAAGCATAAGACCCTGGGTTAAAATCCCTTACAACCAAAACATATATACAAATACACACACACACACACACACACACACACACTACCACCATCATCACCACAACCACCACCACTACAACAACAAGAAAAGGAAAACATAAAAAACTAACATTCGTGGTGAAACAGAATTCTGTAAGTGGCTATTTTAGAAGAATGGAATGGGATGGGGAGAGGAAAGTATTATAGTTCAATTATCTGGGAAGCAGACTGGACACAAGGGTAAAGCTGACAGGACTGTGGGGAATAAATAGTTAATTTATGCCTTAGACTCTCCCTCTCAAATATCAGCTGTCTCAGGCAGGCTTTGGCTGGGAGAAAAAGGAGTATACTTTGAATGGACTATAATTGGGAAGGGAGATTTCACCTTAGGCAGTATATAATTAAGTGCCAAACTGAGCAGCAGTCAGTACTCTGGAGATTACAGGCAGAGAGATCACTGGAAGCTGAACAACTGTAAAAGATTTCCTGAAACAAGCCATGGAAGAGGATGGAATTTTACATGTCTCGATTACTTATTTTCAACCACTCTTTCTCGGAGATCATGCCTATCCTCCCAGAAGCATGGTAAAGGGGAGAGGGTCTGATTGCAATCTACTTATGCAGGGAATAAATGAACATTCTCTCTCATAAAAATTTTAGGGAATTAGCCTGATGCAGTGTCTCAAGCCTGTAAACCTAGCTACTTGGAAAGTAGAGATTGGAAGATGGTAGATTGAAACGAGCCTGGGCAAAAACATTATGAGACTCTATCTCAACCAATGTCTGGGCATGGAAGCCTGTCATCCCAGCTATGTTGTGAAGCACATATAGGAGGAATGTAGTCCAGATCTTCTTTGTATAAAACAAGATCCTAGTCAAAAACAACCCATGTTTAAAAAGGTCTGGTGGAATGACTCATGTGCTAAAGCACCTGCCTGGCAAGCTCAGGCCCCTACTTTCAATCCCCAATACTGTCAAAAAAAACTAGGGAATTAAATATAAATCTTTACCCATGAATGGTACAAACATTTGGAGAAACATTTCTCTACAATTAATTTGGTGACTATAATCATATTGCCATCACAGGATATCAATAGCTGTTTTTGAAATGACCTGCTGCTATCTGGGGCCCATTGTGTCTATAGCCTGCTCAGGCACATTGACCCTTAACAAAAGTAATATTCAAGAATCCTGAGGTATTGATGGAGGAGGAGAAACCATGGGGTGGGCTTCCTGCTCCATATATGTATCTGTCTAAAGATCCTATTTTTTACTCTACCTAATTAACTTTCCCAAGAACACTCATGTTACCTAGCACTCGCCAGAAAAAAAATCTAACATGAATTGATGCTAATATTAAAAAATAGGTAAACTTCCACCACACTTACTTGTGTACCAAGTACTATTCTAAACTCATTTCAATCATTGAATCCTCACATTAAATGAAGCCTGCTAGGATTACCCATTTCTCATGAGAGGAAATGGAGGTACAAAGAAGTAAAAGAATTCACCCTGGGCTTCACAGTCAGGACATTGAAAAGCTATAATTACAACCCAAGCTGTCTGGCTCCAGAGACTTTAACAACTATGCCACACTGTCTGATCTGTCTGTCGAGCAAGAGGCAAAGGACTATCCTGTGACACCCACTTTGGCCCAGAGAACATATAATCCATAGGCTATATAGCTGGGATTTTTCTCAGGAGAACACAACTACATGTTGGGATTTTCTCAGGAGAACATTTCAGAAGAATTGGACAGATTCTCCTACTCGAAACACACTCTCTCTCTCTCTCTCTCTCTCTCTCTCTCTCTCTATCTTTCTCTATCTCCTTCTCCCTCTCTTTCCCTCCCCTCTCTTCTCTCTCTCTTCCTTTCTCTTTCCCTCTCTCTCTGCCTCTTCCTCTACTGCTCTCATTTCCTGCAAAAACACTTCACATTTCCACTATTTAGAAAGTCATTTCTCTATGTCTTAGAGGATTTTCCATTTTCCAGAATCCCTTATGGAAAAGTAAATCTCATCAGGAAAGGTAACTCCTCAAATCATTCATTATGTAATGTAGAGTGATTTTTTAAGTCAATTAGACTTATTTCCAAAAGATCCTTACTCTGACTGTTAATGATTACCTATGTGATGAAGAGAAAAATATTCTGTTTTTCTCTGTCTTTGTTTCTTTATCAGATAAATGATTATGATAACACTCTCTGCAGCTCCCTCCTAGGATTGCAGTTAAAATGGAATAGACACAAAAACATTTTGCAAACCTTAAGAATTATACAACTAGGAAGTATTAATGTGATCTTATAAATCTCTGGTAAGATTAGATAAGTTTGTTGACAAGCAGAGAAATGCATACAACCACTTTAAGATCAACAAACTTACAAGGAATAGTCCATAAAGAATTTTGTTACAGGTAATTCACAACTGTCAGCCTCTACCTGAATGTCTTATTCAAACCTTATCAGGAACCAGTCTTCATTGGCTCTGATTCTTTTTTACTTTGGTTCCAGTGGCTGGGCAACTAGACCCCAAGACCCCAGGTTTAGCTCTGGCCTCTGGGCTCTACTACTCTTCCTTTTCCTTTTATTTTGCCAATCCTAGGGCTTGAACACTAGGCTTGGGCATTGTCTCTGAGATTTTGTGCTCAACGCTAGCCTTCTATCACCTGAGCTCCATTTCTGGCTTTTTTGATAGCATTTAGTAGGGATAAGAATCTCAAGGACCAAAACGAGCTTTACAACGTCGGTGGGGGGGGTAGGGGGGGGCAGGAGAAAGGATTGGGATGGGGGGGAGGGGGGAGGCTGGGAAGGGATGTGAAGGGTAAACAAAGGAGGAGGCTGCAATGCTTGGTAAGAAATGTACGCATTATCCTGCCCATGCAATTGTAACCCCTCTGTACAGTATGTTCACAAATAAAATAAAATAAAATTTAAAAAAAAAAAGAATCTCAAGGACCTACCTGTCTAAGCTGGCTTCAAACCACGATTCTCTGATCTTAGCCTCTTGAGTAGCAAGGATTATAGGCATGAGCTACCAACATCAGGCTTCTAATACTTTTTTAAACTTTCTCTTCTAGTTTGTTTTCCTTGTCATCAACGCTACCTGTGCCCCAACATACCTTTTTGCTGATTGACTATTGTGTAACAAGCACAATGCCCCTCCAGAATGCAATAGCTGCTACAACTATAACATCTAGGAGCTAGAGGGGATAGGTAGGGCACCAAGATGGAGGACAGGAACGCAGAAAAGGACAGAAGGTAAAAGAAGCTTTTGTCTGCTCTACACTTTTTGCAGGAAAAGAATATAACTGTTGTAGAGGCAACTGGATTTTACATACTACTGTATGTACACATTTGGGATAGGTATATGAAAAATATGTTTTTGACCTTAAAAGGCTTATAATACAATGGGAGAAAACAGACAATTACTATAGTCTTTATTGGCTTAAACACCTTTAAGGAAAAACCATGTTTAAAGAATTTTCCTTTCTTTGGCCTCCACAGTGACCCCTAACGTAGTTAAAGCTGGAAAAACCATGAATAAACATGATTATAAAAAAGCTATTTGAATTTAAGTATCAATATTATATTTGAAATATGAAGTGTTGATATATATTTTCTCCTATTATTGAACTTATTGAGATATATATATATATAAAGTACACAATCCCTAAATGAATCACAATAAAGATATGAAATATTCAAGCATATCAGAAACCTCTCTTTTATTATATTTGCATTATCTTTAAGTAGTTGTACAAAGCAACTGCCATTTAACAAATCAGTTTGCAAGCACAATGCATCTTCATTGCTGTCACCTCTTCCATCATTCTCCCTCATCCCTCCCAGCCCAACCCCTGTCCACAAGTTTCCTAGCTTTATTGGATTTACATTCAATAGTATGTCTATATTCTCCCCATTTCATCTCCTCATTTATCTTTCTCCTGCCACTTGACCTCACTGCCACTCTAGAAAAAATTATGTAAGTCAGTCCCAGAGAGACAAAGAATGCATGTTTTCTCTCATATGTGGAAGCTAGATCTAATATATAAATATACAAGTCAATACATACAGGGTTGTATGCAAATGAACACAAATATATCATTCAAAGTATAGTTGTAGGGAAGAATTCAAATGGCATAATTCTTTAGAAAAACTAACTCACATTTCAACAAGATAAATACTATTGTTCAATGAAATAATCTCTGCTATGATTAGGTAAGTTAGTTGACTAAAGAAATGCATATAACCACTTTCACCCACAAATAATGTAGTAGCTTTTATTTTAATTATTGTCGAATAGTCTTATTACATATGGTCTTATTTCGGTTTGAGTTTTTGTATGTTTTTTGCAGTGCTAGGAAAGTTTTCTTAAAATTATTCATATGTGTTTTAAGTCCTGGATATATATGTCTAGAGCCCCCAAATACTGAATCTCCCTCAATGGATTTGGACAACAAGTCTCTGTTTTGTCATTGTTAATGCACTCAAGAGGGGCTGGGAAGGGTGGCTCAGTGGTAGAGTGCTTGCCTTGCATCATGAGCCCTGGGTTCGATTCCTCAGCACCACATAAGCAGAAAAACAAATACAAAAAAAAAGAAAGAAAGAAAAAGAAATGCACTCAAGATGCCTGGACTCCATAGATTCTCTCCTTCCATAACATGTAGAACAATTCTCAGCTATTAACAAAATATGAAGGGACAGCCAGAGGCAACAGGACACTAAAAGCTCATGACATGGTTGGAACCCACTGACAAAGGGTCATACTTTGCTAGGTGGCCAGGAAGGCTCTACTTTGATAGCCTATGGATTATTAGGAAAGTTGCATCTAGTCTATGAATTATGCTACCAGCAATTCTTATTACAAGCTAAAATAAATTGCCATCATCTCTGCCTCTTTGGGTTAAGAATTGAATCCTAATCTTCTCCAGTGTTCCTTAGAATAATGGTGAGTATTATCAAAGTATATGTGTGCTGGTGTTCTATCTATTGGCTGTGAAGCTGAGTCATGTTCCAAATGGGAACTCATCTGATTACTTCTTGCTTTACTTCTGGAAGAACTCAACCAGTATCTAATCAAATTAATACACAATAGAAGCAATTGTTTAACAGTATGAATGAAACTGAAAATTGATATTTGGTAAAATGGAATAAAAAAGTGAATCAAGAAAGATTTCTCAAAGGAAGCTGTACTTAAGATGACTTGAAAGGTAAAGGGTGTGGGAAAACATTTATGTATATGAAGGGACATGGTATTATCAAAGAGCTTGATTCTGGTAAGGGATTTTAAAACAGATTGAGGTGCAGAGAGATGCACCTGGAGAAAAAGCAATGGTCAGGTCATAAAAAGGGTCTTACATGCCCTATAAACAAACATATTGCCTATATTATAAGTAAAGAAAAGCTGCAAAATGATTTTCAGCTTAAAAATTAATCAAGTTTGCATTTTTTAAAAAAAAATCTCTGTCAGCAGTGTTAAGGACTAAAGACAGTGGGATGAAGTGGTAAGGTGACTATTGGCCACCTAGGTGGAAAAAGTCTAAAGACATCTGGATATATTGGTTTGAAACTTAAATGAGAGATCTTGGATAAAGATAAATGTGGAAGTCACATCCAAAAAAATGATAATGGTTTAGACTTCACAAAGAGTTTAGAACAGAGTACAAAGTCAAGGTTAGAGCCTTGAGAAACAAGAATAAACTTTCCAGCTAAGAAACAGAGCCAGGCAATGAGGTAAGAGTTAAGAGAAACAAAGAAGCACTAGCCAAAGGAGAGAATATTTTCCAAGAAGAGATTAATTAATATTTCATATGCTGTAATGCATTGCAAAACAAGAAAAGTATCCATTGGTTTGGAATGGTCACTGGTGACTTTAATGAGAACAGTATCTGTGCTAACTCATACCACAATGCAGAACAAACAGGAATGAGGAAAGTCAAACAGTGCAGAAGCACAGCTAGAGTGGGAAGAAAAGAAATAGACTAACTAGAGGGGAAGTAATAGTTACAAGCAGCTTATATGAAAGAAACTATAGCCATTGTCAGGAAATATTATTTGTTGGAGCTGTTGTGAAAGGGAGCCAAGTATCTGATGATAAAGTAAGTTTCAAGGCTTAAAGTCAAAGGTTTAATCATTCCTGCTGATCAGAAGTTGGGCTTACACATTAAGGTTTTCTCAACTTCACAAGAGCTTCTTAAACTGTGATGGTGGAACGAAAGATTTTTAATCTAGATATGTATTTATGCTTTATTAGCTATATAAAGAAATGATTGGAAAGTGAAAGTGAAACTATTTTAAGCCTTTCTTTTTTTAATGTTTTTTTATTGTGAAAATACTGTACAGAGGGGTTACAATCACATAAGCAAGGTAATGAGTACATTTCTTATCAAGCATTGTTGCCTCCTCCTTTGTTTTCCCCCTACCATCCCTTCCCTTCCATCTCCACAACAACATTTCCTCCCTCCACCCCTCCACCCCAGGCTAAATTGTAAAGTTCATTTTCCGACATAATAAAGTTCGTTTATCGACATAGCATCTTGTACATCTCATTGTTGCAATGGATCCACCTGTATCCCTATTTAAACAATTTGTTTTTTCCCTTCCACTCTCCAAATTATACCAACATCAAATACAGTGAAAACAGGGGTTATACCGTGGGACAGGAACAGACAAAACAACAACAAAAAAAAATCATGTGGTACCTTACTAGTTATTGCAAATAAGGGAAACCATGGGACCTATGTTTCTTTGCTCCTGGCTTAATTCACTTAATATAATTTTTTTCTAAGTCTTTCCATTTCCTAACAAATGGAGCAATGTCATTCTTTCTGATGGAGGCATAGAATTCCATTGTGTATAGGCCTTTAATTCTTATACACACAAAGTTAAATAAAATCACAGCAACTTATGTTGAGCTAGAATACAAATTATTGCTCTCCCCAAGATTTATTCTAGTTGATATATAGATGACATATTTTAAACTCCTTCATGGTGAGGTTGGGACTATAACTCAGAGGTAGAATGTTATCTAGCATGTAGGAGAGCCCAGGTTTAAACCCCAGCACAAATAAAAATAGAAATCTATTATGGTAGTAATTTATTGACTGGGAAAGGCAAATTAAAATGTTATGTCTAAATATAACAACCAAAGATATTTTTTTCAAATGTACCTAATATATCCTATTAAGTAGATATTCTTCATTGTACATCAAAACATCTTAAACAGCCTCAAAACATGGGCTAAAAAGGTATGTAATTAAAAATAAAAATTCAAAGATCTACTTGCTCAAGTTTATTATATCACTATTATGATAGTTAAGCTATGGAATTAGCCTAAGTACCCTTCAACCGATGCATGGATCAAGAAAATGTGGTTCTTTACTGAACAGAGTATTATTCATTTATTGATAAGAACAAAATCACATCATTTGCAGCAACATGGATGGAACTGTAGGACATCATTATATGAAATAAGTCATACTCAGAGAGTCAAGTACCGAATCTCATTCCTATGTGGAAACTAAATAAATTTGACCTGAAAGCAAAATAGCGATTTGTAATGATAGGGAAGTAAGAGCCAAATATGAGAAAAAGATGGGTTAGACATAATTTATAACGTCTATATATATGTATGTATTTATGTAAATAATTAATATATCAATAAAAAATAAAGTTAAAAATAAAATTTCCAAAACTGAAATCTCAAATACTCAAACAATTTCTATATGCAGCCAATAAATATGCATTGAGCATATACTATGCCCCTGGCATTGTTCCAGGCATGTTAGCATAAAAATAGATGTCTATACAATTCCTTTTGGTATTCATATTACACCATTAAAAAATAGCATGCTATAATGGAAGGACCTTAAAGCTCACTGACCTACCTTACTCCATTTTACAGACAGCAAAGTTGAGGTAATGATCTGTTTAAAATATAATTTTTAATCATTGCACCCAGAATCAGAACCAAAGTTTCCTGAATTCAGATTTGACACTTGTTCTACCAATGATAACCACATCAATACAACCATACCTTTCCCCCAGTGCTCACACTTGCCTGAATCTCTTTTGGTTGATTTTTTCATAATCAGGTCTGTATTTTTCTTTCTAAAATAAATAGCAAAGTGTCTGATCCATATGCAATTGGTCTCAATTTAAAGCATAGAGCTTAGCAAACACCTCTCATCAATGTCTCTGTTATTGGCAGTTAGTTTAAAATGTTCCAAATTCCAGGAGGATATTGGGGTTGGTTGATCTTCATTGTCTGGCTGCTAAAGGAGGAAAATGTCCTGTTAAATTTTCTATTCCGAATTTTAATTAAATTGTGGCTGTGGGCAAAATAGAGAGACATTAAAATCAAACGCTAGTGTCTCTTTGTTTATTTTATAGGCTCACATCTCTGACTAGTTCTTGTGGAAATAATTAAAGGTGTTTTCAGCAAATGGATGGTTCAGGCTGTTTAATGTTTCTTATAACATAGTAAGCATGCAGTTTATAACTCTGTAGTTAACTGCTGTTCTTCACTACTACTTCATGCACATACTTTTCCCTATCTCCTCAGATAGACTGGCCAGAAATTTTCCTTGGATCAACATGGAATAAATGCATCTGAAGGCCAAAGACTACTCACATGCACAACAGTGTTGAGTACATTACATTTGACAACAACAGGTCAGAGACATTTCTAAATTGGAATTGGTGAAAGCAAAGAAGAGGAAAGAATTCATAGTTGAGTCAATGAGTTCTAAAATCTTAGAATGATGCCTAAAATCATTGCTTAATGATTTGTTGCATTCATTGTGATCCATAAAGGGGAAACTAGATAGATAGATAGATAGATTATATATTTCACTGGATGAGGGGACAGCAGAATTTATCTGAAGGACCAATGCAGGATGTTGCTCTTCTGTCTAGTATAAACCATTAATCCATCATGGACCCCTAGGAGATAATAACAATAGCCCAGAGTATAGTCTGAAATTGGGTCATTTAGTCAAAGGGATCTAACTGCTTGTGTAAAGAATAAAACTATGCGCCAGGGCTCTAACCCCAGCTACTCAAGAAGCTGAAATATGAGGACTGTGATTTGAAGCCAGCCCAGGCAGCAAATTCCATGAGATTAATCTCTAATTAACCAGCCAAAAAGCCTGAAGTAGAGCTGTGGCTCAGATGGTAGAGTGCTAGACTAAAGTAAAATAGTTCAGGGATAGCAACCAGTCCCTGAGTTCAAGCTCTAGTACCAGCACAAAAAATAAAAAAGCAAGAAGGAAGAGGAAGAGGAAGGTCTATGTCCCCTAGCAGGAAATGCAAGAAGAGAGGATATAAAGGATAGAAAAGTAACTCTGTAATTAGAATACCTATCTTCCAATGCATGTTACCATGTTAGTTCAGACACTGGATTAAGTACCTGCTATAGTTCTCAATGTCCCCTCCAAAACTCCTATGGGACATTTAAAAAGTAGTTACAACAGTACCAGGCACCAGTAGCTCACACCTGAAATCCTAGCTATTCAGGAGGCTGAGATCTGAGGATCATGGTTCAAAGCCAACCCAGACAGGAAAGTCCGTGAGACTCATGTCCAATAAACCACTAGAAAACTGGAAGTGGAGTTGTGGCCTAAGCAGTAGAGCGCTAGCCTTGAGCTGAAAAGCGCAGGGACAGCACCCAAGCCCAGAGTTCAAGCCCCATGACCGCCAAAAAAAAGTAGTTACAACATGAAGGCTGTACCTTCATAAATAGATTAATGCTGATTCTCAGGAGTAGTCTCTTGATAAAAGTGTATGTTTAGCTGGCTTCTAATAACTTGTCTTGGTTCAGATGCAGAAACTCTCCCTCTCCCTCTCCCTCTCGCTCTCCCTCTCCCTCTCCCTTTCCCTCTTCCTCCCTCCTTCCCTCTGTCCCTCTCTGTCTCTGTCTCTGTCTCTGTCTGTCTTGTCTCTCTCTCTCTCCTCTCTCTCTCTCTCCCTCTCTCTCTTCCTTCCTCCCTTGTCATTCCTCATATGTGTTCTCTTTTACAATGCAATTACTTCTGTCATGCTATGGTGCCACAAGGAAGTCCTTCCCAAATGCAGCTCCTTAGTATTGGACTTCCCAGCCTCCAGTAACATAAGCCAATGAGTGTTTGTAATTTAACCCATCTGTGGTATTCTATTAAAGCAGCAGAAAATGGACTGACAATTCACTGAGATGAAAGTACAATTCACTATTAGAGCACTTGTCTAGCCTGTCTGAGATTCCGCAGGCACATGTACACACACACACACACACACACACACACACACACACACACACACACACCAATACCTTGCTCCATATAATCTTCCTAAAAGTCTCATAAAATACGAGATGTTACACTCTTCATTTTGCAGATCTGAAAATTGTAGTTTAGTGATACTGTCTTACTGAAGTTCCCATGGCTACTAAATGACAGTGTTGGCATTCATACTTGTCATCTGACATTCTCCTACAATGAAAAGAGAAAATACTGTGAACATGTAAAATCTGAGAATATAGGCTCTTAGTCTCACTTCACCAGAATAATAATGATTATAATACTGTTAGCAGGCTGACAGATACTGGGTACTCATTATGTGCCAGGCACTGTATAAAGCACTTTATGTATGTCAATTCACGTACAGCTCATAACATTTGGGGGAAAATAATTTTATGCTCTCTATTTTACAAATGAATAAAAACAGTGTCTTTAAGGTAAACAACTTACAAGTATCTTAGCAACTGACATAGCAAGCTATACAGCTGGAAAATGGAAAAGTTGTGGAGAAAGAGCAATCCCCCACAGCACAGCAAAGTGGAATGATCTTCGGGACAATGCTATGTTTATCCTCACCATTCTGCATTGCATACACTGGTCTCTTTTCCTGGCCATAGCTGGCATAACCCCAAAAGATAGCAGATATTTTTCATACTGGGATATGGACTAGAATTTTTCCAGAAGCTTCATCTTTTATATCAAAATTTGTATCAGTTCCTACACTATGTTATGTTCTATCTTGAAAAAGTAAACATTGGGACAGCTATACCCTACCCAGTGGAGAAATAAAAGTTGATGGATATTTGGTGAATAAATGAATGAGTGAGTAGTATCTATCTAATCAGTAGTTTGCAGTTTTGCCTTTTGTGACACTGTAAGCTCTGTATCTCTATGATGAGTTGAAACCTTTCATATGAAGGACAAGTGAGCTGAAGTTTTGGATAATGAAAGTTAATAAGCAAAAGGATGTGCTTAGAAAAATAGAATGTAGAAAAATATCCAGAAGGAAATGATTCATCCAAAGTTCTCATTGTCTTGAAAAGAGGAAATCTGCTGTGAGAACCAGAAATCTAAAGAGGGAAGAAAATTTTAAAATTCCAAGAGGAAGGATAGAAAGGAGCTAAAAAGGAACAAACATTTTCTGAGTGCCAATACAAGGCCCTTCTCCATACTCTATGTCATGTGACTCTTGCAACAATCTCAGGAGGTAGGTACTATCATTTTATTATAATTTTTATTTTAAGCCCAAAAGAATCAGCACCAGGAAATGGATACATGCAAAGGGATGGGGGCAAGGGTCGAAGGGTAGACAAGAGCATGCAGTCAAGAATTCATTGTATATACCACAAAATTAAGATAAGTAAGGAAAGAATAGTTAAATGGGATCCCATTGATCAAGATGCCAGAAGGGCATTTTCATTGACTGAGGAAAAGAAAAGATTTCAGGCTTGGAAATAAAGTCTTAAACCAAGAAAAATGAGATGTCATTTGTCATCTCACTCATCAGCAGGGTTGATTTGGCTGATCTGGCTATCTAGGCATGTGTCACCATGTCACCTTCCTCCCTTACCACTTTATCTGCCTTCCCTCCTAAAACTTGGCCCATGGTTGAAGAGGACAACATTTGTAGAGAGAGGAAGACTTTTCTTTGGTCATATATGTAAGAGCAACTGCCCTCCCTCACTGGAACCTCTGAACAAGCTTTCAAGGTCGAAGAAAAGTGAGACCTTAGAAAGCTGGAAACTAGGCCTTGATGGACTGAGAGCATCTTGATGAAAGTTGTTAGTTGAAATTCCAAATACTGTTTTGTATATTGCCTCACTTGGCAAGTGTAACAACTCAATCTGGTATGGGAGCTGTAGCCAGGAAGATAGACTAGAGCAGGTGGGAGAAAATAGATAATATTGTCTCCAAGGCCACTGCTCAAAGACCTTTCTCCAAGCCTTAGATGGCAGAAGGGAATGACAGCCACTAGTCCACAATGTCTACCTTTTTATGCCCTCTGATTTTATGTCTAATAATCTGGTCTTGCATGCATAGCTACCAACAAGTAGTTTTTGGAGCCTCACAGCTTTTCGGTCTTCTTTTAAAATAAAACCAAACAACCACAGACATTTATTTTCTCACTGTTCTAGAGGCAAAGTCCAAGATCAAGGTGTGGACAGGATTTGAGTTTTCCCAAAACCTCTTTCCTTTTAGCTCTATGTAGATGACTATCTTCTCTCTGTGTCTTCATGTGGTCTTCCCACTGTGTGTGTCTCTTTCACTCTTGTCAGCATTATAGCAAGCCATGTGATTAAAATCTAAAGCTAGAAATTAAACATTTTCCTTGCATCTCAGAAACCCACATCAATAGTGTTTTTCTACTTCCCAGAAGTACATTTCAAGCTCAAATTAAACATCAAAATATATTATTAGGGGAAATGCCACTGTGAAAGAAATCACAGAGGGACCCATGCTGAAGTCTGACCCTCTTGTGGCAAAGGGAGACAATGTTGTGAGGAAGTATCCTAGACTATCTACCACACAGACCAGGGAAGCTTCTATACATCCTTGAGCCAAAACTGAACAACAAAGGACTCCAGACATCCCCAAGGGAACCAGTCTGTTTTAATATCCCCACAATAGTCATAAGTGGGCACAACTATGGGAAATGCTAGGACATAGCAGGTGAGGCTCTTAAGCAATTACACATCTCATTTTAGCACATCTTCCAAGCTCATTCTAAAGGCATCCACATGACTACAGCTACCTGTATCATTTCTTTTTTAAAAAATTATTATTATTATGAAGGTGATGTGTAGAGGGGTTACAGTTACATAAGTCAGGTAATGAGTACATTTCTTCTTAGACAATGTCACCCTTTCCCTCATTCTCTCACAGTTTTTCCCTCTCATCTCCACCCACAAATTGTATCATCTTTTCAACTGTATCATTTGTATCCCTACAAATCTCAGCTTAAAGTATGACTTTCTAACAGAAACTTTTTCTGATCCCAACCCTCTAACCCCTGCTTGAATAAACCTACTTTACTAAATGTTCTCATGAAGCCTATTTTTACCCATAAAGACTTTGTCAAAGTTTGCATATCTTCATTAATATGATTATTGGGTTAATGACTATCTCTCTTGCTAAATATTTAACTCCATGAGAGCAGACACTATGACAATCTCCCAAACTGATTTGTCCTTCCTTTCTACCACAGTGACAATAGTAAGCACACAACGGATATATGTTGAATGAACAGATGTGGATACATAACTGTCATTGAAAAAATATGAGTGAAATAACCAATTACACCCCTCAGTCTACTGGGGAATATATAAGGCCCAGGACTAAAATAAGGGAGGCATAATGTTAAGCGGTAGAAACAAATAAATAGATTTGTTACTGAACCTAATTCTATTTTCATTCAAAAGGGAATAGACAAATTGAGAACAAGATGTCGGGCTAAGAAAAAAAAAGATTTATTCAATAAACCAGCCAAACGAAGAAGATGGAGGAATAGCATTTTGAAAAGACCATCTTATCTCAACATAAATTGAAAAGACCATCTTAACTCGGCATGTTTCAAGCTCCTTTTATCTTTAGGCAATGGGGAAAGAAGGAGGGTTAGATGTGGAAAGAAGTAATGACTGGAAACTTGTAGGTACTGCTCTGGTGGTCTAGAACAGGATGTTGTGAAACCCAGTGGCTGGTATGCTTATAATTATAAGGTCATGATGCCCTTATAAATCTTTAAAATGTCTTACTTATCCTTATCTTGGTGTATAAAAAGGAGGAAAGAGATTAGAGAAGATTCCAATATTTTAATCTTGTACTACCAGTTCCAAACATTCCATAAATGTCTAACATTTCTAAGTGTAGAGTCAAACAGAAACAGCCTGACACAAAGGTTAAGGTAGCAAAGGAGACAAATATAATGTGGGGGCAGAAATGCCAAGCTGTTTCACCATGGACACCTTCACAGACCTTAGTAAAGAGTCTATTTTGACAAAAGTGGCTTTCAAGTTTCTGAAATGTAACCTAGGCAACCACTATCATCATAAATTACACATTAGAGGTATTACTTACAGAAAACTAGTAGGATACTAAAAATATATTACTCAACTGTGTGACATCCAACATTAGTAATTTGTAAAGACAACTAAAAACAAGTAAAGCTAGGGCAAAGTTTTCATCAGTTTCAGGTTCAAGGTAAAATGGAGACCAAAAATTGACAAACTGGGAATGGTGCTGGAGAAATGTACTTTACAGAGAAAGTAAAAAACTAAAAAAATAAATAAATAAAAAGAATGAATGCACTTGGGAAAAGAGTCAGATCAAAAATATAAACTAAAGTAGTATCCATTTCGTAAACTAAGCATATTAGTCAAGGAAGGGTGGAATCAGGGCTAGAAAAGATACAAAAGAAGCCACAGAAGTGGAATATAACAAAGTCACCAGCACAATCACATTCATTGCAACACTATTTACCATAGCCAAGATATAGAATCAGCCCAGATGCCCCTCAATAGACAAATGGATCAAAATGTGACACATACACAATGGAATTTTATTCATCCATTAAAAAGAATGATCTTGCATAATTTGCAAAGAAATGGAAGGACATGGAAAAATAATATTCAGTAAAGTAAGTCAATACTGGAGAAAAAAAACAATTGCATGTTTTCTCTCATATGTGGAAGTTAGAATTAACATAACTGTATGAGTAAATACATTGGGTTTTTTGCAAATGTATACAAATGCATTTAACTGAAATATAGTAAAATCAAGGGAGAATTCAAACAGGGTAATTCTTAGAAAGGCAAAGCTCAACAAAATAAAGACCAGGAAATGGTACTTGAAAGGGGTAGGGTGGGACAAATGGAGACCGGTAGCTGAATGAAGAGAAGGGGAAGAATGCAGTCAAGAATTCAAAGTATATCCTACGAGAAAAGTGGGGGGAGTAGCAAGCTTGGAGGGACGGGTAAGAATATTGAAAGGGGTGACATTGATCAAGATGAATGATATTCATAAACGTCTTTCTTAAATGGCAACTCCTTTGTACAACTACTTAAAAGTAATAAAAATATGGAAAAAAGAAGTGGAAAAAAAAAGAAGTGGAATTCATAGCAAGGCAGAAGCCAAGTCATATGCAGTAGCTCACAGGCATTCTCCTCAGAAAGCTAGTTATGTCAACAAGGTCAAAGGGTCTTGGCTTTGTTTATTAACTCAGGTTTTTCTCAACTATTCCCTCCTAATCTTAAAGACCATTACCTCTGATGATGAGGGCTCAAGTTACGTGTTATAGTCATTACTTAACAGCCTCATAGTCTTCCAGGATCACTTGCAGTTTCTTGTTTCAGAACCTTAGAAATTAATATGAGATACATATGAAGTAATTGATTTATATGGGTCTAATATGGTTCCTTTCAAACTATCAGTATTTTAAGCTTAAAAACAAGAACAAACATTGCAACAGGAAATATTCCCAGTGTTTCCACTGATAAACAAATAAATGACTTTAACCACACAATATAAACAAACTCTAAACAGTTTAAGACATTTTCAAAAGACCTTTTGAAATTGACAGTCCCTTATCTAATGACTCAGTATTGGATAAATGGAACATCAGACAATTCCAGGCTTTTGGTACTCAGAGTCCTTTATGATTAGTCCAGTTTGCAATAGTGAATTTAGAAAATAGCAAGGAAAAACATTCATTATCAAGATCTTAACTATATGTGCATCATAGATTTTATTAAATAAGATTTTCTGAAGAGCATTGATAGAATTCATTCTTTATAAAAGCTGTAACAAAATGTGAACTTAGTTTACAACCATGGTTAACAGTGATAAAGGTAATTTCAGCCTGGGACTAGATTATAAACTCATACATACTTGTTAGGAAAGTCATGCTGTGACTATAGCATAATTAGTCAACCAAAGCTGTTGAAAAATCACATAAATGGTAAATATGTTCCAATTTCTAATTGTAATTGAGTGGTTATATGGTCCTAAAAGTCCAGAGTCATGTTCTATGCTTGTCTCTTTTACTGACTGAGTAAGTCTGTTAACTCACTTAACCTCTGTGACTTTTTCAACATCTATAAAATCTGGGCTGCAGATAATTAACTGTGTACAAACCCACTTTTTACAACACACCACCTCTGCAGTTGTAACAATAATTCTTCTGTCAAAAAAAACTTAACTGCCGGGTATTAGTTGTTCACACCTGTAATCCTAGCTACTCAGGAAGCTGAGATCTGAGGATTGTGGTTCAAAGACAGGCTTATCTCGAATTAATCACCAAAGCTGGAAGTGGAACTGTGATTCAAGTGGTAGGATGCTAGCCAAAAAAGCTCAGGGACAGTACCCATGCCTTGATTTCAAGCCCCAGGACCAGCACACACACACACACACACACACACACACACACACACGCAAAACCACATTAACTGCCAGGTACCAGTGGCTCACTCATAATCCTAGTTACTGAAGAAAAAGAAACGAAGAAAATCATGGTTCTAGGCCAGCCAGGGCAGAAAAGTTCATGAGATTTCATTTCAACAGAAACAACTAGGTATTTATTATGCAACAAGCATAAATAGAAGGCTCATGGTCCAGGCAAGTCCAGGCAAAAAAGTGAGACTTACATAAAAATAACCAGAGCAAAAGGTTTCTCAAGCAGTAAACCACCAGCCTAGCAAGTGTGAAGTCCTGAGTTCGAGCCTAAGTACTACCAAAAAATACTAAAACACATTAACACCAAAGTTAGACTTCAATTGAATTTGAAAATTATTTCTTAGAGCCTGGTACACTAGGAAAACAAACCAGAATGAGGAGGAGGCTGCAATGCTTGATAAGAAATGTACTCATTATCTTGCCCATGAATTGTAACCCCTCTGTACAGTATCTTCACAATAAAAAAAAGAATGAGGGCTGGGAAGTTGGCTCAGTGGTAGAGCGCTTGCCTTGCATGCCTGAGGGCCTGGGTTCGATTCCTCAGCACCACATAAGCAAAAAGAAAAAAGCCGGAAGTGGCGGAGCGCTAGCCTTGAGTTGAAGAGCTGAGGGACAGTACCCAGGCCCAGAGTTCAGGCCCCACAATCGGACCCAAAAAAAAAAAAAAAGAATGAACTACAGAATGAACTGTCTTAAAATGTTGATTCCCACAAAATAGATTTGGATTGGTTCATAACAATGTTTTCATAGGACTTGAAAAAAATTACAGAAATACAAAAAAAGAATAATGAAAAAGTTTTATAAACCTAAATTTATATTCAATTTATGAGTTTAAACATTAAAAATGTATTGTGAGCTGGGCACCAGTGTCTCATGCCTATAATTCTAGCTACTCAGAAGGCTGAGATTTGAGGATCACAGTTCAAAGCCAACCTGGACAAGAAAGTCCTTGAGACTCTTATCTACCAGAAACAAGAAGTGGAGCTATGACTCAAGTGGGAAAGCACTAGCCTTGAGCAGAGAAGCTCAGGAACAGCAGCTCAGGAACAGTAGCCAGGCCTTGACTACAAGCATCAGGAATGGCACCAAAGAAGGTTTATTATGAGTATTTTCTTACTACTTTTCGTGGTACTGAAATGTTCCTTAGTTTATTGTGGCAGTTGTCTCTTTTTAAAATCTCCATTTAAAAAAGAAAATAAAATGACAACTCCAGCTCAGCTTGTATTTTTCTGTTAATTTTATTGGTCTGTTAACTCAAAAAATATGAAAACCACTAAATCATTTACCACCTACTTAAGATACATTATTAGTCCCATTTACAGTTTAAATAAGAAAATTGCTTATACTTGTTATTTGGAAGTTTCTGTCCTAGAAATTGTTTTTACTTCTAATTAGAACCCCCAAAAAAAGGAAAACAGATTTTTTTAAGCTCAAGTCACTGCCTAAAACAAAAGGAACGAAACCAATAACAACTGAATTGGGGGCTGGGATTGGGGCTTAGTGGTAGAGTACTTGCCTAGCATGCATAAAGCCCTGAGTTTGATTCCTCAGTACCATGTAAATAACTGAATTGGATGCCTAGCACATTGAAGACTCTTAGTAAACATTGTTGAATAAGGAAATAAATTATCAAATATAACAAATATATCCCAATTATGCCTAGTTGGTAGCTGTCTAATGAAAAATGGAGAAATTTTACTCTTAGGTCAGAATTACATGGAAAATGGTTTATCTCTTTCTCTCTTTGCCATCTCTCCTCCCCTCTTCTCACTCTCACATTTTCAATACTGAAAACTAAACTTAGAGCTTCATGTTTGCTAGGCAAGTGCTCTCTCACTTGAATTATGCTCCCAATTCTTTTTTGTTGGGTTTTTTTTTAGATAGAGCCTCACCCATGCTGACTATAATCTAGAGATGTTCCTATGTTAGCCTCCCCAGCAGGGATTATAAATATGCACTGCCATGCTGAGCTGGCTCCTTAACAATTAGTAATGACTCCTAAGTATTACATCCTCAACTGAGGTAAAGCCTCAAATTCATTTACCCTCTCTTAACAAGAAGAAATGAAAAAAGTTAACAAAGACTGAAAACATTCAGGAAATAATTTAGATTTTCAGTATTTACAGACAAACTAGAGATCACCTAACCCCTTCAAGTTAGAAAAGGAAACATGCTCAGAAATATTTGCCCATGCTTTGGAGTTTGGGCCATGAGAACAAAAGTGAGATATTGCTGTCATCGACTGTAATGTACCCTAATTATATGAGGAAATACTAGGCAATCTTTCAAAGATCTCTTGAATATTCAAAATACAAAAAAAGATAAAGGAAACAGAAACATAAATGCATGAAATATTAAAAGTAGAATTCAGAGAGGAGGGAAAGTGTTCTGAAGGTTATGGGCTTCAGAACAGCAAAGGTCCAGTGATAGGAATGAGTGAGAATGAAATATAGTTGGTCCATCACACTACAGGTTCCATGTCTGCTGATTCAATCACTTAGTGAAAATGGGAAAAAGTGTATTTGCACCAAATATATTCTTTCCTGTCATTATCCCCTAAGCATTACAGTATTAAGGACTATTTACTTACTCATTACATTACTCATATAACTGAAACCCCTCTATACAGAACCTTTACAATAAAATATCTTTTTAAAAAGAACTATTTCCATAGCAGTTACATTGTATTGGATATCATAAGCAATCCTGAGATGACATAAAGCACACAGGAAGATGTGTATAAGTTAATACAAATACAACAATATTTTTTGCCACTCCTGGGGTTTGAACTCAGGGTCTGGGTGCTATCCTTGAGCTTCTTTTTCTCAAGGCTAGATTTGACCCCTAGGAACAGCTCGACTTCTGACTTTTTTTGATAATTTATTTGAGATAAGAATCACACGGACTTTCCTGCCAGGGCTGGCTTTAAACCATGGTCCTCAGATCTCAGCTTCCTGAATAGTTAGGATTACAGGCATGAGCCACTAGTACTCAACCAAATACAACAACATTTTAAAAAAATAAAATACCTAAGAATTAACAACCAAAAATGTGAAAGACCTCTATTGTAAAAACTTTAAAAATCTGAAAAATAAATTGGAGCAGATTTAAGGTAATGGAAAATTTTCCATGCTCCTGGATTGAAATGATTAACATGAAAATGGCAATACTGCCTAAAGCTGTATATAAATTCAATGCAATATCCATCAAAATTCCAACAACATCCTTCAATGATATAGAGAATATGGAATAATGAAAGACCTCAAATAGCAAAAACAATCCTCAGCAGGAAGAACATTGTTGCAAGAATATCAATACCAAACTTCAAACTCTATTACAAAGCCATAATAATAAAAACAGCTTAGTACTGGCATAAAAATAGGTCTGAGGACAAGTGGAATAGAATAAAAGACCCAAGAATAAAACCACAGATCTACAGCCACCTAATACTTGATAAGGGAGCCAAAAACAGGATGGAAGAGACAGCCTCTTCAACAAATGGTGCTGGCAGAATTGGCTATACATGTTTAGAAAACTGAAGCTATAACCTTATATAACACCCTACACCAGAATCAATTCCAAGTAGATCAAAGACCTCAGTGTAAGGTCAGATACCATGAACATATTACAGGAAGAGGCATGGGAAACATTAGGGCTCCTAGGCACAGGTTGAAACTTCCTAAGTAAAGATCCAGAATCACAAAAAAATCAAAAATTTAGATAAATGGAATTGCAACAAATTGAAGATTTTCTGCCTTGCAAAGGACATAGCTAGAATAAAAAGCCCACACAATGGGAGATGATTTTTACTAGCTATGCATCATATCTAAAATATACTTACAGCTCAAAAAACTAACCCCCCCCAAAAAGCAAACGCTCAAAGAAACAACAACTCAATAAATAGGCTAAAGACTTAAAGAGACTTCTCAAAATAAAAGTAAGAATGGCCAGTAGACACATGAAAAGATGTTCAGTATCTCTGGCCATAAAAGAAATACAAATAAAAACAACATTGAGATTCCACCTCACCCCAGTTAGAATGGGTATAATCAAGAAATCTAATAATAACAGATGCTGGAGGGGATATGGCCAAAAGGGAACCCTACTGCACTGTTGGTGGGACAACCACTCTGGAAAGCAGTAAGGAGGTTCCTCAAAAGACTATACATAGAGCTCCCTTGTGACCCAGCAATCCCATTTCTAGGCATTTAGCCAAATGATCACAAACAAGGCCACACTAAAGCTACCAGGACAACCATGTTCATCGAAGCATTGTTTACCATAGCTAAGATATGTAATCAACTCAGATGACCCTCAGCACACAAATGGATCAAGAAAATGTGGTATATATACATAATAGAATTCTATGCTTCCATTATAAAGAATGATATTGTACCATTCATAAGGAAGTGGAAAGACTTGGAAAAAACTATATGAACCAAAGTAAGCCAGACCCAAAGACATGTAGGCTTCATGGTTTCCATCATTTGTTGTAATTAGAAAGTTCCTATAACTGTACAAGTAAGCACACTGGATGGTCAAAGACAAAAATATATATACACTTGGAACTGATCAATTATACAGCACTCTAGACATTCACACAGTGAAACCAAGGAGGGTATTCTTAGGAGAGGATCACAAAGGTTCAATAGCTATGTGCATATGATCACGTAAAATGATGCTTGTGAAAATGAACTCCAATAAATAGAAGCAAGAGGACTTTTTATTTTGTTTTTTTTTTTGTTGATTTGTTTTACTCCTTTGTCACTGTTTTCGATTTCTGTACCTTTTGTCTTATCTGTAAGTTTATCTGTTTGTAAGAGGTTAAGGGGAAGCATAGAAATGGTGGAATAAAGGGTAAACAAATGCAGCAGTGACACTCACTTGACACTATGTTGAAAATGAACAGTACACCTTGTGGAGGGCGGGGAGGCGGGAAGGAAATGCCTGGGAGAATATGAGTGAAGAGGTAACACCGTTCAAAAGAAATGTACTCAATGTAACTGTAACCCCTCTGTATATCACGTTTACAATAACAATACAAATTTTTTAATATTTTATAAAAGAAACTGGAGTATCTTTACATTTTAGTATCACCAGGGGATCCAGAAATCAATCCCTCAGAGATACTAAAAGATTACAATATTTGGGAGATGTTCAGAAACAGAGTTATAAATGTCTTATAAATATGTCTGCTATCTTCATGACTTCTCTACTGGCAGAATTCATTAATACATGATTAGCAAAGAGCCCTTACAAGTGACCAGTTACTAAGACAATTTATGCTCAGATTTAAAATTATATATGGCTGAGCATGGTAGTACAGGATTATAATTCCAGATCTCAGGAAGCTGAAGCAGGAAGAGTACACATTTGAATCCAGCCTGGGCAAAATAGTGAGATCATGTCTCAAAATTTATATCCATATAATCGAAAATATATATTGGAAAATGACAAAATAGAATTCATACAAAGCCACGCTAGACAATGTTAGTTGCAGTAGCAAGAGGCTAAATGTTCACCAATTGAAGACTAGTTGAGTAAACTATGCTACATCTTCATAACAGGTACAGTGCAGGTATTTAAAATGAGAGAATAAAGCTGGTGTCTCACACCTGTAATCTTAGCTACTTAGGACGCTGAGATCAAGAATCACAGTTCAAAGTTAGCCTAAACAAAAAGTCCATGAGACATTTTTTAAGGCTTTAAATATTTATTGGGTTATTGCTATATATTAAGCCTTCATTTGGTTACTTTTTTATTGTGAAGATGCTGTACAGAGGGGTTAGAGTTACATGAATAAGGTAATGAGTACATTTCTGGTCGAGCATTGTTCCCTCTTCCCCATGAAACTCTTATTTCCAATTAACCACCAAAAAAAATCAAAAACAGAAGTGGAGCTGTGGCTCAAGTGGTAGACTGCTATCCTTGAGGGGAAAAAAAACCTCAAGACAGTGTTCATGCCCAGAGTTCAAGCCCCAGAACTGGCAAAAAAAAAGTTAAATTCAAACAAGTAAAAGCCCTTAAGTTTATATTGGAAATGTACAACCTTTTTAGCATAAAAAGAGGCAATTACTAGCTCTGATCATTGACAATGCCTAGAAGCAATGAGTACCTAATAATAATGAACACCTCCATTACACAAACTGTAATTTCTACATTCCATTTCCTAATAAATAAACCAGAGTTCTTTAGCAAAATAACTGACACCAGGTCTGAAGCAGAGATTGTATTAGATGAGCCAAGAATGTTTTCTTGTTCTAGAAAGCAAGGAATCTATCATGTTCATGTTAAAAGGCCTTGTGAACCCCTTTGAAGGCTCTCCTTTTGACTTAATATGCATCACTTTGGGTATGAAAATGAAAAATTGTCTTGATGTGAAAAATCACATTGATGTGTTTCTTGAAATACATCAAGTACTTTAAAATCCCATGGATTCAGAATAACCTAATATGAACACATGGGCTACCATTAGAAATTACTTGGGCAGTAACTATTCTGAAAAGACTTATATAATTATATTATATATATAATATATAATAATATAATACTATAATACAGTCAACATCTCTTCTGCCTTTCCCTTAAGAATTGTATTTCAGACTGCCCATTGAGTTAATGGGGTATTTTTCTTCTTTACAGAAGAAATAGAGGTAATAAATGCAGAAGAAATAGTAATACTAGAAAATCATCAGTCTCCAAGCCTAATGAAATAGCAGCATCAGTGGATGCTAAAATCATTGGGTTAAAGGTTGATAAAGGTTGATGGTACATTTTACAATTCAAGAAGTGGCTGACATCTCTTGAACCCACTGATCAATATTAATATTATAAAAAGTGAGACAGACATTACAGGCCTCCTGATGTGAGACAATAAGAGATACCCCTATTTTCACTGTATTTGATGGTATAATTTGGGGAAGGGAAGGGAAAAAGAACAAATTGTTTAAATAGGGATACAGGTGGACCCATTGCAACAACGAGATGTACAAGATGCTATGTTAAAAAACGAACTTTACAACTTTGGCGGGGGGGGGGAGGCAGGGTAGGGGGGGGCTAAGTCAAGATGGGAGGGCAGGGATGGTAAGGGAAAACAAAGGAGGAGGCAACAATGCTTGATAAGAAATGTAATTGTAACCCCTCTGTACGGTATTTACACAATTAAAAGAATTTTTTTTTAAAAAAGCGATAAACATCACCACCCATAAGAGATTTTTACCTTAAAAGTGAGTCTGATCCTAATCAAATCTCTAGAAAAAAAAGAAAGTAATGATAGCAGTTTTTATTTACATTCAATTAGATATACAAAAACAAAATATTTCCCATGGTTGGATCCACTTGAGGACTCCCAATCGCATATCTGTAGACTCAATGTGCCCCAAATTCTGGGACTCATTCTTTTGCTTTGTTAAAGAGAAATTAATCTGACTGTTTTCCATAATTGAGATGACTGCACAACATTAACCTAACTATAATGTTGTGCCTTTACCCTATATCCTTTTAATTTGGTACCTGTGCCTGGTTTCCTGTTTGGTTAATTTTCCTACTGCTTCAGTGGGAAAATAGGATTCGCTTTGCTCTTACTAGGCTAAGGCCTTGACCTTGAATCCCAGTCCTACTGCTGAGTTCCTAATGCTGACCGCCAACTGTGAACCTTTGTGTACTGCCCACTTCCAAGCTGCCTGTTTTAAATTGCTTTCATTCCATTTTTATCTGGTGTTTCTTGACCTGCAATCGTGGGTCATTTTGACCCATACATACTGTTAAAATACTGTTAAATATCATATCACCACTTATTAATATGGAACATCTTAAGGCAAGTTGAGTATATTTATTCTTGTTTTGAAATCAAACAAAACAACCATATGAAACACTTGTTTCTGGTTCAAGCAGTACAGACATTTCAAGCAGTAACTCTATATGCACTTTGAATCTATGTTCTTTAAATAAGAAACAGAGTCAGCCCAGAACGCTGCTGTGAGCTGCTTAGTAAATGATCTTATTGTCTTCATGCCTTGAACCCCTCCCCTTTTCTCTTTTCTCGGTGGAGGCTATGCCTTCCCAGCCATCTGTTCTTTCTGCAGTCCGCTTTACCCATGTTCTGATGGAAATGTGTTTCCTCTCCTTTCCTCTCACAGTTCAGCAACCATACCAGTCTCCAAGTGGCTGAGTTCTTTTCATGTTTATGTTCTTCTATTTTTTATTATTTTATATTGTAAAGCAAAACAGATAAGGAAACTCATAGTGATCTATGGCTTAGTGAATTCCTACAGATCAATGCTCTCATAAATATTAACATGTCAAAGAAATAAACCTTTGTCAGTTACCCTAGAAGTCTCTCTCATGTGCACTGCTACCCCCTCTCCTCACATATAATTGCTGACTGCCCAGGCTTTTATAATAATCAATTCCTTACCTTTAAAAATTATCTATAATCCCAGCTACTTGTGATTCATACTTAGGAAGATCGCCAAGTGAGGCCTGCCCTGGAAAGCAGTGGGAGATCCAATCTGAAAAACAGAGATCCAAAGAACTAGAGGTATGGCTCAAATGGTAAACCTAGCAAGTATGAGGCTCAATCCCCAGTACCAACAAAAAATAATAATTTTATCACCTAAATGTGCATCTCTACACACTTAATGTTAGTCTTGTCCATTTTAAAAGATTTAAAATGTTGATTAACAGAGTTTTACTGTCAATATTTTACTGAACTTTGCCTTCCCCTCTTCCCACGCACCTTACTAAAACAGTCCTGCTGCTCTAGCAACTGGGTGGGAGACGACAGTGCAATCTCCAGCATAACTGATTAAAAGAAGCCAGTTCCCTCACTCCCAGTTGCTGCCTGCGGGGCTATATCTGGCTGGCTGAGTGGCTAGCTGACATCTGGAATTCAACCACATTTCTTTGGCGTACTTCTCATTCTCTCCCATCCTCTTCATGAGAGGTGCATTTTTGACTGCTAAGAGCTAGAAAAGTAGAAGGGGAAGCATCCAGAGGGTCATTGCCTCTTGGGATTCAAGGAACTTTCTTTATCCTCAACACTAACCAATTTATTTGGGGAGGGGGATTTATTTATTATAAACATGTTGTACAGAGGGGTTACAGTTACATAAGTAAGGCAATGAGTACATTTCTTGTTGAACAGTGTTAATCCCCTCTCCTTTTTCTCCCACTTTCCCTTCCCCCTGTCTCCCCGCCCCCAAGTTGTAAAGTTTATTTCCAACATCATGTCTTGTGAGTATTGCTGTTGCACTGGTTTACTCTTTGTCCTTAATTTCACTATTTTGTTGTTCCCCTTCCCTTCCCCATATCAGATACAAGACACAGGGTACCAAAATCAGAAACGGTGACAACAGGGGATAAACCAAAGGGGAAAAAAAACTTTAAAAACTAAAGAAAAAAAGAAATAATTTCACATAGTATATTAAAAACAACAACAAAGGAAAACCTCTTGTTTCCATATCTTGGAATTCACTTCACTTAGCATCATTTTATATGGTCATATGTCATTTTATATGGTCACATACCTATTGAGGTATTGTGACTAGAACTATCCTAAACATATTCTAATCATTACAATTGAGATAGACTATGGAGCCTACATTTCTTTGGGTCTGGTTTACTTCACTTAATATGATTTTTTTCAATTCTTTCCATTTCCTTACAAATGGGGTGACGTCTTTTTTTCTAATGGAAGCATAGAGTTCTATTGTGCATATATACATTTTTTTGATCCATTCATCTACTGAGGGGCATCTGGGTTGGTTCCATATCTTAGCTATGGTAAATAATGCTACAATGAACATAGTTGTGCTGGTGGCTAACACTAGCAAATTTCTAGTGGCACATTTTGGGGGAATCAAGCAATGAACAAAGCCCAAGCTGAGTTCATAAACATGGGCCAGGTTGGTGGGAATCCTGCACATTTAATAGATTTTAAAGATTTTTTGTGTTTAAATGTACTTTATAAAGCTTTCAAAACTTTAGAATAAGTACAGGAAAATGGATGGACCTAGAACAAACCATGTTAAGGGAAGTAAGTCAAGCTCAGAGAGACAGTGCATGTTTTCTCTCATATACAGAAGCTACATCTAAAATATACTGGGATATGATAAGATATATAGGACTCTAATGCATTTATACACAAACAGACTAAAGGAAGATATACTTAGGGGTAGAACCCAAAAGTGTAATTCCTCCAAACATCTAAAATACTATTTATCAAAATGAATTACAGGAAATGTAAACATGGTCTTTTGCTGTTGTTGTTGTTATTGTTATTGTCTTTTCAGGGGGCAAAAAGGGCGCACAGGAATGGAGGGAAGAAGGGTGAACAAATGCAGTTATAGTATTCAATATATAACGTGAAAAATTGAACTATGTACCTTGTGGGCAGGGAGGCTCAGACATGTGCCCAGGCAAGAAGTGAGGCTTTGCCTAAAAAAATAACCAGTGCGAAAAGTAGGCTAGAAGTGAGATCAGTGGTAGAGTGTCCACCTAGCAAGTATGAGACCCTGAATTCAAATGCCAGTATTACCTAAAACCTGGAAATAACTTTTTAAAATAGCAACAAAATAATGAGACATTCAGGAACGAATCTAACAATATATTCCAGTTCTCTGGGAGAAAATAAAACCTTACTGAAAAATCTAATAATGTAAAAAAAGAAAACGATCCCATATCCTTGAATAAAAAGGCTCAGTATCATAAAGATGACTGTACTCTCAAATTAATACTTAAAGTCCATAAAGGTAATGTGAATGAGGGGTGCTGTGGATTGAACTCAAGATTTCACAAGTGCTAATAAGCATGTATGTTTGTGTGCCCTATCACTAAGCAACACTCTGGCACCAGTCAATTAAATTCTTATCAAAATCTCATCAAATTTTTGTGAAAATTTATACTTTGATTCTAAATTTCACACAAAAGGGCAAAGATTCGAGAAGAATGAGGATATATATTTTTAAAAAGAAAACAAAAACAAGAAACTGGCTTTACAGATTTTGGTATAGAATTAGAGTAGCCATGTACAGTAATGGTGTGAGGAGAGACAAATCAATAAAACCAAAGAAAAAATAGAAAGGCAGACACAGGGCTGAGATGTAGGTCACTAGCAAAGTGTTTGCCTGGCAAGCACAACATCCTAGGTTTGATCCCCAGTACTAAAGATGACAAAAAAGAAAAAAGAAAAAGCAGACAAACTAAATGTCATACACAATAAAAATATCATCATATACATTGGGAAAAGGATGATGTATACAGTAAAGAGTGCCAATTACCCTTTGGGGAGGGACCCACAAAATTAAACTAAATGTAAATTAAACTAAATGTAAATGATAAGACCTAAAATGTCTTACAAGAAAGGAGATTTTCTTTATGACTAGAATGACTACAGGGTAAGGACTTAACAGTATTTTTTTTTTGGGGGGGGTCCGGTCGTGGGGCCTGAACTCTGGGCCTGGGTGCTGTCCCTCAGCTCTTCAGTTCAAGGCTAGCACTCTACCACTTGTGCCACAGCGCCACTTCTGGCTTTTTTTCTTTTTGCTTATGTGGTGCTGGGGAATCGAACCCAGGGCCTCAGGCATGCAAGGCAAGCGCTCTACCACTGAGCCACCTTCCCAGCCCAGACTTAACAGTATTTAAAATGTACATATATAGATGTAAAGCCCGGACTTAACAGTATTTAAAATGTACATATATAGATGTAAAGCCCGGACTTACCAGTATTTAAAATGTACATATATAGATGTAAAGCCCGGATTTAACAGTATTTAAAATGTACATATATAGATGTAAAGCCTGGACTTAACAGTATTTAAAATGTACATATATAGATGTAAGAGAGAGAGAGAAATTATATATTTGACTCCTTGTACTCTAAAATGTATGTACATCATAAAAATTCAAATACAAACTACAGATCAAGAGAAAGTATTTGCTACCCACATAACAAAAGATTTATATAGATTCTTAAGAACTTCTACTAAGAAATAGAAACTCATCAAGAGAATGATAAAATAATAGTTAATATGTATGAGGCACTTTGTATCAGGCACTATGCTATTTGGTTTACATATAAAGTAATACTGAATAGGTAATTCTCAGAGGATAAAATTCAAATATTAATTTATGAAACTATACTCAACCTCAGCAAGAATTTTAAAATAGTATATCTTAAAGACAAAGTGACACAGTTAAAATAATAACAGATTTCCTAGTCTGTCAATACCAATTGTTGGTAAGAATGTGAAATGATAAATTACTGGTGGATTCTTATAAAATTACTTTAAATTAGTAATGGTGCAGTTGAAGATGCACCATTCCATGCCAGTATATTCTCTAGGGAAATTCTTGTAGTATGACACTCGAAAAGGGTAAGTTGGGATTACAACAAAAGGGGTAAACAAATGAAGAGGGGGAAATGCAGACAAGAATCTCAATGCAAAATTAAGAAAAGTTAGGGAAGGGGTGAGTAGGAGAGGGATGATTGAGAACATTGAAAGGGGTGACATTGGTCAAGATATATTGTATTCATAAAGTGTTTTGTTAAATGGCAACTCCTTTGTACAAGTACTTATAGACAATAATAAACAAATTCTCTATTGAATGACAAGGACACATAAGAAAACACAAAAATGTGCACTGCAGTAGCAATAACCAAAAGAAAGAAAGATCCTAAACATCTATCAGCTATCAGCTATCAACAAAATTTCATTTTACAATAATGAAATGAATGAACAAAGGCCCATGTATCTGCATAAATAAATTCAATAATACAGTGGTAATCATAAAAAGTTAAAATACTAAAATATAGATGAGACTAAAAAACAACCTAGATTCCCTTGTACAACTAGAGGGAGTATAACTCACATTGTATAACATAGAATTGTTTTACATGGAGAGTCATTGACAGACTGGAAAGGGAGGAGGAAGGATAGGATTAAAGATAAGTGTGGAAGTGAGCAAAAATTGTATCTCTAATATTTTGTTTCTTAAAAAATAAATAAAGGGCTGGGAAGGTGGCTCAGTGGTAGAGCGCTTGCCCTGCATGCATGAGGCCCTGGGTTCCATTCCTCAGCACCACACAAGCAAAACAGAAAAAAGCCGGAAGTAGCACTGTGGCTCAAGTGGTAGAGCGCTAGCCTTGAGCTGAAGAGCTGAGGGACAGTGCCCAGGCCCAGAGTTCAAGCCCCACAACCGGACCCAAATAAATAAATAAATAAATAAAATCAGTGAAGAAAGGAAGACAGAATGTGTTGCATTATTGCAACACATCATAATAAAATATAAATAGGTGTGAAAGGAAGCATCTATTCAGCAGCACACTCACTAAGTATAGCCAAACTGAGAGAAAGAAGGAGCTACAGTAGGATTGAGAACACTTATTATTGGATTAATTAAAAGAGAACCTTTCCTTGATTTTCTTCCATTCAGCCTTTCTGTGCATACTGAAGTCCTATAGATCTCTCCTTACTCAAAGCACAGCCCAGATATCCTCAGCTTGAGAAGTCCTAAGACCTCTTTCCTTTTGTGCTCATCCTTCCTTCATTACTTAGAGGACAAAGTATTCTGAATCCCCCACCCAAGTAATGTGGGAAGTCTTTTCCTCTTTTCCCAAGCTAATATTTATTGTGTACTTAATTATATAACTGGCATGGTTCCCAACATTTTACAACCATCATCTCATTTAATCCTCACAGGGGTTTGATGAGATAGGTTCAATTTTTATCCCCATTTATAAGAAAAGGAATTGAGGCTCAAGAGATTAATTGAATTCTTTAAAGTTATCTGTAGTAAGTAGTGCTTACCCCCACACTTGGCCTACTTCCGAAGTCTAAGACTTCAGTTTCTTGCTTCTTCTATGGTTCTTCATCTCAGAACATAAACTTTTCTGTAGCTGTTCTGTGTGACTTATAGACATAAGCATAAAATGAAGTTTCTTTAATCCTCCTAAAAACCACTACTAAAAGGGCATCACATGCCTTTTGAAAGAAGAGAATCACATTATTCCTAAGATATAGTTAGCAATTTTAAATGGAATATTATACATATATGCCTACTATCATAGTACCAAATGTCTCATTGTCTATTTTCAAAGCCATCCTTTAGGTAGTAAGGAATTTGAAATTCTTTGTTTTATTCTCCTTTTTCAAAATAATTACTAGGGTTGGGAGTGAGGGATGTGAGATTCTTCAAAAACATTTGAATATTTGGACATTTTTTTTTAACATGGCATCTCCCTCCACATGTGTGGTGCCCTTTTCTTTATGAAAACCATCTCAGTCTATTTTAAATAGAAAGGTTTGCTTTATCATCTCTCCACACCAATGCCTATAAGATTTATTATCCTATTTATTTCATATGATTTGCATCACTTGATATGATTATGAATCTAATTGGAAAGTGTGACATTAAACAATAGCTTCATCAAAATAGAGCAGATTCTATAAAGCCGTTGAACCATCTGCCTGACTAATGGTATATGCCCCTTCCTAAAATTCATGTGTTGAAATCATAGAAGTTTAAGGATTTTGCGGGGGGGGGGGGATTGGGGGAAACAGTACTGGGGTTTGAACTCAGCCTCACCCCTGCTAAGCAAGGGCTCTACCACTTGAATGGCACTGCAGTACTGCCTAGAGCTTCAGATAGTTAAAAGTTATATAGGGTAACAAAAAATTGAAGATAAGAAACACATCAGAATGTAACCTTATTTGGAGAAGAGTTCTTCACAAAGGTAATCAAGTTAAAATGAATTCATCAGAGTGGGTCTAAATCAAATATTGTTGGTGCCCTTATAAGAAGAGAAAAATTGAACATGAATAGAGAAAAGGCTATATGACAAAGAGAATATAACCATCTACAAACCAAAGACAGAAAACTAAAATGGGTCATTCTTTCATAACCCTTAGAATTAACCAACCTTGCTACACCTTGATTTTATATTTCTAGCCTTCAAAACTATGAAACAAATCTGTTCTTGATGCCATGCCAAAAGTAATACAGTTGTAGAATACAAATTCTTCAGCTTGGAATAAAGGCACCTTCAAAATGGTGGTCACAACCTTCATCTCCAGTCATCTCTTTCCCTGTAATATCATCAACCACCTGAAGCCTATCCCTGGACTGAGGCTTGGTTACATGGTAGGACACCTGTCTGGGAAGGGAGAGGCCCTGAGTTCAACTCTTATATTGGCAAAAGAAGTCCTTGAAGCTTTAGTGAAACTATCCCACTTGCTGTTCTTGCACTATGCTCCACCACCTCCCATGTTCATGCTCTTCTTCAAGCTCTGTCTTGTCTCCTTGAGGATCTATCTCAAGTGTCATTTACATTCAAATTTTTCCTGAATCCTCCTAGAAACTCTCTGAGGTTATCTCAACCTATTTAGGTTCGAGTCTAGCAATACAACTTATAATGTGATGTTGATGTAATGCTGAACTTCTCAGAGCTATCCATAGGTGGAGAGAAAGTTACTGATTTCATAAAGGTAAACATTATGAAGATTAAGTGTCATGATGCATGCAATGTACTCACAAACACAGTGTTTGGCCAGAGAAAGCATTCTTGAAATGAAAGTTTTTTATTATTATTATCTGAATTCCAAAGATACTATATGGATGTCTCTTTTCTGTCACCACATTCTGTTTCCTCTTATTTGTTGGTAGGATTAATCAGTTAAATCTGTACTTATTTAAAACATTTATACACAGTCTCCTGTTAAATAAAAAGAGCAAGCTGGGAGCTGGTGGCTCATGCTTGTAATCCTAGTTACTCAGGAGGCTGAGATCTAAGAATTGCAGTTCAAAGGCCTGGGCAGGAAAGTCAGTGAGACTCTTATCTCCAAAAAACAAGTGGCTCTGTGACTGTGGTAGAGTGTTAGACTTGAGCAAAAGAGCTCAGGACAGTGCCCAGGCCCTGAGTTCAAGCCCCATGAGAGAGAGGAGAGAGAGAGAGAGAGAGAGAGAGAGCGCAATATAAACCTACCTATAGGCAACCTTCACTGTATAGTAGCCTGGTGAAATTTCCTCAGGCTCCTTACCTTGTGATGTCTGCTAATGGATATCTTTCCACCAGCTTCTTAGAGAGTCACTTCTTCAATCCTATTCCCTGTTCTTCCATCCTAAGTGACTCATGAGCTGTGGTGTCTTGGAGACTTACCTTGCAGATTTTCATAACAGAGTCACCTTTAATAAATTTTGTATTATACTCTTTTGCCAGTTAGGAACTTCAGCAGCAGTCAGACATAGGAGGATTTGTTGCAAAAGATATATTGTAAACTGTGTAACTGACCACAGGCAGAGTCCTTGACATCTCTAGGATTCCCTTTCCTTAATTGTAAAACTAAGATAATAATTATACTATTTAGGTTACTTCAAGGACTACATGTGACAATTTGGGGAAAGAGTGGCGAGCACTCAATAAAAAACTATTATCACCACATTTCATATAAATCTTAGTAAATTTTAAGTCCTTGAAGACAAGGAATATTTGCATGTAGTAGACTCTATAAAATATTGTAGAATTTAATTTCTGGATTTTATATAAAAAACAGAAATGCTTATATCAACAACCATTTATCAGGAAAAATACTTGCATCTATATGAAGTTGGAAGAGAGATGTTGTTATCCATTGGTATCCACAGGAAATTAGTTCTAGGATCAACTTCCTTGGAAAACAAGATTGATAGATGCTTAAGTTTGGCTAAAATGATGTAATTCTTACATATAATCTATGTAATCCTCCTCCACACTTTCTTTCTCTAGATTACTTACACTACCTAATACGTATAAACACTGTGTAAATAGTTGTTATACAATATTGTTCAGCATCGATACTCTGTTGCCTTAAATGAAAAAAAAATTCCTAGCCCATTCAATAACCCAAATTTTTCTAAAACTAAAGCACTCTTAGATACCTATATAACCATTCACAAAAGATTTCAATATAATATCAAACAATAGTTACCTAGTTGTCTAATTACCAACAACCTCATTAATGTGTGTATTGACATACTGTATGCAATGTTACGTCATAGTATCGGATGCAATGACTTTCCCTCTAATCTTCAACAAACATACTTCAACATAAACAATAAAATGCTGAATATATTTGTTACAAATGATAATTATTAAAATAAAATATATCTAGTGACATATTTTATGTAGGCCCAATATAGCAAGTTTCAAGTCAAGTCATAAAAGGTAGGTATAATTTCTTAAGTCAACCTTGGAAATATTTGGATCATAAAAATGAAGATTACTTATATTTATTTTGTATTTATCATGCTTCTAAATGTTAACTTTACTTTTGGTTCATCCCATTCTGTTCCACAGAAGAATATCCAAATGTCAGTAATAATGACCTCTTATTCTAATTCTTGAATAACGTATCTGTTAAAGTTTAGTTGCATTGGTTAAATAAAAACAAATACCCTGTTTTTACATGGAAAGCTTAACTCTAATAAAAATACCAAGTCTCCCAAATGAATATATACGTTTAATACAATTCCAATTAGAATACTATCATTTTTGGATACTAACATTTTTGTTTTATGATAGCATAAATGATCTTCATCCTTAAGATGAAAAACAAATGTCAGACTATTTACCAGGCCAGTTTTAAAATGCATTATGAAGTCAATGTAATCAAAATAATATAATACTGACATGGGAATGGACATATGATGCAGTAGAGCAAAACAAGGTGTAGAAATAGATATAAGTATAACTGGGAGTTTAGTAGATGATAACAGTGGTAATTAAATCAGTAGGAAAGGGGCAGTTTATTTAACAAAAAGAGTCTAACAAAATTGAGGGCTCCTTTACAATAAAATGGAGTTTAGCTCTCTACCATGTTCCACTTCCTGAAGTAAATTAGAGACATACTGCACAAATAAAACTAAATAGTAAACCGGGCGCTGGTGGCTCATGCCTCTAATCCTAGCTACTCAGGAGGCTGAGATCTGAGGATCAAGGTTCAAAGCCAGCCCGGGCAAGGAGGTTCGTGAGACTCTTATCTCCAGTTAACCAGAAGTGGTGCTGTGGGTTAAAGCGGTAGAACACTAACTAGCCTTGAGCTGAAGAGCTCAGGGACAGCACCATGATCAACAAAAATTAAATAAAATAAAAAACTAAATAGTAAAATAATTATCAGAACACTCAAGTAAATATGTGTGTCATCATAGGTTTGGAAGCATTTTAACTGAGTTAGAACATACAGAAACTACACAGGAAGGTATTAACATAGTAGCAATAGAATTTCTTTTTAAAATTTTCTACAAAAATACTCAAAAATTTAAATCAAGTGAAATGTTGTCAAAACATACAATGCAAATGCCAGATAACAGATTATTATCTACAATACTCTTAAGTCATTCAACTTGGTAAGACAAACCACAAAGTAGGAAAATGAATAAGGGATATAAAGTGCAAATCCATTAAACAATAATAGTTTGAGAAATATAAATTTTAAAATAATAATTAACAGAAATGGAGCAAGGAAGGATGAACAAATGCAGTCATTGTATTTAATATATACTATGTGAAAAATGAACTATGCAGCCAGGTGCCAGTGGCTCAAGCCTGTAATCCTAGCTACTACTTAGGAGGCTGGAATCTAATGATTGTGGTTAGCCTATAATCCTAGCTATTTAGGAGGCTGGAATCTGATGATAGCGGTTCAAAGCCAGCCCAGGCAGAAAAGTCCCCGTGAGACTCTTACCTCCAATTAACCACTCAGAAAAAGCTGAAAGTGGAGCTGTGGCTCAAATGGTAGAGCTTTGAGCATAAAGTGGCTCAGGGACCGCACCCAGGACCTGAGTTCAAGCCCTGTGACTGACACAAATAAAAATAATATTTTAATGAACTATTCAAGTTATGGACAGGATGAGAGAGGGAAAGTGAAGGAAGGGATGACTTTGTCCAAGAAGCATTTGTACTCATTACCTGACTTAGAATTGTAACCCCTTGCACAACTCCTTAATAATAACAATTTTAAAATTTTTAAAGTAATCGTAATTACCTATTCCTCACTCACTTGACAAACATTTAAGTTCTAGTACCTACATTTTGATAGAATGAGGAAGGTGGAATGTATTCATATATTAATTTGACTATAGCCTTTTAGGAAAACAATCTAGAAATATCTACAAAATCCAAACTACATAAACTCTTTAATGGTCTGTTCAATTTCCTTTTTATTTCTCACTTTTTTATTAACATCAATTAGTTGTACAAATGTATTTCATTTTGGTATGTCTATATATGCATACAATGTACCTTGAACAGACGCACTCCATTACTTTCCTTCATCCTCCCTTCCCTCTTCCCAAACCAATCTCAACAAGATTGTTGGTTGATATTGTGCTAAAAATGATTCTATTTTTACATGTGTACATAAAGAAGTTGATCTTACTTACCTTCCTTTTCCTATTTCATTCACCCTCCCTCCTCATACCAATACCAACCACAGGATAAGGCCCATTTTCCATGCCTGTCATTTATTTTTAAGTGTATCGTAATTTTTCAAATAAATTTGACCATGGTATCTTAAAGCATACCTATCCAATACTTTAATCAGATTGACCCCTTGTATTACTTCTATAGTTGCAGAAAACTAATAGCAAAAATTCCCTCCATAAATTAAATTATATACCAGTACCATAGAACAATATGTAGTCATTAAATTAATTAAATATATGCTAGTAAATTTTGAGGAATTTTAATATTGAGTAATAAAAGCAAGGGATAAAAATTATAACCTCATATTTTTAGATTAACATTTGTTTTTAAACTTCTTTATGTAAGCAGGGCACCAGTGGCTTACACCTGTAATCCTAGCTACTCAGGAGGCTGAGATCTGAGGATTGCAGTTCGAAGCCAGAAAGTCCGTGAGACTCTTATCTCCAACTAACCACCAGAAAACCGGAAGTGGTGCTGTGGCTCAAGCAGTAGAGCACTTGCCTTGAGCTGAAGAATGCAGGGCAGCTCCCAAGCCCAGAGTTCAAGCCCCATGACCAACCAAAAAAAATGCACATAACAGATGACTGAGAGGCTAAAGGGATGATAACTAACATACTAATTATCTTGGGGTGATGAAATTCTAGGTGGTTCTTCATTTTGTTCCTTATATTTTTCTCTATTTTTGTATTTTAATAATAAATAGATACTAGTTATCCAACCCAAAAAAGGAAAGATATATTTTTATTAAATAAACTGCAGTTGGGAAGAAGAAATAAGTGTTCCATTGTAAACAGTTGTGCATAGTTGGGTTTGAAAGTGGTAAAAATATTTTATATAAGAAATTATATATTTAAAGATACTGATTTGTTTCTCCAGTCATCCTTCTCTGTGTATACCTATTTATTTAAATTGTCCCTTGCTCAGGAAATGACTTAAGGTAGTTATTAAATATATAACTTGTACTTTCAAGATAGCTGCTTCTTGAAAAATAAGTTCTTTCAGCCTGTTCCTTCAGGTCATGCCTCTGTCTGTAAGGACCAGGAAATGGCATCATCAATCTGGTGATATTGGGTAATTGAAGAGCTGAAGTGAACCTTCTGAGAATCATTCAAGTCTATCACTACACAAATGATTGCAAAAATGGTCAAACAACCCAAGTCCTTTGTGCAGCAGCCAATTCAGTCAATAAATGCTTGCTGAACTGAATGCTATAGTTAATATAAGCAAGGACTGAATAATTCTCATTTCAACAGCAGATCTGAAAAAAAGATAATCATCCCTAAAGTACTCTAAAGTCAAACAGTCATAGTCACTCTTGAAGCCAAGGGCCTGCTGACTCAAATCCCATCAATCTCAAGCAAGGCTTTGCTTTATCCTAGACTTCCTTTCCACAACCCCATTGGCCCCTGCATTTTCTCTATGAAGGCAGATTGATGCAATGGAGCCAGGAAAGAAGGCCTGTGTTCAAGCCTGATTCTGACATTGACAAACTGTGAACTTACACCAATTCCTTGTTCTCTATGTCTCAGTTTTCTCATCTGCAAAATGAAAACAATAATACCTGGACCACAAAGTTTCAATGTTGGTTAACTGAAAAGTTTCTGGTTCTGAATTCATCCATTTCCTCCTTCTCTGCATTAAAAAAAATTCTTCAACAGCCACTATACATACGTGTATATATATATATATACATTGCATGGTTTTCATATCTATCTCAATAATCAGAGGCTCTTTCAAACCATGGCCTAGATTATATTCACTCATCCCTTCTGTCACGGTTCTTTCTCCATCCTACCCACTCTTTATTATCACTCTTCTGGGAAACATTTCCTTTATTCTCAGAGGAGAAGAAACTAGTCTCTTTACTAAGATAATAGAGACCTTTTCTGAATAAGTAACTGCCTATTGTCTTCTTTAAATCAAGGCCTAAGATAACCAGGGGTTTACAACACCAGAGCCTACACTGACCAAAGCATTTAAAATAAGAGTGCAGATCTTTCCTTCCTTCCTTCCATCCTTCCTTCTTTCCTTCCTTCCTTCCTTCCTTCCTTGCTTCCTTCTTTCCTTCCTTCCTTTCTTCCTTCCTATGCCAATGGGGATATAATCAGGTATTGTGGCATTAAGCTACATCCCCAATCTCATTTTTTAATAGTTCACCTTTTAAGGAACATTTTCCCCATACCCATCACCATTATTCCAGTAAACACACATAAAAAAAATTTTTTTAAAAAAGAGTGCAAGAGCCAAGGATGAGGGATTGGGCATCTATAATGTGAGGGACTGATTTGGAGTAGACTGGAGAGTGAGCTATTTATATAAAGGAAGAAGTATCTACCCAGCTCCAACTGACTTGCATGAACTAATGCAGGCCCAACATTACCAGAGCTTCTGAATTTTTAAGACAAACCAAAAATTTAGGTTTTTAAAATGTAAATTCTCCTGTTTTTCATTGTTGACTAAAAATTATGTAGGCCAAATAAAACACAAACACTATTCTGTGTTCTTGAATACAAACAAAGCAACATCAAAGTTAATAATCATGGACCTGACTTCAACATAGAGCTTCTTGCTGTAGTTCTTTTGAACTCTAGCTATGAAAGAACTGCTATCATCACTCTCTGCTATCCATACCCTTAGTCCTGGCATCATCAACTTCTTTGAGACAAACCTAAGGTCTTTTCTCAGTCTTTATATGTCTTAATTCTGTAGCACTTAGCCAACATTTCCCCAAAGCACCAGTTATTTCTCAGATCAAGTCGACAAGACCAAATCAATCTTTAACCCTACAACTATTGACTTATATCCAAACACTTCACCATCGCCTGGATAGAATCTTTGTTTCTGCTATGTTTCCTGGCTGTGTTTAATGTATGTGATAGAGTATATTGAACAATCTTTTACTTTCTTACTATCAAAAAATACAAACCTACCTGCCATAGTAACTCATGTCTACGGAGGTTGAGGAAGGCCAGCTTGGACTACATAGTAAAATTCTGCCTCAAAACAAACAATGAGCCAGGCGCTGGTGGCTCACGCCTGTAATCCTAGCTACTCAGGAGGCTGAGATCTGAGGATCGCGGTTCAAAGCAGGAAAGTCCGTGAGACTCTTATCTCCAATAAACCACCAGAAAACGGGAAGTGGCGCTGTAGCTCAAGCGGTAGAGCGCTCGCCTTGAGCTGAAGAGCACAGGGACAGCGCCCAGGCCCAGAGTTCAAGGCCCACGACCAAAAAAAAAAAAAAAAACAACAACTTAAAGTATCTTGCAAACTCAATCAAATCAAGTCTATAGTTACAACTCTTAACTAGTTTCCTACTCTTCCAGATTCAGGTTCAAGGCTCTAATGGTCCAGGCTCTGTCTCTCTAGTTTCATCTCCCATCATTTTTCTCCTTAATTTCTAGTCTGAGTTAACCACCCGTGGATGCTATTGTCTAGTGCCTTCATACATACTTGCCCTGCCTGGGAAGTTCTTGTCCCAGACCCCTTCTCCAGGGAAATGGCCTCCTTCTCTTAGCACAGATGACAGCCTACTTGAAACCAGTCCCAAACCTTCAAACATGTGGACTCTCTATGACATGATCAGAGCAGTTACATCACTACTATAATTGTCTCCTCTGCTAAACTCTAAGGTCCTATAGAATAAGGCATTTTTGGCATGGGGGAGGGGGAAGTAAGGGGGAGAGATGGGAAGGGATAGTAAGGGGAAACAAAGGAGGAGGCAACAATGCTTGATAAGACTTGCACTCATTACCTTGCCCATGTAATTGTAACCCCTCTCTACGGTATTTTCACAATTTTAAAAAAAATACTGTGAGTACCATAAAAAGACAAAAATATTAAAAGATTTATTGCATTTTTCTACATATATAAACAATATATATGAATGTTTTATATAAATATAAATAAATCTGTTTTATGCCACAAAAAAATACCGTGGGGGCTGGGAAGGTGGCTCAGTGGTAGAGTGCTTGCCTTGTATGCATGAGGCTCTGGGTTCAATTCCTCAGTACTACATAAGCAGAAAAAGCCAGAAGTGACGCTGTGGCTCAAGTGGTAGAGCACTAGCCTTGAGCTGAAGAGCTGAGGGACAGTGCCCAGGCTCAGAGTTCAGGCCCCATGACTGACAAAAAAAATACCATAGCCAACACAATAAACATGTACCAAATGACTGTGAATTCCATGTGTTGTTAATGAATTGCCTTAATAAGAATACTTATCCCAGTATAATTTGGCATAAGAAAAAAATTCATGGCACCCACCGAAGACCTCTAGGATGTACACAAGGACAAAAAAGAAAAAAATCCATAATATTCCAGAAGTGTCAAATTCTTAATCACAAAAGCTAAAGATCTTTACTCAACGTTTTAGTGACGAGGAAATTGGAAATTAATATTGGAATTTAATTATATATGCTACTTACAATGTGTTTAATATTTTTATATTATAAAATTAATCACAATCCTATGACACCTGAGATTATATTGTTTTTCTTTATATATGCATGCATATCTGAGTATATCTGTTTGTTTTAAACAAAATTAAAATTATACCATATGCATAACTTTATTTTTCAAAAGAAACTGAAAAAATAAGATCTATAGCTTGGATAGATAAACATATTTTAGTTTAAACTTTACCCAATTTTGCCTAATTCTATATGATCACCTCGATGAGCCGTTTTCAACTAAGTCTTTTTGTTATCTTCAGCAGCAAAAACCCTCCTTAGCTTATAATGAAAAAATCAGGAAAGGCAAGTGGTGCTGTGGCTCAAAGTAGTAGAGCACTAGTCTTGAGTAAAAAAGCTCAGGTCTAGTCCCTGAGTTCAAGCCCTATGACCAACAACAAAAAAAAAAAAACAAGAAAAATCAGAAGAATTTATAACTTAAAATTTTATATTAAAAAATCTTAAGCCACTTGCTGGCAGCTCACTCCTGCAATGCTAGCTATTCAAGAAGCTGAGATCTGAGGGTCACTAAATTTGAGCAAAAAATGCCCAGGGAGAGTGCCCAGGCCCTGGAGGCTGTTCAAGCCCCAGGACTGGCATAAAAAAAATCCAAATGTCTAGTTATATCTCTATAAACACATTGTAAGTTGACAACATCACTAAGTTTTAAATTTACTTAATCCACCAAACCTTCAGAACATAGCTTAGTAACAGAGTATACTGTAAAATATTGATTGTTTACCCTGTGATTGCATGGCTTACCATGAACTCTGGCTCCCTGCCAATTCCCAGCATTGCAAAAAAAAATATCCCATATCACTAGTGCAAAAACAGACCAAAATTCAAAATCCCACATACAATTTCTACTAAATGCATATTATATTCCCATGGTCATAAAGTCAAATCATTGTAAGTTGGAGACTAGCTATGCTGTTGGATGCACAGTATGGACCCCAGATGGAAAATGCCATTGATTGTGGTGGCTAGAGTGGGAAGACCAGGGAAGGAACAGATATCCCAAGTAAGGCCTCAAAGTGGATGATTTCTGCTTGTTAGTGCAAACAATACCACATTCACAACTCCAATCCCAGTTGATCTTCCCGTTTCAGAAATGATGAAACAAAAGCTAAGATCATATGATTCCATTTTGGCTCCTTCTGTGTGGAGCCCCCAAACAACAGCACCAGCTTCAGCAATATTTTTGCACCTGCTTTTACCCCAGTCCCTCCCATAAGAATCCCCACAGAAATCATCTGGCTCAAGTGTCTGTGTTTCACACAGAACTCATGTTTCCAATGTTCCCCATAGCCAGAGGGAGGAAGAACAAATTGAACTGGCTAGACAAGAGCTCATTAAAGCTGGGTGCCAGTGGCTCACGCCTGTCATTGTAGCTATTCAAGAGGCTGAGGATCCCAGTTCAAAGACAGCCTGGCCAGGAAGCCTGTGAGACTCTTCTCTCCAATTAATCACAGAAAAAGCCAGAGGTGAAGCTGTGGCTCAAGTGGTGAAGTGCTAGCTTGCAAAAGGAGCTGAGAGATAACACCCAGGCTCAGAGTTCAAGCCCCAGAACTGGCAAAAAAAAAAAAGAGCTCCTTAAGTCTCTTGGTTTCACCAGCAGTGACCCAGGGGCATCATGTGCTGGTGACTGAAATTTTCCTGAGCAGTTGCTGGTATCTATGTATGCTGCTTCTGGCCTTCGCCTCAGCTGCTTTAGGTTCCTTGCTTCCACCATATTCAAACGATAAAACAAAACTGAGGAGGAGGAGGCCCAAAGTAGTGATGTGATTCATCCTATGACTCCAAAAAGGGAGAAGGCAGATTTCAGATTTGACATCAGTTTTCCTGACTGGTCTATTTGCTATACCATGTTAGCTCCCAAAAAGATCAGACACAGAGGGCATATAGAATGGTGTCATATCACATTAAGAGCTTTACTGCTACTGCTTTGAATATCCAATACTGTAACTACTCTTTGTCAAAACTATAAAATGGGACTAAGCACAGTGGTAGATGCTTGAAATGCTAGCACTTAGGTGCCAAAGTAAAAGGATCATGAGTTCAAGGCCAGCCTGGGTTATATAGTGAGGCTCTGTGTTCAAAAAAAAAAAAGGAAAAAAATAAAAACTTCAAAAATGGAATCTTAACATCCTTAAAGAAAGTAGAAATTTTTAAATTAAAAAAATACTGTGCAAAAAGAGAAGGGGGAAAAAGCAACAACAAAAGGGAGAAAATGCTGTATAAAAAGGTAATTAAAAATACCAGAAGATATTCAAAAGAGGAAAACTAGGAGTAATATGCTACTGTGAAAATAAGGTGCTATACAAACCACAAAAAAATGTATCAGCAAGACCACTTCTCTGAATTCCAGCAGCATTAACAATGCCCATGCTGCTCTTGTGCCGAAGCCAGTGAGCAGTTAACCCAGCATTATGAAGGTACAAGCCAAAGAATCACAAATTGTTAATGTGAAAGGAACTGAAGATTATGGAAATAATCAGGAAGTGGCAGGACCCTTAGTGAGTCTAGCGAGCTTAACAGTGTGTCCTCATTAATTTCTTTCCCCCATAGTTCAGTAAGCATGGTTCAGTGTTTTAAAGGATATTAAGGCAGTGGCTCTTGGCCCTGAAATGCTTCAGAGATGAGCTAGCTAGGCCCTATCTATGAGACAGTATTGTATTAGCAGAAAGCTGCAAAATACCCAAGATACTATGTGTGTGTAATTGTCTATATATATTTCATCCATAGAATGTCCATTAAGTAGCTCTTAATGGTCCCCATCCTCATGGTAGCCATTAACTTGTACTGAGATTATATTAATAAGAGCCAATATTTCTTGATCATTTTTCAATTCTTGCAACAATCCTACAATGTATGTATGATCATTACCATTTTATGCTAGAACAGAAAGGTGAAATGACTTGCCCAATATCACAAAGCTAGAGAGTAAGTGAACTGGAGACTTGTTGATTAACTCCAAAGCAGAAGCACTAAACCACAGTACTATATGGCTTATCCATCCCTGAGTTCTGTTCCTGGCCAAATACAAACTTCACTGCTCCCAAAGGAGACTGAAACACAAAGATAAGCTTTTTATTCTTTTTTTAATAATATTGTTTCCAATTATTGAGCACATAAGCTTTTCATTCTTTTTAAAATAATATTGTTTCCAATTATTGAGGACATACCATACATCAGGTACTGTTTTGAGTACTGTGGTAATTCACTGAACCCTCGCAATCCAATGAGATAGGCACTTTTATTCCGAAGTTACAAAATAAAAATGCTGAGGACAAGAGTGGTAGAGCTACTAATTGCTCTGAGTCATACAGCTAAGAAGTAGTTGGTCTGCCTGAAAGTAATGTGAAAGATTACATAAGAAGTCTTCTTAATTATAGCCACATTTTCTATAATCCACAATAGTGTGCTAATAAATGTTTAACTGATGGATCTCCAGGGGGAAGTAAAGGATTCTCAATTTTAGGCAAGATGAAGTAAACACCCTCTTTTTTCTTACTGAATACTATAAAACCTAGACTGAATTCATGGGATGGCAATTCAACAACACAGGTCGGGAAAGAAAATCAGAAGTTCAAGAATCATCAAATTGATAGTTAATTTACCATTTCTATCCCTCTTCCATGTGGTATCTCCTAACCTAAACAGAATACAACCAAAAAATAGACATCCACAGGGGACTGGTGGCTCACACTATAATCCTAGCTACTCCAGAGGCTGAGATCCCAGTTCAAAGCTAGCCAGAGCAGGAAAGTCCATGAAACTCTTATCTCCAATTAACCACCAGAAAACCAGAAGTGAAGCTAGTGGTATAGCAGTGTTAGCCTTGAACAAAAGAGCTCAGGAACAGTACCCAAGCCCCTCAGTTGAAGTCCCATGACAGACAAAAACATTTTAATTCTTCCATAAGGATAAGAAGGAAACTCTTAATGATTAGAGTTTGGTAGAAAAGAGTGCTTTCTCTTTACCTCTTCCTCTCCCCACCCTCCTTCTTCCCTTCACCTCTCCCCACTGTTCCCCACCCTGTCTTCCTGCAATCTGTCATGAGCTAACCTCAGTGACAGTTGTGGCCAGAGGAGACTACATGGTCTAAATCAATCTTTTTTGACCAACTGAACTGTGACCTCAAAATGGCAATTCATCAAAGAAGAGCAACTAACACCTCTGATTGGGGATACTATAGAGAGGGAATTCATTTGGGAAAATGACCCCCATAAAATGGTTCAGTATCTCGTAGGCCTATATCAAGCTGTACATGTACATGGATTTGATCATAATCAAATGACCCGAGGCTGATGACCATACTGAAAACAAGACAGGTCACTAACACAGCATACAACAGATGTGGGACAGAGTTGAACAACAATGCAATGGTTTTTAAAATGGAGCTAAAATTGGAAATGTAGCCAGACAGAAAGGTGAGACAGAAATTGCAGCCCAAACTTAATTAGGTTAAAGGTCTGCTAAAATATCAAAATCTTGATTTTTTGTTTCTTTTGTATGTTCTTCTCCCATGGTATATAACCCCTGTTTTCACTGTATTTGATTCTGGTGCTCTGCATCTTGTATATACATTTTTCTAATTTGGGTGGGGAAACGAAATAACAAGTATAACCTCTGCTTTCACTGTATTTGATGTTGGTATAATTTGTGGAGGGGAAGGGGAAAAACAAATCATTTAAATAGGGATACAGATGGACCCATTGCAACAATGAGATGTACAAGTCGTTATGTCAAAAAATGAACTTTACAACTTTGGGGGGGGGGGGGGGAGAAGGGGAGGTAGGGAAGGGATGGTAAGGGGAAACAAAGGAGGAGGCTACAATGCTTGATAAGAAATGTACTCATTATTTTGCCCATCTAATTGTAACCCCTCTGTACAGTATGTTCACAAATAAAATAAAATAAAATAAAAAAAGAAATGTACTAGCCGGGCGCTGGTGGCTCACGCCTGTAATCCTATCTACTCAGGAGGCTGTGATCTGAGGATCGCGGTTCAAAGCCAGCTCGGGCAGGAGAGACCGTGAGACTCCTATCTCCAATAAACCACCAGAAAACCGGAAGTGGCGCTGTGGCTCAAATGGTAGAGCGCTGGCCTTGAGCTGAAGAGCTGAGTGACACCGCCCAGGCCAGAGTTCCAGCCCCACGACCAACCAAAAAAAAGAAAAAGAAAAAAGAAATGTACTAATTACCTGACTGATTAACTGTAACCCTTCTGTGCATCACCTTTAAAATAAAATTTAAATTTTAAAAAAGCAAATCAATAATTAAAGTCCATTATTTGACAGTGAGCAAAGCCTTACGGTAGGGACAGTTCTGATAGTCTTAGAACAGGCTTCATTGCATATAGGATCCAAAATCTAGAGTCCTTGAGTATTAGATCTCTGATGATACAAATATCCCAGAAAGTTTCTCTTTAACCGAATCCTCTCACTGACACGTAACCTCCCACGTTCCAGAAAGAACAGATGACTTTTTCAAGGTCAAGAAACTAATGAGCCAGAAGAATAAAAGGCAATCTCCTGGTTCCCAGTGCCGTGCTTCTTCCCAGACACCACACTTTCTCTTAGACTTCCTTCACTGAACAAGAGATAGATAGTCAGTAGTAACAGATGAAAAAGACTTAAAAAAGATGAAAAAGAGGCAAATTAGAGAAGAAAGGTCTAATGGGCCGATCAGGGCTGCCTCTGACAGCATCCAAGAGGAGTGGAAACAGTACTATTGTACAAATCAGAAAATGGTAATATATTATGAAGTGAGAAATTTTGGATAGTCTTCTCTTAGAAACAAGCAGATACACTGTTTGGAAAAGTGCTCCAGGTATAGCTACAATGTTATTACAAAGCTGTTGGAAAAGCTCTGTGAACAGGGTGGTGAACATATCCTGAGTATAGCCTGCTACCACTCCGCCTCTGAAGCATCCACTACCAATTCTAACCAATTGTTTCATAAGGCAGCTGTGAACGAAGCCTGCTAATTACACTTTGGGATACCAAAGTGCAGTGTCAGGCAGCTGCCTAGAATATCAAATGGCTGCTAGTAGAACAGGCCAGCTATAAGAACTCTCTTCAGAAAAGTCTATAGAGCAGCTGAGTGTCCTTCCCTCTGCCCTCGTCAATGCATGCCCCTTTCATGTCCAATTATGAAGGCTGAAATCATGCATTCTCACTGAGCTAGGTTAGAATCCATAATAGGACCAGTGTTGTTGATCTTTCTCATTTGCTTGGATGGCATGAATGTGAATGCTGTCTTACATTTCTGTGTCTGCTAATAGCAATATCTCCTTGAAACAAAAATATCATTTGAATTAATGTTTAGTTCATCTGATTTAGAATTCGTTGGAATTAATAAAGTGGCCTCCAAAACAATGGCAGCTAACACTTACAAGGGGCTCCTTATGTGCCAGGCTCTTTATATCAAACAATGTGTTTCTTCTTCACAACAAGTCCAGGTTGCTCCCATTGTATAGATGAGGAAACTGAGACTTAGAGAATAAGCAAACAGAGCTGGAATTCAAATGCAGGTAAAAAGGCATAGTGTGTGTGTGTTTGTGTGTCTGTGTGTCTGTGTCTGTGTGTCTGTGTGTCAGTGTGTGTGTGTGTGTGTGTGTGTGTGTGTGTGTGTGTATGTGTGTGTTTGTGTGTGTGTGGTCCTGGGGCTTGAATTCAGGTCCTAAGCACTGTCCTTGAGATTTTTTCTGCTGAAGGCTAGTGCTCTACCACTTGAGCCATAGCACCACTTCCAGCTTTTGAGTAGTTAATCAAGAGTCTCAGGGACTTTTATACCTGGTCTGACTTCAAAACACCATTTTCACTTCTCAGCCTCCTGCATAGCTAGAATATTAGCTGTGAGCTAGAAGCACTAGCCTTATCTCCACACTCTTTTTCTTAGGTCTGAGATAAGGACAAAAACTCAGTACCTGATACTTTGACTCATTGGCTAGTGGTCTACTAACTGACCATGCCTCCCACCCCATCTGCACACTCCTAATCAGTGTATTACATAGCCTCACACAAAACTAGTCACACCAGTATGCCACCCAACATTTACCCAGAATCTTTAACATGCACTCATTTGTTGTTCTGTTTTGTTTTATTCACTGCCTTTAAAGCAAGCCAATTTTCAGTGACTTCTATTTTCTTTATGTACTTTGTAGTACACAAAGGGACAAGCCACCTCTGAATGGAATAATCAAAGAAGACTTTTATGGAGGTGACAGATTTTGAGTTGGACCTGGAAAGGCAAATTCTATTTTGACTACCAGAGATTCAGGAAGTGCAAAGAGGCAGGGTATTTCAAGCAAAGCGATCAAGAGGAGCAAATTCACACACATAGGGAAAATATTATGGAAAATAAGTAAACTCTGTGAGGCTAGGATAATAATGGTATGTATGAATCACATGTATAGCTCCAGTGTGGTGGACTGACACACTGGTGATGAAGATGGGAAAAAGGAAGAGGTACAGATTTGTCTGTGCAGTGTGTGTGTGTGTGTGTGTGTGTGCGCGTGCGCGCGTGTGTGTGTGTGTGTGTGCGCGTGCACGCGTGTGTGTGTGTGTGTGTGTGTGTGTGTGTGTGTCTGTGTCTGTGTCTGAGTCTGTGTCTGTGTCTGTGTGTTTATATGTGTGTAGAATAAGGGGGAAAAATCAGAGAAGCTGGTGATCATTTGATCACTTGTTCTCTTTCCCCACTCCTCTCACCGTGACTCTCTGTTCTTCCTAGAACAAATCACTGCCAAGCAAAGGCCTAATATTACTGAACTCATAATTATCTGTATGGTACATTTCAAATGGTTGAAATATTTTGTTCCTCCTAAAATTAGAATGAAACTTCTTATGGCAATCTAATGACCAATCAAATGTAGTTTCCTAAAATGTAGGCACAACAACATAGTTTTCATAGTTCTCAAGGAATTGAAATAAAGTTATTTCAATACTCCTAATTGTTCTTTTTTCAATGAAAAAGTTACGATATGATTGTTTTGTTTTTGTTTGATTAGGGGTTATTTTTGTGCTGGTCGTGGGGCTTAAACTCAGGGCCTAAGTACAGTCCCTGAGCTCTTTCTTTTTTGCTCAAGGCTAACTCTCTATCACAACTCCACTTCCAGCTTTTTGCTGGCTAATTGGAGATAGTTTCATGGACTTTCTTCCCAAGCCAGCTTTCATCCTTAATCCTCAGATCTCAGCCTCCTGAGTAGCTAGAATCACAGGCATAAGCCACTGGCATCCAGCTAGGTATAGTTTAAATATAGCATAATCTATTATTAGTGTTGACAACTGCTTACAAAATCAATATATGGAACAGTTTCATCACCCCACAAAATTCCCCTGCTCCCATCTTTAAGGTGCTTGTAACCACTTAAGTTTTTTAAGTTAACCTAAATGGAACTATATAGTATGTATCATTTAAAGCTATCTTCATTCACTTAGCAGAAAGCACTAGATTTTCAATGAAAATAAGGCCAAAAACAGCAAGGCAAGCACTCTACCACTGAGCCACCTTCCAAGCCCCTAGTCTAGAATTTTTAAAGCTGCATTGAAACATCATGCGAGGTCCTGGGTTCGATTCCTCAGCACCACATAAGCAGAAAAAGCCGGAAATGGCGCTGTGAATGTAGTGGTAGGGCACTCCCCTTGAGCTGAAGAGCTGAGGGACAGCACCCAGGCCCAGAGTTCAAGCCCCACGATTGACCAGAAAAAAAAATCACATTTAGAAACAGATGCCAGTGGCTCACACCTATCATCCTAGCTACTCAGGAGGCTGAGCTCTGAGGATCATAGTTCAAAGCCAGTCTGAATAAGAAAGACTGTGAGACTCTTATGTCCAATTAGCCACTGAAAACAGCTGGAAGTGGAGCTATGGTCCAAGTGGTAGAGCACTACCCTTGAGCACAAAAGCTCAGGGACAGTGCCCTGGACCTGAGTTCAAGCCATGGGACCAGCACAAAAAAAAAAAATCAGAGACTGAAGGGTGTGTGGCTCAAGTGGTATAGTGCCAGTTTAGCAAGTCAGAGGCCCTGAAGTCAAACTCCAGCTTCAGGAAAAAAAAAGATTATAGGAAAAATAATCCAATTTACACTGGAACTATCTGCACGGATACTATACTAAAGATATATAAATGGCAAATGAGCACATGAAAAGATATTCAAGCACATTTGTTAGAAAAATACAATTTAAAATGTTATAGCATTGTGTAATTTTTAATCGACAATACGAAATGCTGGCAAGTGTGTATGTAGACTGACAACTGTCAGCTATCCATATTGGAAATGTACAATAAGAAACTCTTATAAAGTTAAGCATAAACCTACCACAATACCATACAATCTAGCAAAATCTCACTTTTAGGCAGTTTCCTGTATTTTTAATGAAATTTTTCAGAATAGTACTTTTTTTCTGCCTTCTTGATCAGAATAATGTGTTTTTTTTTTTTTTTGGCCAGTCCTGAGGCTTGAACTCAGGGACTGAACACTGTCCCTGAGTCTCATTTTGATCAAGGTTAGCACTCTACCACTTGAGCCACAACTCCACTTCTGGCTTTGTCTGAGTAGTTTATTAGAATCTCTTGGACTTTCCTGCCCAGGCTAGTTTTGAACCGTGATCCTCAGGTCTCAGCATCCTAAGTAGGTAGGATTACAGGTGAGCGGCACCAGCGTCTCAATAAATATATTTTAATTATTGTTTGATAGCTTGGATTTAGCATTATGAGCACTGTTGAACTATACTAAGATCTTGGATTATACTGGGATCCGCAAAAGCTGGATCTACTCCTTTAACTTCTCAAGCTAGTTCAGACAAGATAGTTCTTATCTTAAAGAAGGAGATAAATACTTGCTACCCTGCTGGTCAAGATTGAGAAGATCTAGGATCAATGCTTAGCTTGGGGGAAATTTTAGCAAGACCCCTACACAACCACCAAGCTGGATGTTGTAGTATGTACTTGTTGTCCCAGTAAAATGAGAAGCTTTAAGTTGGAGAATCTTGGTTCAGGATGATCTGGACAAAAATGCAAGACTACATTACAAAAATAACCTAAAAGAAGAAGGACCAGTGGCATGAAATCAAGAGACAAAGTATTTGGAATAAGACCCTGAGATCAAATTCCAGTACCATCCAAAAAAAGCAAGTGGGCACACATTGAAGGTTACTGTGGCCCACAGGCTGTTTGCCTCTTCATTCAATGGTTTCTGACAGCTGACTGAGCTTTTCTCAGTTTCCATGCCTATCTTTAAAAATTCTATTCCATCCTTACTTATTTCTCTTGACTCTCAGTATAACTTTGGCTAACGGCCTCTCTAGTAATTTGCTGTGGGCCAGCAAGCCAGGTAATGAAGTCCATTAGAATAGTGTACAAAATAAGGTTACAGATTAAAGTTTGGGTCTGACTGACTTACCTGATATGTCTCTTACTCTGTAAAGTTCGTGGTCTTTAGGATAGCTATTTTGATCTCTTAAAGGCTTTCTTTGTTTCCTTTTAGGTTCCAGCCACAGTCTAGAGAGGTTAGTTAACATTGTTGAAAAATATAAACAACAGATAAAAGGAAAGTTACCTCAGTTTACTTCTATCTAATCTAATCTGTTGAAATATTTGCTTTATCTCCATGCTGGGTGGAGGGTTGGAGCCTTTTAATTCAGATGAACTAGGTTTTCATAAACTCCACATAGTTAGCAACAGAACAACAGATAACAAACCATTCAATGAGAGAGCAAAAGCTGGGCTTGTTACAACAAGAAAATGAGTAAAGGCTGGGAAGGTGGCTCAGTGGTAGAGTGTTTGCCTTGCATGCCTGAGGCCCTGGGTTCGATTCCTCAGCACCACATAAGCAAAAAGAAAAAAGCCGGAAGT
>NW_012267263.1:10124797-10126601 GCF_000151885.1 Dipodomys ordii
GGGGAAACAAAGGAGGAGGCTACAATGCTTGATAAGAAATGTACTCATTATTTTGCCCATCTAATTGTAACCCCTCTGTACAGTATTTTCACAATTAAAAATAAATTTAAAAGAAATGACTATTTATATAAAGAATAATAACTATACTATGATACATAAAATTATTTTATTTAAATTATGCAAATTTAACTTATTAAATTAATTAAATTTGTTTAACAAAAGAAATGTACTCATTACCTTGCTCATGTAATTGTAACCCCTCTGCAGAGTATTTTCACAATAAAAAAAAGGATACAGGTTAACCCATTGTAACAATGAGATGTGCAAGACACTATGTTGAAAACGAACTTTACAACTTGGCGAGGGGGCGGAGGGATAAGTTGGGGAGGTGGGAAGGAAAGGGATGGTAGGGGAAAAACAAAGGAGGAGGTAACAATGCTCGATAGAAAATGGACTCATTACCTTACTCATGTAACTGTAACCCTTCTGTACAGTATCTTTAAAATAAAAATATATATTACAAAAAGAATTAAACAAGAAAATAAAATATCAACATCTTTCATAGTAGTTAAACGAGTCCCAGACTCATAACATTCAACATATCCAGGATGTAATCCAAAATTACCACTTGGCACATGAAGATGGAAGAAAATCTTAACTTACATAATAATAGACAATCAAAATGACACAGATATTGCAATTTTCTGAAAATAACTTTAAACAGTTATTACAAAAATACTTCTGCAGGTGATCATGAACATTCTTCAAACAGCTAGAAAAAATATCAAAAGAATAGAAAATATAAAGAAGAACCAAATATAAAGTCTAGAATTAAAATTTATAGCTGGTACGGTAGGTAATATCTGTAATACCAGCTACTCAAGAAGTGGAACCAGGTACTGGTGGCTCACATTTCTAATCCTAGTTACTCAAGAGGCCAAAAAGCTTGAAGTAGAGGTGTGTTCACCTGGTAGATTACCACCCTTAAGAAAAAAGCCAAGGGAGAGCATGAAGCCTTGAGTTCAAGCTCCAGTATACACACACACACACACACACACACACACATCATACATGAAGAAGACTGTGGCTTACTGCCAGTCCACACAAAAAGCCAACAAGACCCTATCACAACAAAAAAGCTACGTGTAGTAATGTGTGCCTGTCAACCCAGCCTACCCAGAAAGAGTAAATAAGAGAACTGTGGTTCTGGCTGGTTCAGGCATAAACATGAGATATTATTCAAAAATATAACAAAAGTAAAAAGCTGGGAATGTGTTTCAAGTGGTAGAGCACTAGCACCCAACAAGTGAGAGGCTGAATTCAAACCCTAGTACTACCATAAAACTCCATTGTTTATGTTGGAAATGAGGGGGGTCAGGAGGGAAAAAAGAGGAGAAAATGAGGTAACACTGTTCAAAAAGAAATGTACTGCTGTAGTATCAAAGTCTGTAGAGTCTATAACTTTATAGACCACGATAACGACAATGGACTCGTGAAGGTTAAAATGTGTTTGTAACTTTAACTATCCCAGAATACTGTGAAATTTATGTAATCAATCTCAAAAAAATATTTTTAAAAAGAAATGTACTTATTACCTTACTTATGTAACTGTAATCCCTCTGTCATCACTTTGACAATTTAAAAAACTGGGGCAAAAAAGAAATGTACTAGAGAAAGTTCACTACCGAACACATTCTATGAAGCTATCATAACCCTCATCCCAAAACCAGGCAGGGACTCATCAAAGAAAGAGAACTATAGACCCATTTCTTTGATGAACATTGATGCAAAACTTCTCAACAAA
>NW_012267263.1:10131959-10135668 GCF_000151885.1 Dipodomys ordii
AAAAAAAAAAAAAAAAGAGAATGAGTAAAGACAAATAGATGCCTGATTTTTCCTCCTACACTTAGAAGCCACTATTTTGCATGGGGATTACTATATTTCAAAGAAAAGGCCAATGTTTTAAAGTATACAGAGTCCATCTTCCATCCATCTTGAATGGAAAGTCATTCAGCACTACAAGGCTCTCTCACAATGTGCAATTATCCTAGATGATCGTGGCTTTGTGGCCTCACAGGAAGACTGAATTATTGCTACAGCCTATACATAGAAACAGCTGCTCTAATAAGTACCTCCCCCCCCCAACTTGTCACTGAAAAGTAAGTCTTCAGAAAATAAAGAAACCACTTACCTTCTAAACAACTTCTGCTCTACTAAACCCAATAGGATGGTCAACTTCCAGTTTTCTTAATATATAATTCTTCAAATTTTAGACAAAAATGCTAGAAAAAGGAATCTAACACATCTTTGCTTTATTCCAAATACATTGTCTCAAACACATCGGTGATTTCCATTCCAAAGAAAGGTTCAGTCAGTCACTGAATAAAATAATTTTCCACAACATAGGAAATAAGGAGATTGGCTATTCTATCAGATGGGCAATTGAACAAACCAGGCTCCAGGTGGCTAATGTCACAGTGATGAAGGCACCCGGGGGATAAAGGAGGCTGTGGGCTTCAGTGGCCTTCTCATCATCAACATCCAACACAACATAATTACATTTCCACCATGATAGCCGGATGTGTCCAACCAACCCCCAGATGATAATCTATTCTAATAAAACACAGCTTCCTTAGAAGTACATAATTTATTGCGACTCTGAGCTGTTTCCTTCCTTTCATTATCTCTCTTTAACCTTCTTCGTCAGGGGACAGTTCAAGCCAAAGGTTCCAAAAACATAGAAGAAAATGGACCTTTGATATTTGTATGAAAGAAAAGACTTCAAAAGGTTGAGAAGTTTATTTTGTCTGTTTTATTTTAATAAAAATTGACTGTGCTATTTCCATTCTGAGAAACATCACTTCCAAACTCTGCTTTTGACATACTGCAATGCTTAAAAAATAATTTCAGCTGGGCATTAGTGGTCCACACCTATAACCATATAATTCAGCTCAGGAGGCTGAAATCTGAGGATCCTAGTTCAAAGCCAGGCTGGGCAGGAAAGTTCCATTCGACTCATCGCCAATTAACCACAGAAAAGCCAGAATTGGAGCTCTAGTTCAAATGGCAAAGTTGTAGCCTTGAGCAAAAGAGCTCAGGGACAGTGACTAGGCTCTGAGTTCAATCCCCAGACTAACACAAAAAAAACTAAATTACTTTGCATCACCAATGGTTTACTTATGTTATCTGCACTTAGGTAGCTCTGTAAGCAACATCAAATTCACTCAATTAAATAACACAGTATCGGGGCTGGGAAGGTGGCTCAGTGGTAGAGTACATGCCTTGCATGCATGAGGCCCTGAGTTCGATTCTCCAGCACCACATAAGCAAAAAAGAAAAAAGCCGGAAGTGGTGCTGTGGCTCAAGTGGTAGAGCGCTAGCTTTGAGCTGAAGAGCTGAGGGACAGTGCCCAGGCCCAGAGTTCAGGCCCCACGACCGGACCCCCCCCAAAAAATAACACAGTATTTTACACTTTGAGGAACAAAAATACTGTTATAGCCATAACATGTCTGTCTCCTTCAAAACCTTTGAATAAGATAGCAAATTCTTGTCACTTCTTTGCAGTGTGATGGCATGGTGCTGATAGCCTATGTACACATGTATAAAACAATATGATATCTAGGATTCACTTCAAAATCATACAGGGGAGATGGGACATAAGATTCCATGTACTGAACAGGCCTGAGAACCAAGTGTATAGGATTGAAGACCCAGACGTGATCCCACAGACCTATGGCAACCTGATCTTTGATAAGGGAGCCAAAATTGTTAGATGGAAGAAAGACAGCCTCATCAACAAATGGTGCTAGAAGAATTGGCTATACATATGTAGAAAACTGAAGATAGATCCTCATATATCACCCCATACCAGAATCAACTCCTAATGGATCAAACACCTAAAGGTAAGAGCAGATACCCTGAAAATATTACATGAAGGGATAGGGGGAAAGGTATACACTAAGGCTCCTTGGCACAGGTCAAACTTTCTAAATAAAGATCCAGAAACACAACAAATCAAAGAAAGACTGGATAAATAGGATTCCATTAAACATAGCTAACAAGATAAATAGAAAGCCCACAAACTGGGAGATCTTCACTAACTATACAACAGAAAATGGCCTCATATCAAAAGTATACCCAGAGCTCAAAAACTTAAATCCTTCAATAACAAATCCCCAAAGAAACAACCACCCATTAATAAGTGGGCTAAAGAATTAAAAAGAGACTTTTCTAAAGAGGAAATAAGAATAGCCAATAGAAGCCAGGCACTGGTGGTTCATGCCTGTAATCCTAGCTACTCAGGAGGCTGAGATCTGAAGATCACAGTTCAAAGCAAGACCGAGCAGGAAAAGTCCTCAAGACTCTTATCTCCAATAAACCACTCAGAAAGCTGGAAGTGGTGCTGTGGCTCAAGTGGTAGAGTGTTATCCTTGAGCTGAAGAGCTGAGAGACAGCGCCCAGGCCCAGAGTTCAAACCCTGTGACCGACAACAACAAAAAAAAAAAGAATAGCCAATAGACACATGGAAAAATGTTCAAAATGTCTCGCCATAAAAAGAAATGCAAATCAAAACCGGATTGAGATTCCATGTCACCCCACTTAGAATGGTCATTATCAAGAAAACAAATAATAGTAGATCCTGGCAGGGATGTGGCCAAAAGGGAATGTTACTACATTGTTGGTGGGCATGTAGATTTGTTCAACCACTCTGGAAAGAGTATAGAGGTTCCTCAAAAGAAAACCCTATGATCCTGCAATACCACTTCTGAGCATTTAACCAAATGAACACAAACAAGGCCACACTAAAGCCGCCAGCATAACTATATTCACTGCAGCAATATTTACCATACCTAAGATATGGAAACAACCCAGATGCCCCTCAGGAGATGAATGGATCAAGAAAACATGAAATACACATGTGCACGCATACACACACACACACACACACACACACAATGGAATTCTATGCTTCCATCAGAAAGAATGGCATCATCCCATTCTTAAGGAAATAGAAAGACTGAAAAAAATCATATTAAGTGAAGTAAGCCAGACCCAAAGAAACATGGACTCCTTATTTTCCCTCATTTGTAATAATTAGGGTATGTGTGGGATAGTCCTAGTGGAGGATCAAAATACCCCAATAGCTATGTACCTATGATCATATAAAATGATATGATAAAATGTATATATAATCATATAAAAATAAAAATGAACTCTTACATATGAAAACGAGAAGTTTTTCTTTGGTATTGTTGTTTTTAATATACTGTGTGAAATTATTTCATTTTTCTTTCATTTTTTTCCTTTGCTTTATCCGCTGTTGTCACTGTTTTTTATTTTGGTACCCTGTGTCTTGTATACACGTTTTTATCTGATAATGGGAAGGGAAGCAAAATAACAAAATGGTTAAAGGACAAAGGCTAAACCAATGCAACAGTGATACTTACAAAACAGTATGGTGGAAATAACCTTTACAACTTGGTGGGAAGGGGAGTGGGGGAGGGGAATGGGGAAAAAACAAGGGAGGGCTAACAATGTTCGACAAGAAATGTAC
>NW_012267263.1:10136193-10154285 GCF_000151885.1 Dipodomys ordii
AGGGGTTACAATTACATGGGCAAGATAATGAGTACATTTCTTATCAAGCATTGTTGCCTCCTCCTTTGTTTCCCCTTCCCATCCCTTCCCATCTCCCCCCCCATGAAAGTTGTAAAGTTTGTTTCGACATAACGACTTGTACATAACATTTTCCATAGTAAAAAACAAAATGACCTTTATTTACTCCAATGCCTAAAGAAGCATCAATTCCTTAGTTTGTTTTCCAAAGCCTTTATTAAAGTCTACAATTATAAACTAAGTTAAGGCCAGGCACCGGTGGCTCGTGCCTGTAATCCTAGCTACTCAAGAGGCTGAGATCTGAGGATCACAGTTTAAAGCCCGCCTGAGCAGGAAAGTTTGTGAAACTTATCTCCAATGAACCAACAGAAAACCGGAAGTGATGCTATGGCTGACATGGTAGAGTGCTAGCCTTGAGCTGAAGAGTACAGGGACAGTGCCCAGGCCCAGAGTTCAAGCCCCACTACCAACTAAATCAATCAATCAATCAACAAACTAGTTTAAGAATTCCATCTGCCAAAATGTCTTGCCCTTTCCTCTCTATCTTTACTTGTACAAATCAATCCAGTCCCATACTGAATGCCACTCGTCCCATAAAGACTATTTTCATTGCTCTCTTATGAGAAATTATATCTATTCGCATCCTACTATTTGTTTAAGTATTTATTAAATGATTACCTTAATAATATTCACAAGCTCAGGGCATTGGCTCACATATGTAATTCAAGTTACCCAGCAGACTGAGATTGGGAGTTGAGGCCATTCTGGCCAAAGAGGTAGAGACCCCATCTCAATCAATACAAAGCATGCTTTTGTCTTCCCAGTTTCCCAGGCAAAATCTAAGACCTTAGTTGAAAAATAATAAAAGCAAAAAGGTCTAGGGACATGGCTTAAGTGGTAGAGTGCCTGCCTAGCAAATTCAGAGTCCTGAAGTCAACCCCAAACACTGTGGTTCAGTGTCAAGATATTAGACATATTAATACTGTGATTTGGTCTTGAAGCATTATAAAAACTGGAATGTAGTTCCAAATTATATATAGCTGGAATTAACTTTTAACCAAGGCTTTGAATGATGGAGGAGAAACATGATAGTGTCAATAAGCATTTACTAGGTGTCCATCAAAACCTGATATTACTCAAACACTAGTCATAATCATTTGCACAACAGTTCTGATACTTCAGAACTTTGAAACTATTTGCCAAAATAGATGCAAATGGAACAGACAACAAAAGCACTCAGAGTTAAAGACTAATTACATTTGATATGAGATACTTTCTCCCAAAACAATGTTAAGTTGGAAAAAACAACAGAATGATGAACATAAAATGTAAAGGACATGTAAAATGATATACATTTTTACTATCTCTAAAAGTGTACAATGAGTATCTATTAATCAGCAATATAGATTATTTAAAAGTGATTATTAAAAAATAAATTACTTGAAAACATTACAAGAAGAAATAGGAGAAACTCTAGGGATCCTTGGCACAAGCCAAAAATTTCTTAATAAAGACCTAGGAACACAACAAATTAAAGAAAGGTTGAACAAATGGGATTGCGTGAAAGTGCAGAGCTTCTGCATGGCAAAGGACATAGCTAGAAAGATCAATAGAAAGCCCACGGATTGGGAGAAGATCTTTATTACCCAAAGGACAAGGGTCTCATATCTAAAATATACTTAGAACTCAAGAAATTAAATCCCCCAACAACAAATCCTCCAAGAAACAGCTGCCTGATTAATAAGTGGGCTAAAGACTTAAAGAGAGACTTCTCTGAAAAGGAAATAAGAATGGCCAACAGATACATGAAGAAATTCTCAAGTTCTCTAGCCATAAAAGAAATGCAAATCAAAATAACATTGAGATTCCATCTCACCCCAGTTAGAATGGCTATAATCAAGAACTCTAATAACAACAGATGTTGGAGGGGATGTGTACAGAAGGGAACTTTACTTCATTGTTGGTGGGAGTGTAAACTTGTTCAACCACTTTGGAAAACAGTATGGAGGTTCCTCAAAAGACTCCACATACAGCTCCCCTATGACCCAGCAATCCCATTTTTAGGTATTTACCCAAATGATCACAAACAAGGCCATACTAAAGCTACCAGCACAACTATTTTTATCGCAGCATTATTCACCATAGCTAAGATATGGAACCAACCTAGATGCCCCTCAGTAAATGAATGGATCAAGAAAATGTGGTATATATGAATTCTATGCCTCCATCAGAAAGAATGACATCGCCCCATTTGTTAGGAAATGGAAAGACTTGGAAAAATTATATTAAGTGAAGTAAGCCAGGCCCAAAGAAACATAGGTCCCATGGTTTCCCTTATCTGCAATAACTAGTATATGCTAGGACAAGCAGGAGAGGCCAAAGCTATGTACATATGACCATATAACCTGATGTTAAGCAAAATGAACCCCAAGGTAGGGACACAAGAGGTTTTATCTTTGTTGCTATTCTTTTTAATGTACTATGTACTTATAAGGTACTGTGATTTTTTTTTGTTTCTTTGTATGTTCTTCCCCCATAGTACAACCCCTGTTGTCACTGTATTTGATTCCGGTATCTTGCATCTTGAATATACATTTTTCTAATTTGGGGAGGGGAAGGGAAATTAAATTCTGAAATAAGGATAATGGTTGACCCATTGTAACAATGAGATGTACAAGACAGTATGTTGAAATCGAACTTTACAACTTTGTGGGGGAGGGAAAGTGGAGGGAGGGAGGAGTTGAGGAGGTGGGGAGGAAGAAAGGGATGTTAGGGGAAAAATAAAGGAGGGGGTAACAATGATCGATAAGAAATGGACTCATTACCTTTCTCTTGTAATTGTAACCCCTCTGTACAATATCTTTACAATACAAAATATATATTAAAAACAAAAAAATTACTATGTCATGCCTTATATCAAATGGACTGAATGGCCTGAAATGAAAAAACCGTAAATGTAGTAGAAGAACATGTAGGCAAATTTTAAAGTTATACCAGGATGAAAAAGATCTAAGATGCCAAATGACCTAGATGCTATAAAATAAATTACTAATTATTTGACTATATAATCCAAGAACTGCAAAATAAAAAGTAATTACCAACAAATTAAAAGGCAAACTAAAAAAATAGCAATATATACTATGTACAAAGAACTAGGTCCTTTATGATACAATGTGCTCCATATATCAATATAATTAAGATTTCATAAACTCAATTAAATATTAAGCAATAGGTAAGTTTACATAATTCACTAAAAAGGGCACAAATTTTCTAAGAAATGTGAAAGTTAAACCAGATCACAATATATCAAAATAAAGAAAATAATAATTTCCCTTCTTTTTCTTTTCATTATTATCTTTAAGTGGTTGTGCAAATCAAAATAGCTATTTAACAAAGTAGTTTATAAATACAATATATCTTGATCAATGTCACCACTTTCAACATTCTTGTCCATCCCTCCCCTATCTACCCTTTCTTTCATACTTCTTAATTTTGTAAGATACACCCTGAATTCTTGACTGCGTTCTCCCCCTCTTTTCCTCTTCATTCCTCAATCTCTTTTCCCTTGACTCTACCCCACCCCTTTCAAGTACCTACTTCCTGGGGTTTTATTTTTCCCAAACCTTGATTTTGCCTTTCTAAGGAATTATACTCTTTGAGATCTCCCATGAATCTACCATATTTCAGTTAATATATTTGTATATACTTGCATACCTTCCAATGTTTTTACTTATAAGTTCATAAGCTAAATCTAGCTTCCACATATAAGGGAAAATATGCATCCTTAGTCTTTCTGGGCCTGACTTACTTCACTTAACATAATTTTTCCAGGTCTTTCCATTTCTTTACAAATGATACAATGTTATTCTTTCTAATAAAAACATTTCAGTAACATGTTTTAGTGCAAGTATATAGGAAAATGCCCCCAATTACTTACATTACTGGTGGGACTAATAATTATTTTTATCTCAATGGAGGTAATATGATGATTTCTATCAAAATTTAAAATGCACCTATCCTCTGACCTATAATTTTTCTTTTGGGGGATTTAACCTGTAAACATACTCTCACATATGCAAAAAGACTTTTACAAAGAGAACACTATTTAAAATAGTAAAGAATCGGAACTCTTCTAGATGACCATTACTAAATCATGCTTTAGCCATACGATGAATCAAATATTCACACTTATACTAATATTAAGTACCTTCAAATTTATAGTATATTTAAAATAGGTTGGGAAATGTGTATCACATATGTTATTTGTTGTATTGTACAAATTCTTAGACTATATTTGAAAAAAAAGAAACATAGTTGTTACTTCTCTAGGGAAGAAAATTGAATAGCTACAATTAAAATACAAATAAACTTTTAACTTTTTTAAAATTTTTCTGAAATTTGTTTTAATTTTATATTTTTACTGTCCAAATTTTGCAAAATTACTCATTATAATTGTTTTTAAATAATAAAAGTTAAAAGATCACAAAAAGTAGATCTAGGAGAGAATAATGGCTCAAAATATCCATGTGGTAACAAGCTTTGTATTTATATAGGAGAGTTTAACTCTGAAAATGGAGGGTATTGCTCATTAATTCCTTGAAATAATGGAAAGAATGTTAATCTATCATATATAATTTAGGAAAGTTCAACAGAGATTATCTGAGAGTATCTATGGAATGAGGGAAGATGAAAACACAGTCTTACAAATGTAAGTAATATTCCATAAGATTGGTGGATGGAAATATTAAAAACCTAGAAAGTTACACTGTACCTTATAAAGGAATAAAAGTATGCTATCTGACAAGACCTCATAATATTAATAACACTGAGGTATGAGAATAGCCATCAAAGGGTTTTTATTGTAAAACTGCTGTACAGAGGGGTTAGAGTTACATGAGTACACTTCTTCCTCCTTCATCAAAGGGTTTACATTAAAAATTCAGCTTTCTGAGTTGGACACTGTTGGCTCATGCCTGTAATCCTAGCTATTCAGGAGGTTAAGATTGAGGGGAATCTCAGTTCCAAGGCCAGCCTGCGCAGAAAAAAAAAAAGCCCACAAAACTCCATTTCAAATTAAAGTAGCTGGCACACATATGCCATCCCAACTAGGATAGGAGGTTTAAAATTGGTGGATCACAGCTTTTACATGCACCCAGGCAGGAAACAAGACCCTGTCTCACAAATAACTAGCACAAAAGGGGGTCTGGAGACATGGTTTAGTGGTAAAGAACCTACCAAGCAAGTATGAAGCTTTGAGTTTAAATAATAGAACTGCAAAAGAAATCAGTTTTCTACCACATTAAGCATAGCCAGAATTTTTTAAAAAGGATTTAGCTTTTTGCTGTATTAAACATAAGTATAATCTGATTAGAAACTTTGGTCCCATTTTTTATCCAGGCCTTGTGTCTATAAAAAACAGGCAGTCTTACCATCAGACATGTCATAGAATTTGTGACTACTCTTTACCCCTCGAAATTAACTTGGATGCATACACACACATACTTCATAAACATACACGTGTTTGTGTGCATGCATGTGTGCATGCATGTGCACACACAGACACACACACACACACACCACAGCTCAATACAAAGCTCTCTCTTTTTTGTTGTTTTTGTTTCTCATTGCTTTTCTGCTCTCCTGACCCCTAACGCTATGTAGATGAGTCATCTGGCAACATCTTTGAATTTAACCTTTGCTATTTATGATGTCTGCTTCGCTACCATGCCCACCCATGCTTCCTCAGGGGTAAACCAAAAGAAGCCTGGGGTCAATCAGAACCATGCTCATCAATTAAAGAATACAGAAAAGATTTAGGGAGATTTACTTAAATAATGGAATTAAGTATTACTCGAGATACAATGGCTTCTCTAACATGAAGAGTGGGAAGGCAGCTAATAACAAGTATTAAGTAGAGTCACACAGAAAAAGAGAGACACAAAAATGATCAAACAAAGCAAATTCCCTTGCAGAGGCTACTAAGAAGGTTTTGAGGCAGGGTGTTGTTTACAAGTGCAAGAAAGTACAGATTAAACTATAGTCCCTCTGGGGCCCACGGTAAATGAATTAAGAGAGCTGGCCTCATGAGAACATAGAATAAGTGTATATGTTGACATACATATTCCAAAAACAAATCATTTGTAACATTAATTGCATCCTGTCTACATTTAACATGTCAACGACATTGTTTCCACCACTCTTTTCTTTTATTGCGAAAATACCATACAGAGGGGTTACAATTAACATGGGCAAGGTAATGAGTACATTTCTTATCAAGCATTGTTGCCTCTTCCACCACTCTTTTTTTCATTTTCATTCCTGAGTAGGTTGAAGCAATCACTTAGCAGTCTTGACAATGTCTGTCCTGACACCTAGTGGATGATTACAGGATACCACAGTAACTATACTATTCCTCTCCTAGGTCTCATCTCCCCTCCCTATTTCTCCCCGACTCCTTATCCTCTCTCCCTCCATTTCTCCATTCCGTTCCCCCCCCCCCGCCACACACACACACACACACACACACACACACACACACACACACACTATTTTATTATTTCAGGATACACATTGTTTAGTCACTGACCCAAACTTCAATGTTATGGCAGCATTTCCTTATTTTGTATCAATGTTCAGCGTATGATGACGAATTAAAATTTTAGGACATTCCTTGGGGTAGAAGTAATGCTCTACAGGAGAACATGACCTTTGGCCCCTAGATCTGTTGTAGTTTTTTATTTATACTGGTATTATACTAGGGTTCAAGAAATATGAGCTTGGGGTTGGAAGCATGGCTCAGTTGGTATAGCACTAGCCAATGAGAGAAAGCATCCAGTATTGAGTTCAAGTTCTGGTCAGAGACTTTTAAAAAGGAAAGAAATATGAGTATGTTTTCTTAATCTCTCCCAATTAACTGGGCACTTTTATGGAGTATATGGGCAACACATAAACAAGTGGAATTGCTTCCCAACTCTCAATTTCTCTCCTATTTGTCCCAATCTCTATTGAATAATTGGCAACTTGGATTGTATATTCTTATGGTATATAATGATATCTTTCCCTTAATATTTCTTGATTTCTGAATTTGAAGGACAAAAAGGTAGGCTATGAAAAGGCATTTGTTCCACAAATGGGATATGACAGTATATAAATAACATTAGAAAGTAGATATTATTAAACCATAATGCAAATAATAAAACATCCTACATGAGATCCTTTCCTGCAAATGTATTTTTGTTAAGCAGGAGAAAGAAACAGGCAGACAGAATGCCTGAATTCCCAGGGCTTAAAATTCTGGAGGGTACCAGGAGCACCCACCAATAACATCTTCCTCATAGAGTATATAGATAGCTGACAAGTGGGGAAATGGGCTTAAGATCTTCTAAATATTATGAGAAATATAAAAACATTTTTCTCCAAAAGTAGTGACTCTGGAGACAAAAGATATGACATTTGGGCTGGGAAGGTGGCTCAGTGGTAGAGCGCTTGCCTTGCATGCCTGAGGCCCTGGGTTCGATTCCTCAGCACCACATAAGAAAAAAAGCCAGAAGTGGCGCTGTGGCTCAAATGGTAGAGCGCTAGCCTTGAGCTGAAGAGCTGAGGGACAGCGCCCAGGCCCAGAGTTCAGGCCCCACGACCGGACCCAAAAAAAAAAAAAAGATATGACATTTATTTGTCCCTCATGGAAGCTCCTTTCACAAGATTCTCCCCTCCCTTATATACCTTTTGTGTTGGTGGTGGTGGTTGTGGAGCCTGAACTCTGGGCCTGGACACTATCCCTCAACTCTTCAGCTCAAGGCAAGCGCTCTTCCACTTGAGCCAAAGTGCCACTTCCAGCTTTTTCTGCTTATGTGGTGCTCAGGAATCAAACCCAGGGCCTCATGCATGCAAACCAAGCACTCTACCACTGAGCCACCTTCCCAGCCCCAGCAGCATTAGGATAAAAAATTAGCATTGGTCCATCCCTTCAACCAAAAGGAAAAGAAGTGTGGATCACTGTGTCCACATAGAAGAGATTGTGGCAGAATGGAAACCAAGAAGACCAAGACCAAGATCTTGTTGTTTAAAAAATAAGAAGACATTTCCTGACACCAGTGGCTCACGCTTGTAATCCTAGCTATTCAGGGGGCTGAGATCTGAGGATCACAGTTCAAAGCCAGCTAAGGCAGAAAAGTCTGTGAGATTCTTGTTACCAATAAAGTACTCAAAAAAACAAAAACAAAACCAAAGTGAAGTTGTGGCTCAAATGGTAGAGTGGTAGCTTTGAGCAAAAAATGCCCAGTCAGTGCTCAGGCCTTGAGCAAAAAAGCTCAGGCCATAAGTTCAAGCCCCAGGACACACACACACACACACACACACACAGAGAGAGAGAGAGAGAGAGAGAGAGAGAGATGGAGGGAGGGAGGGAGGGAGGGGGTCAATTTCTGAAGAATAGGAAGCTCTTCTTTAACAGAGCTTTGGAAAACTCTAATCAAAACAAAAGCTGTCATCCCTGCTGAAGTGAGGTCACTGTAGAAATGGAAGAACAATATGGAAAGGGGAACATTTTGCTCTTTCTTTGACATGACTAGTAAATAAGTGTCACAATGGTCTGAAAAGCAGTATTTCCTCCCCAAAGTCTAATGGGTCACAGCCTACTAAACATCAAGAAACCATTTAGTAACTCCAAAAGAGAACTCTCCATTTTGTACAGTCTGAAAGATTTTGAGACCCCATTTGGGACCTGCATTCTGGAATCATTTAAATGAGTAAATAGTAGTTTCAAGTATCCAACTCTTTCATAGGCCAACAGCCAGTCTCCTTAATGTGAGAAATCATTGATACAATGTAGGTAGCTTATACTACATTCTACATGATGGCATTCATTATTCAACAAACAATTACTAACACCTCTACAGCCCAGGAATGATGCTAAGACTTTAGGCAAAAAAAAAAAGATGAACAAATTCTGGCAGGGGAATACTTTCCAAGGAGAGAAAAACATATATCCACAAATACAGTAAAAAATGATAAATGCTATAAAAATAAATATGAACAAGGTGCTATACAATGTCAGATCATGCAACCCTTATTTCTACTTTGGGAGAAAAGAAAAGAAACAAGAGAAAGCTCAGCTCAGGAGAAACTTTGAAAGGTGGGAGTACATGAACTGTGAATAAGGATTATTTCCTTTATTACTTCACCTACTTCAGTAGATGTAATTCTGGCTTAGCTCTATTACCTGGATCACTATTCTACCCACATAGGCTTAGAACATTCAGTTCACCACCTTTTAGTGTGTTCCCATCTGCTGACTCTTATTGCCAGCATCTCTGGCTCTCATCCAGCAACTACTTCTCTTATCTATTTCTGTAACTTAAAATCACCTGTTGTACCCATAATTCTTTGGCATATTACCATGATGCATGATACAAGCTGCTCAGTCTCTTCAAACAAGATACTGATCTTGCAGCAGACTTCCTATGACTGAAAATACATTGAAAATGAAAGAATACAGTGAAAATGAAAGAATACAAATTTAAACAGGTAATAAATAACAACTGTCCTCTTCCCCTTTCCCTCAAGAGAGAGAGAGAGAGAGAGAGAAACGGAAAACATTCTTGTTGTAGCCTAGGCACTGAAACTTATAAAAACTGATTGAGGATAAAAAGTTTTTTCTACTATTTGACAGCCCTATTCAAGAATTGTAGTTTAAGCACAGCACTGACATGGTAAAACAAAACATGATGGTGCAGGCTACTGGAACAAGAGACAGAGTTCAGAAAATGAACAACCACATGGTCCAGCAATCTCTTCTTGATTTAGAGACAATTCAAATGAAATCGTATCATAAAGGTAGCTGCTCTCTTATGTCCACTGCAGCACTATTCACAGTAGCCAAGATACAGAAATAAAGTATCTGTCCACAATTGAATAGACAGAGAAATTGTCCTACAGGTTTTCAATTCATTGGAATATTATTTGGCCTTTAAAAAAGAGGTCCTGCTATTTAAGACAACAAAGATGAATAAGAAGGATATTATGCTAAGTGAAATAAAGTGGACACAGAAAGAAAACTAAACTATGATCTCTTCTATATGTGTGATTAAAACAAAACTAGAATATAGGGACTGAAGATGCAGCTTGGAGGTAGATTGTTTAACATGCAAAAATAAATGGTGGGATGTATAAATGCATAGAGAAATTACCAGAGGTACCAAGAGAATAGGGTAGAAGAAGAATGGGAATATGTAATTCAAGAAGAACAAAGTTTCAGCTGTGTAGGATTAACAATTTTAAAGAGCTAATGTACATCATGATAAATATAGTCAATAATGTTGTAAGATATACAGGAAGTTTGGCTAAGAGAGCAGCAAGAGTCATTGCCCTTGAAAACTGCCAATCTACTTTTGACTGCTTCACATACCTGATATTATATGAGTGGAATCATACAATATGTGATTGACTTATTTCATTTAATGTCTTCAAGGCACATCCATGTTATAGCATATGACAAAATGTATTTCTTTTTAAGACTGAGTAGAATTCCCTTGGGTTATATATACCACCTTTCCTTTATGCATTCATATGTTAATACAAGTGTGAATAATGCTGCAATGAACTTAAGAATGTTAATTTCTGATCAAAATGCTTTTCTGAATTGTTTTCATTTGTACATGTTTGATTATTTCAATAGTAAAAGTAAAAAAAATACAAGTAAATAGAAGAAAGGACTGTAATTCAGGGGACAAAATAGAAAGCATAACCAAATTATCTTAGAAATGAGAGTTTTATAAATGTTATTTAAACCCAATGTTTGTTTTTGTAAAGAAATCATCTGTGTTCCTAACAATTAACTACCAATCTTATCTAGAAATTGAAATAACTAGAGCTAAGTAAAATTTTTCTAGGTGAACATTGCTTTTGCAAAATAGAATTGATGTGCATATATTACATAGCAATTCCTCACAATAGCACTTAAATTGATGAAAGAATGTATTTTTCTCTCATATTCATTTTCAAGCACATATGTTTGTAGCCTCTCTTATGTGCATAGGAACAAAGACTCAAATTGGCCTCCTGATGTCTCCTTTGATTATGAACACTGAATTGAAATTCGGATGCACACACTTAGCTTCAGTATTTGTGTTTCATCAGTATTTGTGAGGATGCAAATTCGGATCATTCTTTAGTTCAAAGTAACTGGAATTATTAGATTTGAATTGGGCCTTTTAATCTTTGTATTTTGTCTGGTTTTACATCTGCATGTAAAGCATAAAACAGGCAGCAAGGAACGGGATTAAACAAAGTAAATCTTTTCATCCAATGCATTACAATGGAGGAAAATAAAACAATCATTAGTCAGTGAATGAGAAATCAGATGCAAGAGATATGGCGTACCTGTGCTCTGTCTTTCAATAGCTTGACAAACAGATGTATGCTTCGAAATTATGAATATTTTCCACAGAGAGCCTTCTGTTATTGGGTTCCACATATGCTAATTTTCTCCAAACTACAAGAAGTTGACTCTACAAATAGTGCTACTTTGTTATTCTTGGTCTGGCATCTTTCAGAAGTCTATGTGTATTAATCACATGTAAGCCTAGAGAACTCATGGAATTGGTATTAACATTCACAGCTTCAGCAAACTATTTTGTTCTTGCTTTCCATAGGGTTACAACTTGGTTAACAATCCAGGTATCTGAAAGCTGACATAATCCAGGGCATATAAGGAACAGCATGGCAATATAGCCTCTGCCTGAATAACATGGCCAAGGGGCAAGACGCAATGCAGAGTGTGCTGAAGATACCCATAGACCTTGGAGAACAGAGCAAGTCGATGGTACAATGAATGTGTCATGTTCCCCTTCAGTCTTGGCCTGTTGGCTTACAACTCCTCAGGCTATGCTTTTCTACTGCACAGATAATGGAGAAACCAAAATTTAAAAAGGTAGGAGCAGGCAGCAGCCAGAGGTTAGAAAAGAGAACTGACGGCCCTGTAATCTGGCCTGGAGCATACCAGCCTATCATTTATCTGAGTACTGTATGGTGGAAGCTAGCTATAATTCTTCTCCCAGGGTACAGACTTGCCACCTGTGCTCTCCTCTAATTATCTTTGATCAGACTTATGTGCTAGGAAGTTATGTTTCAGCAGCTGTGATTGGGCCCAAGGCATAGCTAAGTCTATAATTACTAGCTGGTTAAATCAGAACTCTTTCATAGTTCAGCAGCCATTAACTGTAAAAAAGCAGCATTATTTTTAGACAATAAACTTATCCTTTTGTACCTTCTAGGAACTCCTAAAAGAACATGTAATAGTTAAGGAAAAGCAAATTTGTCAATGATAATAACAAAAATGAAAAAGGAAAAATGCTAGCTATGATCAGGAAAAGTGAGCATTTATTGTACAGAAAAATTCTATAGTTGCTTAAAAACCTGTCACAGGATAAAAAGATAGACCTTTAGGGTACTTCCAATTTGGGGATAGCAAAACTTGAAAATTTGTTCCACCATTTGCCCACTAAGAATATTGAGTGAATGATCACTATCCAAAAGCATAGATTCAAATCCCAACCCTTTCACTCATTTTCTGTTGTGTGATGATATTATGAGAAAGCACTGAACCTTGAATCTCTATGATCTTCAGATGTCTCATTTTATTTTATTTGTTATTTTTTTGTCAGTCCTGGAGCTTGAACTCAAGACCTGGGCACTGTCCCTGATCTTATTTGCTCAAGGTTAGCACTCTACCACTTGAGCCACAGCGCCACTTCTGGCTTTTTCTGTTTATGTGATACTGAGAAATGGAACCCAGGGCTTCATGCATGCTAGGCAAGTATTCTACCACTAAGCCACATTCCCAGCCCCAATATGTCTCATTTTTTAAAAGTCCAAACCAGGCACCAGTGGCTCACATCGATAATCCCCCACTACTTAGGAGGCTGAGAAGATCCAGTCTGAGACTTCTTCTCCAAAATAACCAGCAAAAATAAAGCTGTTTGTCTCAAGTGGTAAAGCACCAACTATAAGCAAACAATCCCAGCAAGCTTGAGGCCCTTAGTTCAAACCCCAATACTTCCATCATAAAATATTTTCAAAACTCAGCTATACCACAGAGCTGTTTTGAAGATCAAATAAAGTCAAATCAAAGCATTAGTACAAAAAGAAAAAGGAAACATTTAGTATAATCCTCAGCAGTCTAATGGCACTTAACTAATTGTTAATAATATTTCCTATCATTGGAGCAAATAGGTTTCTCCATCAGATAAGGTGATATATTTACTTATATCTTTTATTCTCTGCCAGCAGTTGCCAATTCTAATTACATGCCAGAGTTAATGAAATGAACCCTTGCCCAGGTTGGAGCGGAGAAGCTGTATATCTCTTGAGGGTAAGAAAACTTTTCCCAAGTGTTTGCTTTGTCCTCTCTCTCTGTAATACTCCTGAAATGGTACAGTTGATGAGTCTAAAGAAAATAGTCCATAAACAAGCTAATTCTTTCCAAAGGAAATGAATGCTCATATAATTTAATGCAGGTGGCACTTCATAGACAATCTTTTCACTGAGTAAACAAAAGAGGAAAACTGTGAGTCATTTAAACACATCTAAGTAAAACTGCTTATGGTGCCTTATGCATAGATATCTTAAAACTAGATTCTGTCTCTCCAACTGTTCACCTCTCAGATATGTGTCATTGGAAGAGTCTAGCAACACAAATGTATGAAAATATCCTTAATCGAGTACAGATGTGTAGATCCTGGACTTTGCTGAGAGAGGTGGATAGAAAAGAATTGAAGTCACTTGTTTATGTACTTGGGCAGCTGTGCTATTGGATCAATGCCACCCTGATTCCCCACTGAAACAAAGGAAGCAAACTCTGTTTTCAAGAAACTAATGCTTAACACTCTGGCCAAACAGTCTCCTTCAAATGTTATCCTCCTTAAAGAACACTGCAATAATTATGAGTATATGATTAAGCGACATTTAGACAGATTACCTGTATGTGTGAAAGATGTTTAACTATTCTCATCTTAAGCCACTGATAGTGCGGTCATTTACTTGGGCTTTAAAGGGCAACATCTGACATTTGGTCTTTGATGGATTTAACGGGCCACTTGTAAGCTTAAAGGTTTTGCCTGGTTAAATCAGTTTTTATCATGGAGGCTATTTGCAACTTTACTGTCTGTCTTCCAGAAATGTCAGTGTTTGCGTTTGCTCTGACCTAGGCATCACTGCTCAAAGCTTGTCTCTGAGTAGCTCTGAAAATAGGAGAGGCTTGGCTTTCATTCTCTGCCCTTAATCTCCCACAACGAACCTAAATGAAGCTGACGTGTTGCTCTTCACTAAGAGTGCTGTAAGGCTGGTGGATGACTGAGCAACAACAGTCTTTTGGGGAAGGATTATGCTTACAGTTCTGCCCTGTGTCCTGTTGTAAATTGGTAGCATGCTTTTTTAAAAATTCTTTTTCTAGTAGAACAAAAAAATATATAATTTTTTGTTGTTGATAAGCTTGAGAAATATAGTTTCTATGGAGTCTGTGGAAAGAACTATCTAATTTGGTGAGGGAAGTTAAATCTCAGCTGGGCTTGTCTTGCAGCTTGGCAGGCCTCTTGTTGACTCCTTTGAGAATTTCTTAGAGCAGTTGTTCTAAATCCAAACTTTTCCACTACTCTCAAACCCTCCCTTCTACCCCAGCTGTCCCTCTTCTCACAAATGACCTCATCACCTACTTCTCTACAAAGACTGTGGCCATGCAGGCTCTCTCATCTCCCTTCTTTCTTCAAATTGCAAAAATGCATAATGCTTTTGCCCAGACTCTACCACAGCCATTCTGTCTCAAAAAAAAAAAAAACCCTGAGAACCCTTTTTTTTTCTTGCCAATGTATACCCTCCATTTGGACACTATTCTCTCACCTTGCTCATCAGAGAAATTGTTTTAACAGTTATTTTTAGTGGCTCTTTCCCCATGATCTATATTCAAGCTTCCCTTATTTTGATCCAAGTTACCATCAAATGTTCCACCTTCCTTCCACATGCCAAAGCTCTCCGTTTCTCCTTTCTTAGCATGAGCTCACTCCCCAACCCCTAGAAAGCTAGCTTCCACATTTCGATCTATTATACTCTATTCAAATTGTCTTAAAGTCCACAATGACCTTTACATAAACAAATTCAATGTGTTTCCCCTTAAAAGTCACCCAGTCCTGATCTCTGCCTTTGTAAGGAGATATAAAAGTTTCATGAGGGCTGGGAAGGTAGCTCAGTGGTAGAGCGCTTGCCTTGCATGCCTGAGGCCCTGGGTTCGATTCCTCAGCACCACATAAGCAAAAAGAAAAAAGCCGGAAGTGGCGCTGTGGCTCAAGTGGTAGAGTGCTAGCCTTGAGCTGAAGACCTGAGGGACAGCGCCCAGGCCAAGTACAGGCCCCACAACCGGACCCAAAAAAAATTTTTTTTAAAAAAAGTTTCATGAAACATACCAATTTTTGTCTCATTAACCAGAATTGGTCATGTGGATGAGTGTAAGAAAGCTGAGAAATAGTAGTTTAGTCAAGTGACAGCAGACCCAGATTAAAAAAAAAAAAACAACAGTGCTGTACTTTAAAAAACGTAAGAATGAGTATTAGATGTTTCAAGGCAACTGGCTACATCTTCCCCAGATGCTGAAACCTATATGTTTGGGAGGGTGAGCAAGGTAAGGAAAGGGTGTCAAGCATGACAAGTTTCCCAGCCTGAGTGTTTGAGCAAAGTTATTTTCTCTTACTTGCAATTATACCTAATCCTGATATACTCCAGAACAGATTTATAGGTTTAAGGAACAGCTTTAAAATAGTTCCTCCAAGCCAAGTGCCAGTGGCTCACACCTATAATTCTAGCTACTCAGGAGGTTGAGATCTGAGAATGGCAATTGGAAGTCAACCCAGGCAAATAAGTCTGTCAGACTCTTATCTCTAATTAACTGCCAGAAAACTGGAAGTGGTAGTGTGGTTCAAAGTAGTAGAGTGCTAACCTTGTGCAAATAGCTCAGGGACAGCTGGGCACCGGTGGTTCATGCCTGTAATCCTAGCTACTCAAGAGGCTAAGATCTGGGGATTGCAGTTCAAAGCCAGCATTGGCAGAAAAGTCCGTGAGACTCTTTAAAAAAACCACTAGAAAACCAGAAGTAGCACTGTGGCTCGAGCGGTAGTGTTCACCTTCAGCTGAAGAGCTCAGGGACAGTGTCCAGGCCCAGAGTTCAAGACCCAAAACCAAAAAAATCTCTCAGGGACAGTACCCAGGCCCAGAGTTCATCCCCAAGACTGGCAAAAAAAAGGTCCTCTACTTGAAGCAACACAGAAAATATGGTATACTAATATAATCCCACTAACAGATTTACTGTTAGCTATGCATATAAATTACCATGGATAAGAGCCATTTGGTGTCCTGGCTATTACAGCAGGAATCATCATCTATATCACCAGACCCTAAACAGATGTTATAAGACAGTAATCCTATTTTATTATGATTTTTGTCTTGAATTATATTTCTAGGGAATTCAAATATATCATTGCTTCTTATTATTTTAATATAATATACATGATAGGCATACATGCTATATAGAAGACAAGTTTAATACTCACCTAGTGGTAGAATCAGAAATAAATTGATGCTTATGGCCATAGGGTTTCTCAGAGGGCTTCAAATAACTCCTCTTCAGGACTTTCTAGCACGCAAGCTTATTTATCCCAAGCAGGCTGATGACCCTAGCCTTTCCCTTCTGCGATACCTCACAAAGGGTCTGAGTGAATACCATGAAGCAGGACAGAAGTGAGAATAAGCCTAGACCCCCAATTATATCCAAGCTTGATCTACATGAGCCAAATACTATTATTCCAAAATGTTTTCTGTCCTTTCCCAAATAGAACTCTGCATTTGCACCATGAAGCCAAATGCATGCCCCAGAGTTAATGCTGAGTTTGGTCTGGACCAAAAAGGAATAAAGCAATCTTGAAAAGGTCCCTCGCTATTATGGACTTCATTACAGGTATGAGAAGAATATGAAATAAGAAAGGGACAGACACATAGCATCTTGTACATCTCCTTGTTGCAATGGGTCAAACTGTATCCCTGTTTAAACAATTTGTTTGTTCCCTTCCCATCCCCAAAGTCAGATTATTTTTTTGTCAGTTATGGGGCTTGAACTCTGGGCTTGGGTGTTGTCCCTGAGCTCAGGACTCAGCTCAAGGCAAGCACTCTACTGCTTGAGCCACAGCGTCACTTTACAATTTATCAGGAGGGGAGTGTAGTTGAGGAGGTGGGAGGAAAGGTATGGTAGGGGAAAAACAAAGGAGGAGGCAACAATGCTTGATAAGAAATGTACTCATTACCTTGCTCATGTAACTGTAACCCCTCTTTTGTACAGTATTCTCACAATAAAAAAACTTATTTAAAAAGAAAGGGACAGAGAGTAGCAAAAAAGGGACTTTTTTTGTTTTGACTTGGTGTAGCTTGGTTTGGGATTTTTTTAAGTACTAGCTTAAAGAGTATCTTAATGACACAGGTCAGTATTTACAGTCCTTCGAACCCTATTTAACCTTTCTGGGGCTCATCTGTTAAGCATCTTGGCCAAGATCACATACCAAATCAGTGACACAGTCATCATGAGGCCTCAAGTGCCTGGTTCCCAGTTTCATATTTTAAATAAGCCAAATGACAGAAGAAAGGGGAAAACTGGGTCAGAGAAACAAAGCTGGCAAAAGAAAATGTGTGTTTCAAAATAAAGTCGATTATAAAAAGACTCTATTTCTCATGTAAAAACAGAAAAATAAGTCAATGTACTAACATCTTTCTCTTCCAATGGATATAAAAGACATACTTTTTAATGGTGAAGGGTGAAATAATTAATCAATCACCTGCTGAAGCTCTATTTCTTATAAAGTTTAAGATAGTTAGGCCAACAAGTTGAAAATATAGAGTCATAAAGACCCAAGTAAATAAAAAAGGTACATGTGCTTTTCTGCTTGTCTCAGACATATACTAGATATTGCAAATAAGGGAAACCATGGGACCTATGTTTCTTTGGGCCTGGCTTACTTCACTTAATATAATTTTTTCCAAGATTT
>NW_012267263.1:10156005-10165715 GCF_000151885.1 Dipodomys ordii
TTCCTCTTTCCTCCCTCCCTCTCCCTCCCTTCCCCTCTCTTTCCATCCCTCCTTCCCTCAGACCCTCCCTCTATCTCTTCTCTCTCTCTCTCTGTCTCTCTCTCTCTCTCTCTCTCTCTCTCTCTCTCTCTCTCTCTCTCTCTCTCTCTCTTTCCCTCTCTCTCTCAACAAAAATGTAGAATATACTGCCAGGCACTCACTGGTGGTTCACGCCTGTCAGGAGGCTGAGATCTGATATCAATGCTTTAAGCCAGCAGGGGCAAGAAATTCTGTGAGACTCTTTATCTTCAATTAGCCACAAAAATAAAATAAAACAAAACCCTGGAAGTGGAACTGTGGTTAAAGTCGTAGAACACTAGTGCTGAGCACAAAAGCTCAGGGACAGCACTTTAGGCCCAGAGTTCAAGCCCCAAGAACAGCAATTTTTAAAAACACTACTTGTCCATTTCAGAATAATGAAGAGATCTTATCACTCTACTGAAACACTTGGCTGAGTGAGGCCACTGCCAACCTCCACATGGCCATATTCAATAGATATATTTTTCTTGATTTCTTGGCAGCATTAAGCGCCAATGACTGTTACATCCTTATTGAAATTCTTTCTCTAGTCAGTTACCATGAGATCATTATTTGGTACTTGTAATCCTCTTGCTGGTCTATTTTTTCTCAGATGCTACCCAGTCAGTAAGTGTAGTTTCTTCACAGTTGGTTCCTTAATGTTACTCTTCTCTACAAACTTCACACACTCTTCTTGGTTGTCAAGTATCACTATATGCTGACAATTTTCATACATTATTGCCCCGGCCAGACCTCTCCCTTTTCAGTCAAACAACTACATCCAACTACTTAATGAAGCTTTCCTGAAGACACTTCAAACTCACTACATCAAAACCAAAGCTCAGGAACTTCCCAATAATCTCCACTGCAATCTTAACATAAATCCTATCTGCCAATAATGCCTATTCCCACCATTATACTTTACATTTTATGCAACAATTAATAATTATTTTTTTACCACACAATGTTTTACATGTTTGCTCTTGTCTCTATGGATCACCATATCCATGAACTTGATCATTGTTCTTCATCCCTTCCATTTTGTTACACTTTAAATTCCACTTTGGGGCTCTGAGAATCAGAACAGTTTATATAAGAAATTTTACGCTTCCTGGTATCACTGAAAGCACCTATAGTATCTATGTGAGGGTAGGGCTACAATACCAAAGATAACATCCCTATGCTGCCCAGGACAGAAGAAGGGGATATGCAGAGGAGAAGGATATAGACAAAAAAGAGTAGTGATCTGTCTATGGTGGCTCCTTCCATAAGCTACATTCATTCCTACCAACTAGTACTAAGTACCACACAAATTGCATGTGTAATTAAACCCTAGCATGCTCTTAGTTATAAGACTTGAGTCCTATCTCGGTGTGGGGGTGCACACCCATAAATCCAGCACTAAGCTATACAGTGATCCTTTCTTAAAAACAAATCAAAACAAAAAACAAACAATAAAAAACATAAAGACTGAGTCCTGACCTTCTCAGCCACCCCCCACATGCACACACTTTTCACTTTATTCTATGTAAGTCTTCTCTACACAGACTTCAAATATTCTTTCTACACATTATGTCCTTGGCCTTGGACTGGACCCAGAGAGCTGAATCCCAGATCATGGCTCTGGTTCTTTCCACTTAAAATTCTGCTAGCTGCCCTTACCCCAGTGTTGAGATTCAAACACAAATGGGGCATTATGATGGGCCTTGAATATCAAATTGAGAAGCATAAACTTAAATTTATAGGAAATATGCCAGTTTCTAGGTGAGAACATTAGAGAATGAAAACAGTCATGTTTCAGAATATGGTGGAGTAGTAAGAATAGTTGTAGTGAATACTGATTGGAAACAAAGAAGCCTATTTCAGGAATCCAAGAATGAGGTAATCAGCCTTATCCAGTCAGCCACACCTGCTCAGTTCTTCAAGCTTAATCCCTTGTCAAATAGACCATGGAATCTAAATGGAGAAACTTCAGTCAACATCAAAAGACAGATGGCCATATTTGAACAAGTTCAGAACACTATAATGACCCATAAAGTAAACGGATACCATTGCTGATCATTATTTGGATAGCCTGAAATTTAACCAGTGATTATTTGCTGCTTAAACATAAATATATACTGTCTCCTTTGCTTTGGACACTAATATTTGTGAGTATTTACGGAGGCACTGCCAATAGTAGATGACCATTAGATTTCTCATGTCTCACCTTTCAAATTGCCCATCTCTGGACTCTCAGTTTAGAATTCAATCAGGTGATTTATTTTTAAATTATTTTTATTAGCATATATCAGTTGCACAAAGTAGTGTCATTGTGAGATTTCTATATTTACATATAATGTACTTTGGTATTTATCCCCTTTATTTCTCTTTCTTATTTCCCTAGTGTTAGGAAATTTAAAAAAAATAATCTCTACAATGGCTTACACAACTTTCACAAGAGTAGCCCTGAAAATCTGGCACTAAGTAACTCTAGGTTTAAATCTGGAGGGCAAAACACTAATGCAACATTGTTTGTAATGATTTCTGGCCAATTAACTGAAGCTTTATTCAGTCATATAAAGGAAGAAATTTCACTCATGTTCCATTAACTACTGTAATCTAGATATAAAGAGAAGTAGACAATCTCACAGCCAAAGATTACAAGTTTTTATTTTAATGGTAATTAGGAAACTGTGCTGACAAACTAAGTTTAAGGAGACTTCACACCTATAATCCTAGCTACTCAGGAGGCTAAGATATGAAAATCCAGGTTTAGAGCCTGGGAAGACGAATCCTTCAAACTCCTATCTCCAATTAACCAGCAAAAAGCTGGAAGTGGAGATGTAGCTTAAGTGGTAGAGTACCAGCAGTAAGTAAAAGAGAGAGAGGGAGAGAGAAAGAGAGAGAGAAGTAGAAACTTGAGACCCTGAGTTCAATCCCAAAACTACACCCCCCCCCAAAAAAAGAACTATAATTTGAGAAAAAATTCACAAAAATAACATGTATTATACTCATGAGACAAACTGTAATAAAGGTATTGAAATATATCTATTTTTTTGGGGGGGTCCCGTTGTAGGGCTTGAACTATGGGCCTTGGCGCTGTCCCTCAGCTCTTCAGCTCAAGGCTAGCACTACCACTTGAACCACAGCACCACATCCGGCTTTTTTTCTTTTTGCTTATGTGGTGCTGAGGAATCAAACCCAGAGTCTCAGGCATGCAAGGCAAGTGCTCTACCACTGAGCCACCTTCCCAGCCCCTTGAAATATATCTTTTATCTCAGGTATAGTATATATATCTAGAGAGAGAGAGAGAGAGAAAATGTATCTAAAGTCTCAGAGATGTACACAATCATCAATGAGTCAGTATAAAATTCTGCTTAATAACAGCTAGATATAAATGGAAATTGAGTTCAGAAAATTTTAATTCTATATTTTAAAAAATAAAATAAGCTAGCACATTTTCCTTGATAACTACATTTAAAAACAGAACAAAGCTATATCAATCCAACAGACTAGGATCATAATCAAATACCAGGGCTGGGAATGAGGCTTAGTGGTAGTGCTTGCCTAGCATACATCAAGCCCTGAGTTTGATTCCTAAGTACCACATAAACAGAAAAAGCCAGAAATGGTGCTGTGGCTCAAGTGGTAGAGTGCTAGCCTTGAGCAAAAGCTCAGGGACAGTGCCCAGGCCCTGAGTTTAAGCCCCAGGACTGACAAAAGAAACCCAGAACATAACCAAATACCGGTTAAATAAAAGAATTATGAAAAATACTATTAAATATCAAATATTGAATGGTCATAAAATAATTAAAGTTATTAGAAAATTAAATCACAAATCAAAATCCAAAGTTTGTGCTAATGCATACCATTAATCATTTTAATCTTATTATTCCTAAATGCACATCTCTGAACATTGAGCTATATGCTTGTCCAACAACAACAAAAATAACCTCACAAAAATAATAAGTAATTGTGACAAGTTTCAGGGTAAGAAGCTAATATACAAATGTCAATTGCCTTCCTAGGAACAAGCAATGAACCTGTGGATTTTTTTTTTTTGGTGGTCATGTGGCTTGAACTCTGGACCTTGGCGCTGTCCCTCAGCTCTTCAGCTCAAGGTGAGAGCTCTACCAATTGAGCCACAGCGCTACTTCCAGTTTTTTGGTGGTTTATTGGAGATAAGAGTCTCAAATGTTTTTTTCTTTCATGCGATTGTTTCTAAAATATTTATAAGATGATTTCTTTGTTGCTTTGTATATCCCTCCCCCACGATATAACCCCTGCTTTCAGTGTATTTGATGTTGGTACAAGTTGTGGTGGGGAAGAGAAAAACAAATCATTTAACTAGGGATACAGGTGGATCCACTGCAACAATGAGATGTACATACAAGTCGTTATGTTGAAAACGAACTTTACAACTTTGGCAGGGGGATGGTGGCGGGGAGGGGGGGGAATGGGAAGGGATGAGAAGGGGAAACACAGGAGGAGGCATCAATGCTTGATAAGAAATGTACTCTTTACCTTGCTCATGTAATTGTAACTCCGCTGTACGGTATTTTCACAATTAAAAAAAAAAAGAGTCTCATGGACTTTCTTGCCCGGGCTAGTTTTGAACTATGTGATCCTCAGATCTCAGCCTCCTGAGTAGCTAGGATTACAAGCGTGAGCCACCAGTGTCCAGTTGAACAAGTAGAATTTGAAGTGTAAAATACAATACCGAGAAGAGAGCCAAGGTGGCAACAGAACAGTAGGGAAACACCACAGCTCTCCAACCAAATAGTTTCCCCAAGAGACTGATGACAGCAAAAATGCAAATACCCAGAAAGAGAAGGAAAAAATTTCAGAACCCACACAAAGACAGAAAAACGGGAAGACCTTTCCCCCACCCCTTGCTGGCCGCACAGCTCCGCTCCAAACCCGGGCACTGTGGTAGTCTGCAGAATGCCAGTGCAGAAGACGCCCAAGGTGCCAGTGCCGGTGCCCAACCCGGTGATTATAAACAGAGAAATTAGAAAGACAGCCAAATAATTGGGAAAAAATATTTACCAACAATATATCAGACAAGGGCTTAATATCCATTATATACAGGGAACTCAAGAAACAAATCCCTCCCATATCTAACAAACTAATCGTTAAATGGGTAAGGGAGCTAAAGAGAGACTTCTCAGAAGATAAAAATGGCAAAGAAACACATGAGGAAATGTTCATCATCCCTGGCTGTAAAGGAAATGCAAATAAAAACAACCCTGAGATACCATCTTACCACAGTCAGAATGCCCACATCCTAAATTCAACCAATGACAAATGCTGGAGGGGATGCGGAGAAAGAAGAACCCCATTACACTGCTGGTGGGAATGTATACTAATACAACCACTTTGGAAAGCAGTCTGGAGGTACCTCAAAAAGCTAAATATAGACCTCCCCTATGACCCAGCCATACCACTCCTAGGCATCTACCCTGAGCAACAGGAACCAGGATACACGGAAATGTGCACCAATATGTTCAGTGCAGCACTGTTCACAATAGCCAGGCCATGGAAACAACCCAGATGCCCCACTACAGATGAGTGGATCCAAACATTTTGGTACCCATATACAATAGTATATAATGCAGCCATTAGAAAGGACAAGATAATGGTATTCAAAGGGAAATGGAAGGAACTAGAAAAAATCATTTTGAGTGACATAAGCCAAGAGCAAAGAGACAAACAGCACATGGTCTCCCTGATATGTGGATGCTAAATACAAAATGTAAGGAGATATGACCAAGTAAACAGAACTCAAGAAACAAAGGACCTCCACTCATCTTGTCATATCATTACTAAATGAACCGATGCTGTTGACCACATATATGGTGTATATATGTGCATATCTGAGGGAAGCTAGGAGGAAGATACAGAATCAGAGGGAAACAAGTGAAAACATTCAACAGAAGGGCCCACCAGCTGTACTGGACATTGATGAAAATGAACTAAGCAACTCAAGGGCAGCAGTGAGGGGGAGGGAATGAGAGGGATAGAGGGAACAGCTTACACTAAGCAAAAGGAAAGAAATGTACATATCACCTGATGTGGAAGAAATAGCTGTATTGTCAAACCTCATAGAATTAACAAACTTTATAGACCACAATAATGACAATTTGCCTCATGAAGGTTAGAATGTGTTTGTGACTTTAAGTATCACTATCTCATAATACTGTGAAATTTGTGAAATTTAAATAATAACTTAATCACAATAAAAAATATTTTTAAAAAAGAAATCTAATAACAGATTCTGGAGGGAATATGGCCAAAAGGGAACCCTACTGCATTGTTGGTGCGAGTGTAAACTTGTTCAACCACTTTGGAAAGTATTATGGAAATTCCTCAGAAAAATACACATAGAGCTCCTTTATGACCTAGCAATCCCACTCTTGGGCATTTACCCAAATGATCACAAACAAGATCATACAAAAGCTACCAGCACAACTATATTTATCACTGCATTATTCACCATAGCTAAGATATGGAACCAACCCAGATGCCCCTCAGTAGATGAACGGATCAAGAAAATGTGACATATATATATATATATATATATATATATATATATACACACACACATATATACATACATACATACATACATACATACATACATACATACATTCATACATACATACATAAATCGAATTCTATGCCTCCATCAAAAAGAATGACAACACCCTATTTGTTAGAAAATGGAAAGACTTAGAAAAAAGTAAATAAGCCAGGCCCAAAGAAACATAGGTCCCATGGTTTCCCTTATTTGCAATAACTAGTATACATCTAGGATAATCTTTCCAGACAAGCAGAAAATGTCAAAAGCTATGTTCATATGACCATATAAGATGATGCTAAGCAAAATGAACCCCAAGATAAAGACAGAGGTTTTTCCTCTATTACTGTTGTTTTTAATGTACTATGTAATTTTTTTGGTTTCTTTTGTATGTTCTTCCCCTATGGTATAACCCCTTTTCACTGTATTTGATTTTGGTGCCCTGAATATTGTATATACATTTTTCTAATTTGGGGAGGCGAAAGGAAATAACAAAATGCTGAAACAAGTATACAGGTTGACCCATTGTAATAATGAGATATACAAGACACTATGTTGAAAATGAACTTTACATTACAACTTGGGGAGAAGGAGGGAGAAGTTGTGGAGGTGGGGAGAAAAAGAATAGTAGGGGGAAACAAAGGAGGAGGTAACAGTGATCAATAGGAAATGTACTCATTACCTTATTCGTGTAACTGTAACCCCGCTGTACAGAATCTTTACAATAAAAAAATTTAAAAACAACACACAATACTACTTATCTTAATTCCCCAGTACAAAATAGTTAGATTAACTCTAACAAAATAGTCACAAGGTCTATATGAGAAAACTAAAGAAATTAAAAAGGAGTTAAATAAATGGAAAAATACTCCAAGTTCAGGAAAAGGAATGTTGAATATTGACAATGTCAGTTTTTCAAAATTTGATGTGTAGATTCAGAACAGTGACAAACCTCTCAGAAGTTATTTTATAGACCAAAAAGTGTGGTATACGCATATATATGGGTGTATGTACAGGGGAATTTTATTCAACTATCAAGAAGAATGTAATTATGTCACTAATTTGCAGGGGAAAGGCTGGATCTAGAAATAGTGAAGCAAGTCAGGATCAGAAAGAACAAGGGCTCATGTTTTCTCTCATATGTGGATTGCAGACCCAAAATACAACCTCCTAGGTAAACATACACAGGAGCACAGACATATATATACATGATCAACCTGAATAAAGTATAGTACATGCGGGAGTAAAACCCCATGTGTGAATATTTAACAAAATGGATTTCAGGGAGCTGAAATCCATTTTGAAGGGGAAGGTTAATGAGAGGGAGATAGATGAATGGAAAAGAAAATGGAGAATGACTACAGTCATAATACTCAATTTACACATGTGAAAAAAGAAAGTGGGAAGCTTAATGTGAGTGGCATAGGGGTGGGGGAGGAATTCGAAGGGGAAAGGAGAATGATGGAGAGAGTACCTCTGATCAAGATACACTGGACCCATAAATGGACATATTAAATTGTATCCTATTTGGTATAACCATTTGTAGATAAAAATAAACTTTTTTGTCAGTTGTGGGGCCTGGGCGCTGTCCCTCTGCTCTTCAGCTGAAGGCTAGCACTCTACCACTTGAGTCACAGCTCTACTTCCGGCTTTTTCTGCACATGTGCCACTGAGGAATTGAACCCAGGGCCTCATGCATGCAAGGCAAGCACTCTACCACTGAGCCACCTTCCCAGCCCAAAAATAAACTTTTAAAAATGAGCAAAAAGGGGCTGGGAATGTTGCGAGGGCTCAGAAGGAAGGACTGATGAATTAACAAAGCACACAGGAGTTTTGGAATGATCAAACTATTCTATATGAAACTGAAATTATGGACACATATCATTACACATTTTTCAAGACCCATAGAATGTACCACCAGGAGTGAATCCTCATATGAACTTGAGATTTGGGTGCTAACAAAATGCCCATACAATGTGATCAATCTGAACAAGTGTACCACTATTAGGTTGAATGTCAGTAGTGGGAGGGACTGTGTATGTTAGAAGAACAATAGTGACACTGTAAATTCTCTGTGGTCATAAGCAAGATAGAACTAGATAGCTTGTTGCTCTTACAAGGCCAAATATATTTAAGCATCATAAAATATTCATGGAAACCTTAGAAGAATAAAAAAAATCTGAACCTGCAGAAAAAAGGAATACGGAAAGTTTTATTTTTCCAACAGAAAACTGGTACAGGGAGAAGTGGAAATATAAGGCAAACAGTTGTTAAACAAAACTGTCAAATAGTCATCAACAATTGTTAAGCCCAAACTATATGAAAAGAAGCAAGTTGCAGAATAATATGTATACAGTGAAACAACTTTGTAAAGATTTCAAGGCCCAGAAAACACTTAGAGTTCACAATACTACTTCTGTTTATTAATTCTTAAATAATAAACATGAACTCTGCAATAATGTTTATTTTTAGAAAGAAAGAAAATGAGATCAAAGAAAGATACAATATGAATGTACTGTGTAAATTTTCATTTGTTTTTAAAAATGTTTTAGGGCAGGGAATGTGTCTTGGTGGTACAGTGCTTCCCTAACATGCATGAAGCCCTGGGTTCAATTCCTCAGTACCACATAAACAGAAAAAGCCAGAAGTAGTCCTATGACTCAAGTGGTAGAATGGTAACCTTGAGCAAAAGAAACTCTGTGACAATGCATAGGCCCTGAGTTCAAACCCCAGGACTGGCAAAAAATGTTGTTTTAAATAAAAAACATTAATTTTTTAAAACGTAAGCAATAGGTACTCAAGCAGTTGTTATGATTTATTATGTTTCAAATAACTCTTGTTTTAAAACTATGTTAAAAAAGAAGAACAAAACATACAAAATCTTGAATATAAATATATTCTAAAAATAAAAGAAAACATTGAGATAGCATGCAAACACAGATTGAGAGTTTCTTTTTAATTCTTTTTTTTTTTTTTGGTCGGTCGTGGGGCTTGACCTCTGGGCCTGGGCACTGTCCCTCAGCTCTTCAGCTCAAGGCCAGCGCTCTACCACTTGAGCTACAGCGCCACTTCCGGTTTTCTGGTGGTTTAT
>NW_012267263.1:10166295-10174344 GCF_000151885.1 Dipodomys ordii
CCTGGGGCTTGAACTCTGGGCCTGGGCACTGTCCCTCAGCTCTTCAGCTCAAGGCAAATGCTCTACCATTTGAGCCACAGCGCCACTTCCGGTTTTCTAGTGGTTTATTGGAGAGAATAGTCTCATGGTCTTTCCTACCATGGCTGGCTTTGAACCGCAATCCTCAGATCTCAGCCTGCTGAGTAACTAGGATTATAAGCAAGTCACCGGTGCCCGGCTCCCTCTTCTTTATTCTTAAGAGTGACTGTCTGGAGGATAGATTATAACCTCCTTCTACTATGTGTCAGATATGTTTTACAATGATCATGTATAACTATGGTAAGCAGTTAAAAAAACATAAAAACATTTAAGTGGTGGGGATGGGAGGGAAAAATTGGGAAAGAGTAAGGGAAGGAGTGACATGGCTCAAAGAGGAATAACAAAATGCTGAAACAAGGACACAGGATGACCCATTGCAACAATGATACCCACAAGACACTATGTTGGAAATGAACTTTACAACCTTGTGGGGGAGAAGAGTGACGGAGGTAGGGGAGGGAAAGGATAGTGGGAGAACATAGGAGGGGGTAACAATGCTCGACAAGAATGTACTCATTGCCTTACTATAACTGTATATATACTATATATATATATATATATATATATATATATATACTATATATATATACTATAACTGTAACTATAACCCCTCTGTACAGTATCTTTACAATATAATAAAATTTTTTATAAAAAGAAATGTGGGCTGGGAAGGTAGCTCAGTGGTAGACTGCTTGCCTTGCATGCATGAAGCCCTGGGTTCGATTCCTCAGCACCACATAAGCAGAAAAAACCAGAAGTGGCTCTGTGACTGAAATGGTAGAGTGCTAGCCTTGAGCTGAAGAGCTGAGAGACAGCGCTCAGGCCCAGAGTTCAGGCACCATGACCGAACCAAAAAAAAAAATGTACTGATTACCTGACTTATGTGACTGTAACCCCTCTGTACATCATCTTTACAATAACAATAAAATATTTTTAAGTTAAGTGGGGACAATTGAAAAGAATGCAAGGAAGCATGGACATACCTTTAGTCTTCATTAGAAGAATTCAAAAGCAACAATAGTTTAGGGGGAAAAAAGCATACTTGAAAATGAAAGTTCTCTCTGAACTTAGTGTTATGTTCAGTCAAAATGCTGGGAGGAGCTATTAACAAATCAATGCAAAAATGTAGATTTGTTTCATACTCTAGTTAAGGTTTTCCATTATTGTGAGAGGCAAAAATATAAGACTGAGTTGATACAATATATTTTTGATTAAAGCAATGCCTGTGTTATCCTATGTCAGCTGGTCTTGAAGATTAGATCATTCTTAGGCTGTAATTATATAATGCTGGCTTTGTTGACTTGAAGTAGAAGGCTAATTCAGGGAGTTTACAGTGACAACAAAGCTATTAGATTGTTGGCATAGTAACAAGAAGAGAAGAAAACAGTATGTACCAATTTTTACACTGGTGCTTATATCTTATGCCAGTGGCAATCATTTTATTATACATTGGGTTGTAAGGATATTTACAATTAATAGTATTATATATTCACAATTATAAGTATCATAGAATAAATAATGACTATATAACAGGCATACTGTTGTGGGTGGCTAATTTCAAAGCAGAAATCATATTTTCAAGATGGAACATTTGTGTTCAGTAAACATATTTTGAACACAAATACATATAGCAAGGATAAAAAATAACTGCATTCTTTTAATATTGTATGGCAATATCATTAAGAACATGTTTTATAAAGTATACCAAGGGGTGGGTTCATTACTTTTAATGGTAAAGGAGCACTGCAACAATTATAACCCATAGTCTTATTGTTGAGATGGAAATGAACCATGTGCTACCTATAGTTCAGAAGTCCAAAAGGGGGAACAGATTACATTCCACTGTGCAATGTCAAATAAATAGGTTTTTCCCAAAGTGGCTGGCTCATTTCTCATTAATTTCTTTAAAATCTAAATGGCCGTTTTTTGCCAGTCCTGAGGCTTGAACAAAGGACTTGGGCACTGTCCCTGAGCTTCTTTTGCTCAAGGCTAGTACTCTACCACTTGAGCCACAGCACCACTCCCAGCTTTTTCTGTTTATGTGGTACTGAGGACTCGAACCCAGGGTTTCATACATGCTAGGCAAGCACTCTACCACCAAGCGACATTCCCAGCCCATTTATGGGCAAATTTGGAAAGATTTTGTTTTTGCTAGTCCTGGGGCTTGAACTCAGGGCCTGATCACTGTCCCTGAGCTTCTTTTGCAAAAGGCTAGCACTCTACCACCTGAGCCATAGCACCACTTCCAGATTTTTCTGTTTATGTGGTACTAAGGAATCAAACCTAGGGCTTCATGCATGCTGGGCAAGCACTCTACCACTAAGCCACATTCCCAGTCCTGGAAAGCTATTTTAGATCAATATTTCTCAAAGGTGAATATAATTAACTAACATAGGTATCTCAAAAAGATAGGACAGACAGACGGGCACTAATGGATTTATTAAAACTGGAACTGTTTATAACTTTTGACATATCTTTTCAGCTTCTAGGAAATTATTCTGCAGAACAAAGATGTATACACAAGAATTTTCACTGAAGTATTGTTCATAATTTTTGCAATATCCAAAAGTTGGTAGCAACTCAAATGTTCATTAATAGGGAAATAATTAAATGAATCATGGCATATGCACAGAATAAAATGCAATATGTAATACAGATACACATAAATTCATATATACTAATGTGAATAGAGTAGGCATAATGTATCCAATGAAATAAGCATAATGTACAATGCTATTTTGAATATGATCTCAATCTCACTGATACCTTTATGTTAGTAATGAAAACTAGAGAAATAAGCTGTAAAAATGTTAAGAATGGAGACTATAGAATACTTTCACTAATCTGTTTATATATTTCCAAATCTTACATAATGTACACATATTCATTTGTAATCAGAAAAAATACTTTTCAAGTTAGACCCTACTGATGAGATTTTGTGTACATACAAACACACATGTGTATACTACAAATTATTCTGAGCATTTTAACTGACATAGGTCAAAATGAATTTTAAAAGATATGTAGAAACAGACAAGGTTATACAAACTTGATTTTTTTTCTTTAAGATGGTGTTATGGCTTCATTATGTCCCCCAAATACATATGCTAAAATCCTAGTAGTTCATAATATTACTCTACTTGGAGAAGGGGCCTTTAAAAAAAGAAAATAAATGAAAATGAAGCCACTAGGATAATCACTAATGCAATCTGACTGATGTTGTTACAAAAAGAGGAAGAGATTGGGACAGCTGTAGAGAGGCAATCCAGTGAGGGCTAATCAGAAGAGAGCATCTGGAAGCCAAGAGAAGAAGCTTCTGAAGAAGCCAAACCTGCTGACAACTTGACTTGGACTTCTAGTCTCCAGAATAATAAGAAGTTACATGTCACCAGTTGAGTTAGATTCCTAGCCCTTTTGTTTTTGAGATAAAAGTCTTCCTAACTTTTCCTGGGCTCATCTCAAACTCAAAATCCTCCTTACTGTTTCCTGGATAAGTGGGACCACCACACCTGGCGAATTATATACTTCAATAGTGAATTAAGCCACTGAGATCACAAATTAAGCCAGCCTGGGCTACATAAATAAGTAGATAGATAGATAGATAGATAGATAGATAGATAGATAGATAGATAGATAGATAGATAGATAGATAGATAGATAGATAGATAGATAGATAGATAGATAAATGAGTTGAATGACTTGAGAGTAGTATGGCAATAAAGTTGCTTTTAAAACTTAGTTTTTGAGGTGGGGATGGGGGTTGGAGAGGAAAGAGCAAAGGAAGGAGTAACATTGTCCAAAAAGGAATGCACTCATTACCTGACTGACGAAATGGTGACCCCTCTGTATATCATCTTTATAATAACAGTAAAAAAAAAAAAAAAAACTAGCCGGGCACTTGTGGCTCATGCCTATAATCCTAACTACTCAGGAGGTTGAGATCTGGGGATTGCAGATCAAAGCCAGCCCAGGCAGGAAAACCCATGAGACTCTTACCTCCAATAAACCAATAAACTGGAAGTGGTGCTGTGGCTCAAGTGGTAAAGCACTCACCTTGAGCTGAAGAGCTGAGGGACAGCACCCAAGCCCAGAGTTCAAGCCCCATGACCAACAAAAAAAGAATAATTAAAAAACTTAGTGTCTGGAGCTGAGAAGGTGGCTCAGTGGTAGAGTGCTTGCCTTGCATGCATGAGACTCTGGGTTCAATTCCTCAGCACCACATAAGCAGAAAAAGCTAAAAGTGGCACTGTGGCTCAAGTGGTAGAGCACTAGCCTTGAGCTGAAGAGCTGAGGGACAGTGCCCAGGCCCAGAGTTCAGGCCCCACGACCGGCAAAAAAAAAAAAAAAAAAAACTTAGTGTCTGGAAAAGAATGAGGAAAATCACAAAACTGAAAATAAAGAGTAACTACAAATAAAGGAAAAATTATTGTATAATAATTTGTCGAATTCTATACAAATACATTTGAAAATCTAGATGAAATTGACTACTTCATAGGATATTTGAATCACCAAAATTATCTCAAGAATGGACTGAAAATAAAAAATATTTACTATAAATTACATTGAAATGAATTTGAGTATCCTCAAAATGCACAAACCCCAGAAATTTCAGATAAACTTCACCAAATATGTAAGGACTATATAACTGCAATGTTACCTTTCCTGTTCCACAGAAAATGATCCACAGATTCCTGTTTAATGAGATGTACAAGTCACTACATAGAAAAGGAACTTTAGAACTTTGTGGGGAGGGGCTGGGAAGGTGGCTCAGTGGTAGCGCGCTTGCCTTGCAAGCCTGAGGCCCTGGGTTCGATTCCTCAGCACCACATAAGCAAAAAGAAAAAAGCCGGAAGTGGTGCTGTGGCTCAAGTGGTAGAGTGCTAAGCCTTGAGCTGAAGAGCTGAGGGACAGCATCCAGGCCCAGAGTTCAAGCCCCATGACAGGACCCAAAAAAAAAAAAACAACTTTGGGGGGAGTGAGGAGTTGGGGAGGGGGGGGAAGGGAAGGGATGGTAGGGGAAAAACAAAGGAGGAGGTAACTGCTCTAAAGGAAATGTTCTCCTTACCTTATTTATGTAACTGTAAACCCTCTGTACACTATTTTTACAATAAAAACATTTTTAAGAAGAGTGTAAAGCAGGTCAAGGAAGATGGCTTAGTGGTAGAATGCTTGCCTAGCATGCATGAAGCCCTGGGTTCGATTCCTCAGTACCACATAATCAGAAAAAGCTGGAGGGGGCACTGAGGCTCAAGTGGGACAGTTCAAGTCCCAGGACCAGTAAAAATAATAATAATAAATTATATATATAATTACATATATAAACAAATATAAATCTCATGTATAAAAGAACACCACTGGGGATATGACTCAACTAGTAGAGGGGGCCTAAATTCAGTCCTCAGTACCACAAAGAACACACCAATAACCAATTGGATGTATTTCTGGAAGGTAATTTATTTTAATGTTAGAGATCATTAATACAATTCACTATATTAATAGAGCAATGGAGGAAAATAATATGATCATTTTCATAGATACTGTGAATATATTTGACATTATTCAACATCCAGTTCTTATTTAACATACTTTTCATAAACTAAGAATAGATATATACTTGCTTACCAATATGGAATTTAAAACAGCTTGATACTGGTATATAAATAGACAGACAGACTTAGAACCAGAATGAATACAGTTCAGAAATGATGACAAATATGCATGGGACTTTAGTATTGGAATCCAAGCCACATTTGAAGGCATTGGGGGGAAAATTCATATTCAACAAATGTGCCAGCAACTGGCTAGACTCAGGCTGAATATATACCACATTCCTTACATCAAACAAATTCCACATGATATTAAGAAACTAAGTGTATTAGAAAAATAGTTGAATGTTTATGATCTTGGGATGAGGAAAGTGGATGTAAACAAGATATAAGATGCAAAAGCCATTGTTACTAGTGGCTCATCCCTGTAATCCTAGCAAATCAGGAGGATGAGATCTGAGGATCACAGTTGGAAGACAGCCCTGGCAGGAAAGCCGATGAGTCTCTTATCTCCAACTAAAACACCAAAAAACTGGAAGGGGAACTGTGGCTCAAGTGGTAGCATGCTAACCTTAAGCACAAAAGCTCAGGAACAATGCCAAGGCCCTAAGTTCAAATCTCAGGATGGGCACAAAAAGAAATTCCAAAGCCTTAAGAAAAATGTTAACATATTTCACTACATTCAAATGGAAAACTCTTGGCAGGGAGAATTTTGTCTCATAATACTTTTAGATACATCAAATATTTAAACTTATCAAAATCATAAAAAAAGAACATGGAAGATTTTTTAATAATATCAAAGTGAGAAAAAGCCTTTTCCAAACAGGACATAAAATCCAGGACACAGAATGAAAAGACTGACATATTCGCATGCATAAAATCTTTAGGGGTTGTCAATGTTTTCTCAACTTAAAATTTGTGCTATAAAGTGAAAAATCTGTAGTGATGTACGATGGAATAAAAGACCCAAAAGAACTTTCTAATTTTGTATCTGCAAAAGGAAGTTTATGAAAATATAAAAAGAATTATCAAAGTGTATTTGTACAGGCAAAAAAAAGTTTGCAAGGCTTTCTCTATTCACACTTCCCGTGGAAATGCCAACTTAGTGCTTTGGAGTGTCTGGTGATAGAAACCATATGTCAGTAACTAAATAACATTGAAGTAAGTGAAAGATTCAAATCTAATATGATGTGAAGATTTTTTTACATATAAAACACATTTTTCTAATTAAAAAATCTTTTGAGGTCTGAATGGGAAAAAACACACAGGTTAACACTTTACCAACAATGATAATTCATACCACCAATATAACACATCCTCAATTTATAAAGAACCCCAACAACTCAATAAGAAAAATCAATGGTTAATATGAACTGCACCCATGTTAGATTTCTTCGCTGTAACCCATAGCTTTTGTATCATGATTCTAGATCCAATATGTTCATCTTTATGGTTGCCTTAAATCTGGCAGGCATGTTTTCCATGTTTCCTTCTGTTAATGAAAATATTTAACAAAGGGTTGAGAAGAGCCTTCTTCCTGGTGAGACTAGTCATCACTACAGGAAAACATCCATCTACCTCTTTGGGTAATGAACTACCAATTCAGTGGTCGCATCATCTATTATTTTACTAGTACTACCTATTTCCGCTTGCCCATAGGATGTCTGGAGATCTAAGTGTTTCAATGCAAAATGTCCACAGAATTCCTTTGCTTGCCATCCTTCTCTGAAACCCCTTTCACAAGTATTTAAAATAAAGAAGCAAGTTCTTTACTACACCCTGCAGGCTTCTGAGTCAATTACCCAGAATTGAAACTTTCAGAAAAGCTATGATTTTCTCCTTCCCCCTACCCCCCCCAAAAAAAACCCTTTCATAACACATTTTTACAGGACATTGTAAAATGTGAAGGTACACAACTGTTTGCCCCCTGGAATCAACTCACTGCTACCCAAAATAAACCTAAAAACTGAACACAGCAAAGAGATAGAAGCCTCTAACCAGGGGAAAGGAAGCTAAATACACACTGCAGAGAATTACCAGAGAAACAATCTCTGTAACATCTTCTTGCTTTATATCTAGCTCTAACACACACACACACACACTATGGAGGAAATGTTAGGAGAATAACATATTTTCTGGTTTCTTCTGGAATCAGATACTGTGGCATTGAATGGTTACATAGGTATAACATTAACAGAAAAAAAAATGCTATGTTTCTGAGTTTATGTGTAAAGTACACAGCCTATAGGGGAAAAATGCATTTTCTTTTTACTTGTCCTACTAAATTTGAGCCAAATTGCCCTGGAAAGACTTTTATTTCCTTGTTAAGATTGTTTTTAATTAGCATACATTAGTTTTACAAGAATAATTTATTGTGACATTAATATATATATATATATATATATATATATATATATGTTGGTGG
>NW_012267263.1:10175837-10183044 GCF_000151885.1 Dipodomys ordii
TTTCATTGAGATTCCTTATGCCATCTTCCTACATAGTTAACAATGTATTCTAATATTATTCATCTTCCATCATTCTTTCTCCCATTTGGCCCCTTCCCCTCTTCTACTGCAATAGTTAGAATAATTTCAGCTGCATAAACAGTCCAATAGTTGGAATAATGTTTTCTATATCTGTATGTATGTGTATATATATGCATGTCCATGAATATAATGTATGGTCTTTAGCTCTAGCTTGTACAGATGAGAGAAAACAGGCAATATTTGCTTTTTTAGCTTGGTTTATCTTACTCAATCTGATGATCTCCAGTTCTTTTTTTTTTCAGTCGTGGGGCTTGAACAGGCCGGGGTGCTGTCCCTCAGCTCTTCAGCTCAAAGCTAGAGCTCTATCACTTGAGCCACAGCACCACTTCCAGCTTTTTCTGCTTATGTAGTGCTGAGGAATCAAACCCAGGACCTCATGCATGCAAGGCAAGTACTCTACTACTAAGCCACCTTCCCAGCCCTTGATCTCCAGTTCTATCTCATTTTCCAATCTTTCCCTTATGCTCTCATTTTTCGTTATACTTAAGTAATATTCCATGGAATATATGTGCCATATTTTCATCTGTTGGTTGTTGGGTATCTAGGCTGTATCCTCAGTTAAGTTATTGTGAACAGCATTGCAATAAACATGGGCACACAGGTATCTTTTATTTTTTTTTGGTTGTTCATGGGGCCTGAACTCTGGGCCTGGGTGCTGTCCCTCAGCTCTGCAGCTCAAGGGGAGCACCTACCACTTGAGTCACCACACCACTTCTGGCTTTTTCTGCTTATGTGATGCTGAGGAATAGAACCCAGGGCCTCATGCATTCAAGGCAAGCACTCTACCACTGAGCCACCTTCCCAGCCCAGGTATCTTCTTTGTACATTGATTTACACACCTTCAGATATGTCCAAGAGTGGTATGGTGGGCTCATAAGGTAGGTCTATTTCTTTTTTCTTCATTCTGGGGCTTGAATTCAGGGTGTGGGAGCTGTCCCTGAGCTTTTCTGCTCAAGGCACGCTACAACTTTCAGCCACAGCACCACGTCCAGTTTTCTGGTGGTTAATTGGAGATAAAGAGTTTCACGGCCTCTGGGTTGGGCATCTGGGTTGGTTCCATATCTTAGCTATGGTAAATAATGCTGCAATAAACATAGTCGTGCTGGTAGCTTTAGTGTGGTCTTGTTTGTGATCATTTCGGTAAATGCCCAAAAGTGGGATTGCTGGGTCATAGGGGAGCTCTATGTGGAGTTTTTTGAGGAACCTCCATAAAATGAACCCCAAGGTAAGTATTCAAATGTTTTTGCTTTCATGCAATTGTTTCTAACATATTTATAAGATGATTTCTTTGTTGCTTTGTATGTCCCTCGCCCACGGTAAAACCCATGCTTTCACTTTATTTGATGTTCGTATAATTTGTGGAGGGGAAGGGAAAAAACAAATCGTTTAACTAGGGATACAGGTGGACCCATTGCAACAATGAGATGTACAAGTCGTTATGTCGAAAAACAAACTTTACAACATTAGTGGGGGTGTGGGGAGGATCGGGTGAGGGGAGGGAGGGGAGTATGGGAAGGGATGGGAAGGGGAAACAAAGAGGAGGCAACAATGCTTGATTAGAAATGTACTCATTATCTTACCCATGTAATTGTAACCCCTCTGTACGGTATTCTCACAATAAAAAAATAAAAAGTTTCACGGCCTTTCTGCCTGTGCTGGCTTTGAATAGTGACCCTCAGATCTCAGCCTCCTGAGTAGCTAAGATTACAGGTGCGAAACAGCAGCACCTGGCTACTTTTCATTCTTTGAGGAAGCTCCATAATGATTTCCATTGTGGTTACATTCCCCGGCCAACTGTGTATGAAGGTTCCTTGTTCCTAGCATTTTTTTTGGTGTTTGTTTTCTTGCTCATAGCCATTCTGACTGGGTTGAAATGAATTGGTAACTTTTGATTTTCATTTCCTTTATGCTTCTAAAGATGTTAAACATTTCTTAGGCCTCTATTATCCATCTGCACTTCTGAGAACTGTTTGCTTACTTATTAAGTGTATTATTTGTTCTTTCACTGTTTAATTTTCTATATTAATCCTTTAGCTATTGAATAGCTAATGATGATTTTCTCTCATTCCGTGGGTTGTCTCTGGTAATTGTTTCTTTTGCTGTGAAGAAATTTTTTAATGTGATGTAATGACATTTACATATGCAGTAGAATTTTCAATGACATATTTTAGAGGAACGAGCTATGATTAGTACTAAAATAACAATATGTTTTACTTAAAATGTCACAGAGAAAAATGATTAAAGGGAAATGTGTAGTAGAATGTCAGAGATTCCAAAAATAGGATTACTCAGCTGGTATTACCTCACACATTGTTCCTCTAGAAAGCTCAGTTTCATGCCACTTCTAATATTTTCCCATTTGGATTTACCATCTCCTTTTCAGATCTCTTCAATAGGTAAAAAATAATGCTTTTATTTGTTACAACAGGAGAAAATAATGTATACAGTGTATCTTAGATATGCAGTTGGCTGGGAGTTGCTTGATGTCCAAAAACAATTATTAAATTAAAATATCATGGGTTAGGAGCAATGGGTGACAATGTTGTCAGACACTTTGTATTCATATACTGTTTTGTAGAATGGAAACTTCTTTGTACAACTACTTAAAGAAAATAATAATTACAATGTTAAAAATAAAAATATCATGCTACTATTCTAAATGAAATAGTTAAGGTGGTGACACAGTTCTCATTCAGGTACATTATTGTATCAAATTGTGTTTGGTAGGGTCACAAAATACTGGTTCTAATTAGAGATATACTGTATGATGTCATTTCTCATTTCAGGATAGAGAAAAAAAGTGAATTTTATGAAGCATTGACTATAAACCAGATAGTCTAAGAAGTGTTTTACATGTACTATCATATGAAGTAGAAAGAATATTTTTTTCCTAAAGTACTAGGGAATAAATTCAGGGCCTTAGGCTTTCACTTGATCCATGGCCTTATACTCTTTGTTTTTAGATTTATATTTTTCTTTTTCTTGTTTTTTTTTGGGTGGGGTCCAGTCGTGGGGCCTGAACTCTGGGCCTGGGCGCTGTCCCTCAGCTCTTCAGCTCAAGGCTAGCACTCTACCACTTGAGCTACAGTGCCACTTCCAGCTTTTTCCTTTTTGCTTATGTGGTGCTGAGGAATTGAACACAGGGCCTCATGCATGCAAGGCAAGCGCTCTACCACTGAGCCACCTTCCCAGCCCCATAGATTTATATATTTCAGATAGGATGTTGAACTAATTTTGCTAGAGCTGGCCACAAACCATTATCTTCTTAGCTGAGCCTCCCAAACTGCTGGGATTACAAGCAAGAGCCCACCTCCACTGGCCCTATAGTCTACATTCTGAAGAAGAAACAGGCACAAAGAAAGTAAGTAGTTTGACCAAGATCATTTCCAAAAAAGTGATAGAACATGATATGAAGTCAAACTAATTTCAGAGCTTGAACTTAATCACTACACCAGGGAAGGAACTTGATGTTTCTGTTGACGATAGGTCAGGATAGTAAGTAATATAACAGCAACTTTAGCTTTTTGCTTTGTTTTGTTTAGGTGCTACTCCTGAGGCTTGAATTCAGGGCCTGGACACTGTCTCTGAGCTTTATTTTCTTATTTTTTATTTTCTTGCCCAAGGCTAGCACTGTACCACTTGCACCACATCCCCCCTTTGGGCTTTTTCTGAGATTTCTATTGGAGATAAGAGTCTCCTGGACTTTCCTGGCTAGACTGGCTTCTAACTGCAATCCTAATATCTCAGCCTCCTGAGTAGCTAGGATTGCAGACGTGAGCCACCAGCACCTGTTCTTACCTTACTAAATAAATAACTTCCTTTTGGCAATACTGGATTTTTGTTTGTTGGTTTTGGTTTTAGTTTTAATTTTTTTTTCCTTTGGTGGTACTGGAAATTGAACCTAGAACCTCATGTTTGCCAGGCAAGTGCTTTATACTTGAGCCATGGGCCCCAGTTTTACTTGAGGGGGTTACCTGTACTGGGACTTGAACTTGGGGCCTCCCACCATCACTCAACTTTTTCCCTTGCAGCTGGCACTCTGATAGTCTCAGAGGGGTTTCTGCCAGAGCTGGCTTTAAATCTTGACCCTCAGATCTTAGCCTCCTGGGTAGCTAGGACTACAAGTCTGAGCCACCTGTGCTAAGACAATTTTCCTGATTTCAGAATTTCTTTAAATAAATCAATATGAAATAAGAGAACTCTCATTACTTACATTGGACTCTATGTATATTTTCTGTATGTCTATCTCATAAGAGTGATACTCCACACAGGATACTCTTTCCCTTTTTTCTCTCTTTTTGAGATAGATTCTGACTGTATATTCCAGACTAGAATTGAACTCATGGTTCTCCTTTCTCAGATTCCCAAGTACTGACATTACAGGTGTGCACCACTATGCCTGGATTCCATAAATATTTTCTATGTCTATAAATTACTTTGAGATCTTTAAAAGTGGCCTGATAGTATTGATAGAAAGACTAGGAAGGCAAACAAGAAAGATAATTTTTCTGACATTCTAGAATATTTTAAAATATGAAGCTCAGAGGCTTGACTGAAGGATATGTCAAGAAAGACTGCATGGTATACTAACAAGGAACACCAGACCCAATGCTATTGAGGTTAACTTTTATCTTTAACTTACCACAATTTTCACAGAGCAAATGGCTATAATCCTTTTTTATACAATATTCAATAAAACACAATTCCTAAGTGTTCTAAAACACCCAATACTGATATTTCAGAATATTGTTTTATCATTGAAATCCACTCACTCTAATTCTTTGAGTGATGTACTAGTAAAAATCCATTAACAATTTGAGCTGTACCCATACTTCCTTTGAATTGCACACAGATCCTGTTTGTCATCTTCCTGTTTTCAAAATGATCTTTCTTCTCTACACCATGTTCTCAAAGCCCCCCTTGAGTAACAATCACAAAACCAGTCCTCATATTTCCTCAACCATATGCCAATTACCTATTTTTTTCATTCTCACTCCAAAAGAAATAAATCTAGCTTCCACATCCCAAATCACTCACTGCTTTTATGCTGTCTCCCTTGATTTAGGGGTGGGCAACAATTATTATTTCTGATATTAGTCATGGTCTTCCAGAGAATAGGAAGGCTATAATTCTTGCTTTATTGCAATTGGTAAATCATGCAAGTGAAAAACAGCAGAAGCCCATAATTTATATCTTCTCTGGGTTCTTAATCTAAGACTCTGACATTTGAATTAGAGTCAGTAATATATGGTTAAAATTAAACCATGAAGCAAGCCTATATAAATTACTATAAAATCTAACTCTAGCACCCGGAAAGGTATAAATTAAAAAACAAGATTGAAATTCTACCTTTTATGCTTTTAATATACCTTAATACTATAGCATATAACATGCTAAATAGATGTATATTTTGTTTTATTTATATTTCCTGTTAACATAGCTTTGAGCCTTTGATCTAAAGTAAAAGCTAATAATTTTTAGATGGCAAGTGATTTCTCTGAATACACATTTTTCCAGTTAATGAAATTCTAGAAACACTTTCATATGATCAAATCTATCCTCCATTTATTCTAAGCATTGGGGATTACATCTTATTTTCTCTCAGTTGTAATTCGGGTCTCCTTTCATTCCCATCCTCTTCTTTTCTCACTCTGGTAGCTGTTTTCTAGGAATCATGAAAAAGCTGAAATTGTACAAGATCAAAATACTGTTAATAACTACAAGAATTACCGGCTGGTCTCAGATGAAGCAAGGGGAGGTGGTCCTTATTTACATGACTTAAAATTAATTATATATGAATGATGGCCTATTGGTGTGGAAGTCAACCTTTTCCCCTTTTTCCTATATCACTGGAGGGCTCCTCATCCATTTCTTTATCCACCCCTCCATTTCCTAGCACTCCTTAATACTTCTTGCACCTAGTATTAGTTACAAGTAGAAATATGACTAACGAGGGAAGAACTACAATTTGGTGTGTTTATTTTACAATGCTGGGGATTGAGTCCAGAGCCTGATACATGCTAGAAAAGTCTTCTACCAATTAGCTTCACTCTCCACCCATCTTTGTGTATGTGTAAGAGTGGGACACACAGAGCAAAGACTTTTACACTCATCATTTTCATTCTATAACATCAGTACAAGATTAAGCCATTACATCTTCACCGAGAAGAGGACAAAACTCAGGCAAAAGAATGATAGAAATGTTCCCAACACTTTCATATCCTATGACAAGCGGAAAAAAGAAATAGAAAAACTGAAAAGAGAAGCTCTGCTCACCCTACTTATTGCCATCTCTCTCTACCTCCTAACCCCAAGGCTCATCTTCATGGGCCCAGTGGTCACAGATGCCTAACCAGCCTACTATTCTCAGTGAGCTTTAAATGGTATCTCCTTATAGCGCTATTTTAAACTTAGCTCTTAAAGGTTTTCACAAGTAGAACATGGTAGTGCATGGCTGCAGTCCCAGCACACAGGAGGAGCAAGAGTTTTAGACAAACCTGGGCTATCCAGTGAGACTCTGTAAAAAAAATCTGTTATTTACAATAATGTTATACATAAAATCTTAGCTGCAAATGAAAGGATGAAAAAACCTTTCAACTTCCATTTCAAGATTATGAAAGACTAGGTCTCCTGGAAAATCTTCCAGTAAAAAGTATATAGAAATTCTGTGGGAAATTCTGTAGAATTTTTCCCCAGAAGAAGGGGAAATTCCCAGAAGCCAAAAAATTAAGAAGATGAGAACAAAACAGTAATAGGTGCTGAATATGTTTGCACTTTTCAGTAACCAATATTCAAAGTGATATTAGGAAAGAATATCTCAGTATTTATGAAAGTTATAAATTCTAAATTCAAAAAACACAGACCCTAGACAGGTTTCTTAAAGAAATGTATACATGATATATACATATAGATAGGCAATATATGATATCTACAATATATGTCATATATATCATATATAATAGGACATGTTTGTGATTGTGGGATTATTTGAAAGAATTAGAAAGGGAGGAGACAAAAAAATGTTTGAGGGTGGGGCTGGAAAGGTGGCTCAGTGGTAGAGAGCTTGCCTTGCATGCATGAGGCCCTGGGGTCTATTCCTCAGCACCACATAAGCAAAAAGAAAAAA